>NC_140374.1:18742500-19140000 GCF_054491055.1 Hypomesus nipponensis
TTGAACACACACAAACGAAAATCAACAACCACACTTTCTTTAACCCAGTAAGGCACACTCTTCCCAGCAGTCTCAAACACACATAGGTTTGTAGTAGCCTCAACATAAGACACACACAGAAACGCAAACAAACGCACTCACACACAGCCGTCTGCAGTTTCTCACGACTGTGTCTGTGAGCTGCAGAAAATTCCCCCTTCACTCTCTCCCCGCCCCCACGTCTTTTCCTCCATTATTCCCGTGTTTTCGAAAAAAAACAACACTGATAATGGAATATCAAGGGGACGGTAGCTACAGGAAATACAGCTACGGAAGATGGGTTATTTGACTTTAACGGAGATAGATGATTATGATAACGTCGGACCCCTCGCTTGTACACCGTTGGTACAGTCTACAGCGCTGCATGTTCACACGGTTTCTGCACGGCGCCGGTGTCACTAGAGAAAGAAGGGGGGTCGGCCGGACCAGCCCAGAGACAGCCTCTGTTTTCTGGAGGATGATGGTGAAGCAGTAACAGTGCAGTTCTGGCTATTGGAATACAGATAGGGTAACTGTGCGCGAGACTCTTCCATGTAGAAAGACACGTGAAGTCTTGATTCGGTTGTCTCGGTTTGCGGGTTTTAAAACACATTAACGGAAACCGGGAATCAAGCTATACGCTTCTCCCGCGAGTGGCACCGGTCAGTAGGCTATAACATGGATGCTGATGTGCCTCTAGGCCGGAGAAGATCGAATTCTCGGAACTGGATTTAATGCATATTTTATTGGGATTATTTTGGGTTTGACAGATCAACCCTCGTTTGGAGCGACTATAAAGATTTCGGAAGGTAATCAGCATCAATATTATCCCTACAGCTTATCGATCGCTGGACGTCGTCCGATTCAAATGTAACATAATGAGATGCATTTCTGTCAATGTCAATCTAATGTTTTATTCCGGAATATAACAATGTGTCTCTTGTTTAGTCTCTCACGTAATAGTTCACGTATGTGATTGTTTTTCATTCCAGTTTTCAAGCCATAATCTATAATGGCTGGGTGTCTATGGCCATTCGAGGCATCCATGGCATTCTAACTTGCCTATTGGGTCAAACATTTTCAGAATTATCTCCATACAGTACGAAGCCAGAGGTGGAGGTTATTTTCCTCAGAGGCTATATTTGTCACACAGCAGAGGACGTTAGTTTTTACCATGTGAATCGAGGTTGTGCTAACTGCCTTGAATAGTCCACAGCAATACAAAACAGAGAACTCTGCCTGGCTGTTAACACTGTATTCCCCGAGTCCACATACAATGATACCATTACAGATACATAATAATAACGTTAATGAGTGTTGCCAGTGGACCAGGTGATCTGGAGATGCAATGGCCTGCATTGTTGTCGTGAAAAGAAGCCCGTCCGGTTTAAAACAATTGCATTTTGTTTACTTCAGTTGTTTTCCACAACTGCTGTGTGTTATTTCCGTGATGGAGGTGCTTTGATAGCTGGAGATAAAAGAGAAAAACAACCATTTGGTGAATATGGTAGCATTTTAACAATAGATACATAGGCTACTTTAATTTGGATAAAGTTTCGGAAATGTAATCTTGCAGTGTTCCCGAATGAAATGAATGTGTCCAGTTCTCAATAAATATTTACTACTCCGGTGTTTGAAATCTAAGCAGGCATTCTTAACAATGCCACAAGCTAGTTGGTGTCTCTCACTAGCTACCCTGTGCAAACTTACTAATGTGTCTTGTCAGAAACAGTAAATGGATACTGCCTGTGCGTACATAGATAAGACACAGGCAGCTGTGTGTGTGTGTGTGTGTGTGTGTGTGTGAGAGAGAGCTCAAGCTTTATCTATGCAGTGTGTACTGCTGCTTTCTGTGGTCAGCAGTTTGAACAGAAGCTCCTGTAAGGTGCTTGCCCAGACACCAGGAGTTAATGTGCTAGAAATACTGATGACCTTGTCCTGGCCTGTATATCATGGGTACCTATACAGACTCAATATGGACACGTCTTACACCGCAACCCTAAGTACTTGAGAACTGACCAAGCATTGTCATCTTGCAAGAATCAGCACAGACAGAACCGGGGTTGTCGAACAGTCTAGTAACAACATCTTTTTTTAAACAACACCTAGACCACTTAGTCTTACGACATCTAGTCCACCAAGTCCTAGTTCTGCCACACCTCGGCTACGGGAGGGAAAAGAAACGTTTGAGAAGGCAGATGAGTACATAGCTCTGGGGTGTGTGTGCAGGTGCACTCTAAACTCTAGACCACAGCGGAGGAGGAGGAGGAGGAGGAGAGCACACTAAGCCCATCAAAGGGCCATCAGCCTTAAAGGCTTGCACACATGCACGGCATAAACACTGGTCCGAGCTCACACAGCGGTGTGTGTAGAAACAGCACCTGGCTCTCTGGCTCCGTGTCCTCAGTTTGCTGTAAGGTCCCCACCCCCCGGCCTATCACCTCACTGCTAGAAGGCCCCAACGTCTGTGTGTGTGTGGGGAGGAACGACAGACACCCAGAGTAGAAATCACTGATAGCATAGTGACTGCTCGACCAAACTTGAGTGTAGAATTTAATACTGTATGTCCTGGAGACCTGTGAATAAACATATGCTCGACATGAGTTCATTTCGCTTTGGTGCTTTTGGGTGGAAGGGTTGAAACTAGGGTATATACGCTATTCTCCCTCTCTCCTCCCCGCCCCTCCTCGCTCATGCTTTTCCCCCAGATGGGAGGGAAGTGTGGGAGGAGCCAGCACTGTTTGTGTTCCTTGGGGTCTCTACTTCCTGTCACTGAGCAGAGGAACTCCACATGTGCCAAAGGCTCTTTTCTGTCTTTCTTTCTCACACACACACATGCACGCACACACACACACACATACTTGCTACATGCTGAGAGCTCTGGCAAAGTCGGCGACTCGTTGTCGAAAGGTTTAAGATTTTCTTTCCTCATCCAGACTTCCATCCATTTCAAAGGATCTCTGCTGTAGGAGCTGCAGAGTCATCAGCAGAAACATTCTGCTGGAGGATGACAGAAACACTTCGAGGGATTCCTTGAGTTGGTAGATTTAGACATGAATTGCTGGTGTGTTTGTGTGTATTTCCTTATTCCACCTGCTTCGATGCCCACACCTGGGATTGTCAGAATAATATCAGTTTTTGGCAGTACATCACACACACACACACACACACACAGACACACACTCCTACTTACCAGGATGATCTGAGCGTGGTTCCCCTTGGCTGGCGTCGAGTTGCTGCTGAATGAATGTACTTCCCTTTCTGGCAGGAATGTGAGATATGTTCAGAAGGAAGAGGACAGGATGCAGCTTCTATCGGCTCATTGTGTCTAGATAGCTTGACTAACCTTGTTAAGGCTGGGAGGTGCAGTCCAACATGATCCACTGCTGCACGGCCCTGCTCAGTGTGTCACTGTGCTGATATTCCCGTGATGGGCCGGTGAATGTTTCTCCTATCTCACTGATGGCGTTTTATAGTTGAACTGCAGGGGTTTCCACACAGGGTGTGTGGAGTGGGACTGTGCTGTTTGCATGTCGTCGTTTGCAGGGTTTGTGGATGTGTGATGGAACACAGTCAGGAGTCAGGTGGCTGAGCGGTTAGGGAATCGGTCTAGTAATCAGAAGGTTGCTGGATTGATTCCCCACTGTGCCAAATGACGTTGTGTCCTTGGGCAAGGCACTTCACCCTACTTGCCTCGGGGGAATGTCCCTGTACTTATTGTAAGTCGCTCTGGATAAGAGCGTCTGCGAAATGGCTAAATGTAACACGGTTTCTTCTTCTTCTCTGGCAGATGACGGAGGGGAGGCGGTGCCAGGTCCACCTTCTGGACGACAGGAAGTTGGAGCTTCTTGTCCAGGTGAGAGCATGTGCACGCGTGTAGGCACGCACACACACACACACACACACACACATTGTCTCTTTAGAGGGTCAATTACCGCTGACAGAAAGTGGAAACATGGCCTCGTCTCACCACACACACACACACCACACAAACACACACACACGCATGCATTTCCTCTCTATCCATGCCCTTCCCCTCCCTGGTGAAAGGCCAGCCAGGCACGCAGTGAAGCCCTAATGATGTCCTAAACAGACCCTTACCTCCACCGCCATCCTGGAATCCTACTCCCCCCCTGCCCTCCCTTACTGCCTCTAGTCTTAGAAGCAGACAACCAGTCCCCGATCCTCAGTAACAACTGAAACTCCATCTTCCCTTCAGTCTTGACAAAAACAGTGCACCCCCCACCCACACACACACACTTGTCTCCAGTAACGACCCGAAGACGCATCCTTGCCCTTGTCCTCTGACCAATCAGAGCAGCCCAGACGGAATCCGTCTGGCCTGACTGTCGCCCAGCTTCACAACATGCTTCAACGTCAGCTCACTGGCTCACAGGTATTGGCTAAAGCGTTCCCTTATATTGCCGTTTCGTGACTCAAACAGCTTTGTATTGCAAACAAGATTGCTCAAGGTGGTTGGCCAACACTATGGGATTGGAACACAGAGAAAACATGAAGCCCAAATGTGTCCATGATCCTGCGTCCTCCTTCCCCGACTCTGTAGGGCTTATGGGTACTTTCACTATCCATTTACACATTTACATTTATGCATTTAGCAGACGTTTTTATCCAAAGCGACTTCCAAGAGAGAGTTTTACAAAAGTGCATAGGTCACTGATCCTAACAACGAGACAAACATTGCGGGTAGCCAAACATGAAGCATACGTTGTGAAACCAAATAAGTCCCAAAGGGAAGAACAATAAGAGTATATGGTTAGACAAGTTACAATTACAATTAAACAGCAAGAACCTCAAAAGTGCAAGAGTGTACCTGTGGAAAAATCAAGCAACACTAATATATTTCAAGCGAGTACAATCATTTAAAGACAGTTATAATTCACGCTCCTTTTTCCATTCCAAGATTACTCCTCGTTCTTGCCTGCAATTGCCAGTGACATCCCCCACATTCAGAGTCCCCTGACCCCCTAATAGCCTGGCCGGACGGACATTAGCTCTCTTCCTCTAAAATCCCCGTAAAAGACCTCCCCCTTCCCCCTTTTCTTGAACTATCTCCTTCTCTCCAACCTCTCTCTCTCTCTCTCTCTCTCTCTCTCTCTCCAACCTCTCTCCCTCTCTCCAACCTCTCTCTCTCTCTCTATAACTGGTTAGGAAGCAGGAGAGCCAGTGGGAAAATAAGACTTGTTCTCTCAATGGAGAAAATGAGAGAATAGTGAGATGAGAGTGGAGGACAGGTCTGCAGGCACACTGATGTGATTACTCTGCCAGAACTGATTCTCTCAAAGAGTCCCCCTCATTGGTGGACAGACTTCTCTCTCCTTCTCCACTCCACCTCTCTCACTTCTTTTCTTCGTCTCTTTCCTCCACCCCCCCCCCCCCCCCATCTTTTCTCCCACCCAGCTCCCATCGACTGCTCTCAATTCTCTATCCTCCATCCCTCTCTTTCTCTGCGCCTCACATTTCATTTTCCTCTCGGCTCCTCATCTCTGTGTCTTTTCATCTTTTTCTTCTTCACTCATTTGAGCACCCAGGGAGAGTGAAGATGAGGCCCAGAGAGAGCACATAAAGGATGTTTGGAGGGAAATGTAGAAGAGAGAATAGGAAAGGATGCTAAAACCAGACCTAGAAGTGGAACGTTTGTCTTCACAGACCTGACTGATCACCAGCGATATAAATAATAATGCCTGCATTATCTGGAAATTATCGGTCCAGCTCCTGCCTGACATATAGATATAAATATGAAAAGAGAGAGAGAGGATGTCATTAACAGACCTAGGTCATCCTGTGTACTGTAAATCAAAATTTCTGTCTCTCTCTTTATCTCCATCTCTCTCTCGCTCCATCTCTCCTTCTGAGGGTACATGTGCAGCCGGCTAGTGCAGGGTTAATGGCACCGTAGAGAGTTCCAGAGCACTTCCTGGTTTTCCTGTGCGCTCCGGAGAGGATGGAGGACAGGTTACTGCTAAACGAGCCTGCAGGGGCCCACCGCCATTAGACTGTTGCACTGTACATAGAACACAGCTCATATCTACCTTCACAGGCTGATGTCAACACGGTGAAGTCAAACCTGTTTTGTACACGCACCATCCAAAGCACTGATCAGACAGGAGCGATGGCCAATCACAGAGAGAGGAGAAGCGTATGAGTCTCCTTCGCCATCGCCTTCTTGTTCCTCCTCTTCCTCAGTGCTCTGTTAGTGTGCCCTTATGGTGTATCTTTTGTGTGTGTGTCTGTGTGTGTTTGTAAGCATGTGTGTGGTCTTTCTTTTGAGGAGACGTGCTCCATTAGGAGTAGACCTACAGGTCAGTACCAGAACCTGAGGGCTGTGTGGGCTGTGGAAGGAGGCTAGCACTGGACTGGCCACACCTGAGGCAGTCCCGGAGTCAGGTCTCAGAGTCAGGTCTCAGAGTCAGGTCCCAGAGTCAGGTCTCAGAGTCAGGTCCCAGAGTCAGGTCTCAGAGTCAGGTCTCAGAGTCAGGTCCCAGAGTCAGGTCTCAGAGTCAGGTCTCAGAGTCAGGTCCCAGAGTCAGGTCTCAGAGTCAGGTCTCAGAGTCAGGTCCCAGAGTCAGGTCCCAGAGTCAGGTCTCAGAGTCAGGTCTCAGAGTCAGGTCCCAGAGTCAGGTCTCAGAGTCAGGTCTCAGAGTCAGGTCCCAGAGTCAGGTCTCAGAGTCAGGTCTCAGAGTCAGGTCTCAGAGTCAGGTCTCAGAGTCAGGTCTCAGAGTCAGGTCTCAGAGTCAGGTCTCAGAGTCAGGTCTCAGAGTCAGGTCTCAGACACTGTCAGACATCTTCAGCTCCTTTCCGTTTCTCTCCTTGTCACCACTCATCCTGTCAATAAAGTTGGGTTTAAACACATACTTCTCACCAGCTCCAAGAATGGTTAAAATGACAGCATGAGGCTCAATGTCATAACTGTGTCTGCAGGTGTGTTTGAGTGTTTGATATCACCCAGCAACTGTCACTCCTAGCATTCATCTCACGATTACCATTCTATCTTTTTGATTCTGTTCAGAACGATTCACTCTGTGTAACATCCACTGTCCCTCATAGACCCAGAACTACGGGACACGTGTGGATGTTTGTTTCCTTGTCCTGATATCCGTGTGGGTGAAAAAGGGCCCATAAGTATGACCCACCCCCTGTAATGGCTACTGTTTCCAGGGCTGTTCAGTGTGTCTGTGTCAAACACCATGTTTATGCCTGATGTTCAGGCCCAAAACACCCATTAGAACAATTACAGAACAGACATGTATACAGAGCTAGATTAAGGATGTGTGTGTGTGTGGGAGGGAGGGAGGGAGGGAGGGGGTAAATGTATACACACTAACTTTGCTGTATATACACCAACATCAACTCTGTTAGTTGGGATAAAACAAACCATTCTACAATGGCTTGATAAAAGAAAAAATGGAATACAGGTTTGTTGCTTAGCGCGGTTTAGCCAACAATAATTACTGAACCATCTCTTTAGCATCTTCTCTTTCCCTTTCCCTCTCTCCCCTTCTCTCCAGAGTCTTTTTGTGTAGCATTATCCTAGAGTAGGCGTAGCTCTCTGGCTAGATCTAGGTCACTGAAGATGTGAGTGTGTGTGCTCTTGTGTGTGTGCACAATTGTAAGTGTATAGCTGTGCCTGAGTGACATCACCACATTGTCTTTAAATAGCTCTTGGTAGCCCGTGTCATTGTCGTTGTGCTGTAGAGACAAGATTCGACCAAAGGGGGTTGACCGGGGTTACCATCTACAGGGTGAAGGGTTAGCATGTGTGTGTGTGTGTGTGTGTGTGTGATGGGACACACCCATGGTTAACCTCAGGGTGGAGTGCTTTCTCTGACTGTCAACCAACAACACATGGCACATCTCTCGCTCTCTTTCCCTCACTTCATTTCCCGCTCTCTTTCTCTCCAACCCTGCTTCTCCGTCTTTCTATCTCATTCTCCGCCCTTCCTATCTGAACAGACGATGCATTGTGCACGCAATAGCATGTTGTGCATTGTGTGGTTGATGACAGTACACTACATAGCAAGAGTTTCCTTACAGTGTTAACCCCCCAGCCCCCCCCCCCCACCACCACCCCTCTCTCAGTCCAGTGGTTCAGTCCACATCTACCCATGACTCTGCAGTAAGGGTGTGGGTCAGAAAGGAGCAGGGAGGGAGGGAGGGATAGGGGCAATGTCTGCACTGTCAGCAGCACCCATATGCTCTATTTGTCTTTCTCCCTCCCTCCTCCCTTCCTCCCCCTTTCTTTCTCCCTCTCTCTACCTTCCTCTCTCGCATGTCAAACAGCTGAGTCACTGCAGTAAATCAATAGCCATTACAATACACACTCATACTCTTCAGCACACCTCTGATGCAATTACTGTCCTCCCTCCTCTCAGACCTTAAACACACGTTGACTCGGGCTCACAAACGCTTACCGGTGGACCAACAACCTACATCCATCTACTGTGTGACAAACACTGCCTTCGTCGAAACAAACTTGTCTCGGTGTCTCTCTGACTCACTCTCTTTGTCTCACTCTCTGTCTCTCTGACTCACTCTCTCGGTCTCACTCTCTGTCTCTCTGCCACTCTCTCTGTCTCACTGTCTGTCTCTTTGCCTCTCTCTCTGTTTCACTCTCTGTCTCTCTGTCTCACTCTCTGTCTCTCTGCCTCTCTCTCTGTTTCACTCTCTGTCTCTCTGCCACTCTCTCTGTTTCACTCTCTGTCTCTCTGACTCACTCTCTCTGTCTCACTCTCTCCTTCTCCTCCTGCAGCCCAAGCTCATGGCGAAGGACCTGCTGGATCTGGTATCCTCCCACTTCAACCTCAAGGAGAAGGAGTACTTTGGCATCTCCTACACAGACGAGACGTGAGTTGACAGGTCCTGAACTCTCCTGCTCTGGCTGGTGTGCGGGCTGGCTGGCTGGCTGCTGTGCTGGCAGGCTGGTTGGATGGCAGGCAGGCTGGCTGCTGTGCTGGCTGGCTGGCTGGCTGGCTGGCTGGCTGGCTAGCAGGCTGGCTGGCTGGCTGGCCAGCAGAAAAACTAACAAAAAATGACTGTTGGCAGGTTTAATTTCCAACTAGCATTACTTTTTTTAGTAGACGGCCTACTGTATGTGACACATGAAACAGCGGTTATCTGCAGTGATTGACACAGTTCCCCAGACAGGAACCATGGTGGTTTGGAGAAAGACCTCATTCTGATGGATTTACATGAAGGTCAACAGAGTCTCCTTTACAGGGGTTCTCGACTACCTGTTTAAAACAGTGCTTTGACCTTTCTACTGGTGCTTGACATTTGTTAAGGGAACTAGCAGGTCTGTAGACAGGCGACTAGATGGGGGGGGGGGGGGGGGGGGGGGGGTTATATCTCTCTGGGCTTCTGTGATGTGGAGGGATGTGGGGGGGATTCTTAACTCTGACCTCTTGCATCTACAGAGAGGGGGGAGAGGGAAGAAGGGTGGAAAGGAGAGAGAAACAAAGGGAGGTTCAGACGGAAAAGGAGGGAGAGAGAAAGAGAGAACTGGAGAGGTGGGGGGAGAGAGACAAAGGGAGTGGTAAAGGAAGAGGGGCAGAGACCAAAAGGTAGAGGTTGGGGAGAGAGGGAGAGATAGAGAGAGAGAGAGAGAGAGAGAGAGAGAGAGAGAGAGAGAGAGAGAGAGAGAGAGAGAGAGAGAGAGAGAGAAAGACAAAGGGATAGTGGGGGAGAGAGAGAGAGTGAGGGATGAAAGATGATGCTCGGGAGACCATGCTGGGTTACCAGGGTGACAAGCTGCCTCTGCAGTTTTCTTCCCCGTGGGAGTGATGATCGAGGAAGGGGAAAGAGGAAGACCAGACAGGATCAAAATCAGCTAAACCAGAAAGAAGTGTACTTGCTGTTGCAGCATTGTATCCTGTGATTAGCGGGTTGGTTTGTAAGCTTCTCTCTCATTTGTCGGCCTTGTTTTTTCCCAGGGGCCATTTCAGCTGGCTGCAGTTGGACAGGAGGGTTCTAGAACACGAGTTCCCCAAGAAGTCTGGACCCATAGTGCTCTTCTTCTGTGTCAGGTAGGCTCCCACGCTCCGTCTCACACTCAACACGTTTATACTTTGCTGCACAGAAAAACACAAACACGCCCAACTGCTCCACAATCCCACGCTTAAGGCCGTGATTATCACCACTAACTCACAAGTGTGACCGTGTGTGCGCTTTTGTTCATGCTTCAGAGAAAGACAGCTTGGTGTTAGGAAAAGAGAAATGGTAGAGAAAACAGTTGGCATTGAAGAGGCCCTATGTGTGTATTTGTGTGTGTGTGTGTGTTCATAAGAGCAGATTTGTGGGGGTTAGCTATGACAGGTGCCTATGAAATTGCTTTGACCCCAGTGTTTAACTCCCGCCATGTGGCCTTACCACCAATCGCGTTCCTCCGAGAGCTCATTAGTATGCGCTGCATGCAGATCTCATCAGACGGCAATCACCATGACTACGTGGGTCTAGAAGAGGGCAGTGAGGGTTCTGTTCTCTCTCCAGGGGAACAGAAACTTGACAGATCTCACCCACTTGCAGCTCCCTGACTGGAATTTGCAAGAGCTCATTTTCAGAAAAATAGAAGCTCACTGATTTGTTGTTATTCCGGTTTGCGCCCACATTAAGTCTTCAGCTAACTCGACTCCGGTGCCGACCGTGGGGCCTGTGCAACCGCCAGCGGTCGGGTTCAAGAGAGGCCACGGACATTTCACAGGCCAAATGACACGACCACCCTTCTCCATCTGTCTCTTCTCTCCATTTTCTCCACCCTCCATACCTCCTCCCTTCTCCTGACCTCACCTGGCCTGACCTCACCTGGCCTGGCCTGGCCTGGCCTCGTCTCCCTCCCGGCCCTCGTCCGTCTCTCTTCTGCTCCTTCTGTGTCATCCTGAGTGTCGTCCTGTGTCTGGTGTGGCGTCGCTGTGTGTGTGTCGGGTCCAGCTCCTCCCTGCTGGCCTGCCGTGCCAGGGTGTGGACACCACGCCCTCCTCCCCTGACGGCCCTTTGTACCGGCCACACAATGGCTGCTGTCTCGTATCAAACAACTCCTGACTCACACACACAGGACCTCATTGTGTGTCTGGATGTGTGCGTGTGTGTGTGTGTGTGTGTTTGACCCTAACATGAAAGGTACACGTTCAAAGAAGAAATGGTCTGACCTCTCCTTTCTCAGTACAGGACACATTCACACACAAACACCCACGCACATAAACACACACTGGGTTTGGGAACTCCCCATTGTTGTGTCTGTCAAAGGTCCACATGACATCACGCATGCTGTGGGAGGGGGTGTGCAGCGTACATAGCAACAAGACCCACTTGGGAAAAGTACCTGAGAACAATATAATCCATGCCTGCTCCCAGAAGGGCCTCTGGTGATAAGAATGTCCCTGCAATGCTGCCATATCTGCATGTGACATCACTACTAGCTTAAAGAACTATTGTTCACCATGCTCTAGCACACTTCTAGACAAGAACATTTTGTTTTGTTGTGTTCAGCGTAATTAGGGCAATGCTATAGCGACAACATTGTTACATCATTGTTGTAGCACATGTGTGTTTGTGGGTGGGTGGGTGTTTATCGTACACTAAGTGCCGTTTGAAGAGGTAGAGATGGAGGCGTGACCTCCTGAACTTTGACACCATCTGGAGAGATACGCTCCGCCCACTTTCAGTTCTGGCCAATCTGCAGCCACAATCCCCCCATTCCCCGCCCCCCGGTCGCACTCTCACAAGCACACACGCATTACACACACACACACACACATAGCTTGGGCTGTGAGCGCTCTGATGGAACTACAATCAGTCTCCAAATGTCAGAGCTGAATCCATTATCGCACAGTGTCAGATGTCCAAGATGACAGAAAGGTGTGTGTGTGTGTCTGTATATGCTATTTACATAGATTCTCTGATAAGATCTCACATTTTAGGTATCTGTGTTAGTCTTTCTGGTGTGCTGCTGTGTGGACAGTGTGTGTGTATGTGTGTGTTTGTGTGTGTGTGTGTTGCATGGTTTTAATTAAATGCTCGCGTTGAGTATTGACAACAAGGCCTCTCTCATTCTCTCAACCAGCTCAATGGATAACCTGATTTAACTCCTCTATTGATCATGCCACAGTCCTCTCTCCTCTCTCACTCTGTAACCTCCTCTACAAATACACGTCCACACACACACAGGTTTTTCTAAGATCCCAATTTTCTCTCCAATTGTAAAAAAAAAAAAGTATGACATTCAAATGTTTGCAAAATATAACTGACCAGGGGTCTTAAACTTTTGGGCCCTATAGTATGTATGCATTGGTGCGTGTGTGTGTGCGTGTGTGTTTGTGTGACATGTTGAGGGAGATGTCCCCAAGTCATGTGAGAGGAGGCCAGTTTAATAAGGAGGTTAGCTATTGTAGGCCCAATGTGTTTTCACTCTCTATATATAGCCTACAAAGTTACCATGGCAGCAAGCCCCTCACAACTGATGCAGATGTGGGTTACTGTGCTTTTCTCGCCAGTATTTACCATTTGGTGTGTTGGTGTGTGTGTGTGTCACTATTCACTGCTGATTCTGCAAAGAGAAAGACTGTAAAGTGCACTGTGTGCACATTTAAGGTGTGTTGACATACTGTGTGTGTGTGTGTGTGTACACACCAGTGCTGAATATGCACACAAACACACACACACACACACAAACACTAACATATACACCCACACACACTGATTATGGCTCATTTCCAAACAGCGTAGTGAGAGCAGGGCACAGAGGGGGAGTGTGGTGGAGTCTGGTGTATGTTGCCCTCTAGTGGAAGACTTCACTCACTGCACATATGATCTTGGCAGGGATGAAACAATAGACAGTGAAGAGTCTGGTGAACTACTCCTCACATCCATAGAATGTAACCGAAGCTTCCTTCCCTTCTCTCAATAAACACGGAACTTAGTCCCGGCCAAACATGACAAAGAACATTTGAGAAAAGACCTCTGTTCACCATCCTCTACCAGACGGTGTAGGTCTGTTATTCTCGCTGTGATTCTGAAGCTGTGGTTGTCTCTGTCCTAGGTTCTACATAGAGAGCATATCCTACCTGAAGGACAATGCCACGATTGAATTGTTCTTTCTCAATGCAAAGTCCTGCATATACAAGGTAAGACAATGTAAAAAAAAAGAAAAACGGCCTTTTGCATGGTTGCATTTTGAGCAGTGTTGCGTTAAGAGCAACAGGGGAAATGATTAGGCTAATGGGATATTAAATGAGAAAAAGACAACAAGCACCACATAAGCAGAGTGTGACCTTGGTTGTTGTTGAATGTCCCTCACTGGGATGCTACCATGGGATCGTGTTACTGTAATGAACTCAGTGTAGCCTACAATGTCCTGTCCACATCCGGATGCCCAAATGGCCGGTGGCCCCCCTCTTCACACACCTGGCGGAGAGAGACGGAGGTCTTCCAGAGACCTGACTGTTTATGAACAACATGCAGAGGAAACACATTCATAGATATTCTATTGAAAAAGGCTGTTCTTCATGTCACCTCCAGCCTCTCTCTCTCACACACTCACTCTCTTTCTCTCTCTCTCTTTCTCTCTCTCTCTCTCTCTCTCTCTCTCTCTCTCTCTCTCACACACCCACACACACACACAAACACACACTCTCTCTCTCACTCTCTCTCTCTCTCACACACACTCTCACTTTCTCTCTATCTCTCTCTCTCACACTCTCTCTCTTATTTTCAGTCACACACACACACACACTCACTACAGGCTGTGATGGAGGGAGCCTCAATTGGGGGGCATGCCCAGGGTAGATTTACTCAGGGTCGTGTTTCACTCTGCCGGGCTGATCGCTAAACCAATTGATTGCTGGGATTGAACGGAGTGCATTGCTTGCATGCCTTACTCACTACTCAACACACAGACACACGCACGCACACACATGCTTACATTCTTCACAAACCAACGAGGTCATAAGGGTGAGGAAGCCCTCTCTCTATGCTCCACAGCCACACACCCCAACCCCTCCATTTCAGCAAATCTCAGATATCCTCCCCCCCTAAGCCCCCATGATGAGAGGTCATGAAACGAGAGAGGGGGGAGGGGCTGAGAGATGAAAGGACAGAGCAAGCATCCAGGAATGCACCCCCCCCCCCCTATTTCACCCACATGGCAAGGCATGGGGAGGGCTATGTCTTTATCATTCTCACATGGTAGCAACATTTAGAAGCTAACACTCCCCCCCCCCCCCCCATTCTGTGTCTTCCAGGAGCACATCGAGGTCGACAGCGAGGTCGTCTTCGAGCTGGCCTCCTATATTGTTCAGGTAAGACAAACTACTGCGAGTTTGTGGTTGAGCCTGACTGGTATTACGAGGTCACAGTCTTTGCGAGTGTTGAAGTCGAAGCATACAGCCTGAGCTCAGATCGGACGCCTCTGGAAGCACCAGCTAACTAAGTGTTGACATGGCGGCCCCTGGTGTTGCTCAGGTCAGCAGAGGGTGGATACTGCTCCAGATCCAGCCTGCTGCTCTGCTGTTCCAGTGTCCCGTCCCCTCCACCCTCCACCCCACCTGGTCCTCAGTCAGTCCATGACCTCAGTGATGCTGTGAGCTCGGGTTACACACAGGGGCTCCCTCCATGTGCGTGTGTGTGTGTGCAGGTGTAGAGCTATCAGGTGTCTGTTTGATTGTCCTTCAGTGGTTTTGCTCCAGATGGGGGGGATAACGTTTCTGGATGATTGTAGAACAGGAGGCCCTGGCCACGCTCTCACGTACTCTCACTGACTCACGCACAATGTTCATGTATATCACTCACACCACTCCCCCTCTCTGTCTTTTTCTCTCTCTCTTCCTGTCATTCCCTCTCTCTCTTTCTCTCTACAGGAGGCTAAAGGAGACTTCACCAGGTAAGCTCCATTCTGGTATCTAACTGAAGTACAGTCTATGTAATGCAGACAGTTACAGATGTGGTCTCAGTAGTTTGTTTGTGTGTGTGTGTCCGAGATAGGGACGCTGACAGTCCCTCTGAGCATTGAGGCGAAACGCTGCAACGCCCCCGCAAACACTGGCCATGTGTGTCTGGTCCCCTCCCCTCCCCTCCCCTCCCCTCCCCTCCCCTCCCCTCCCCTCCCCTCCCCTCCCCTCCCCTCCCCTCCCCTCTCCTCTCATACCCTCTGTCCAGCTTGTGCTGCTGTGTGTTCCAGAGCATGACTTCCTGCCTTTTAAGGACCAAGCTCGTGAATACGGCTAGCCCAGGGGTCCTTAAGACCACAGCACACCCGACCACATGACAGGGTCTCCGTGTGTGTGTTTGTGTCTGTTTGTATTGTCCCATTCTTAGCTACTGGCTTTAAATCCCAGTTCTCCATACTCAGCTGGGGGGTCTGTGTGTGTCGGTCAATGTTCTCTGTGTTGTATAGCACCGATACAAGACCGCATCTGACCGCCGTTACCTCTGACCTCATTTCCTCCCGTGAATGGCCTCGTAAATAAAACATGTCGTCCTATAGGGGTCTGGAATGTGACCCAGACACACACACCCATGAGACATTCCTCCTGGCCACCCTCTGCTACCTAGACTGCAGCCGATTGACCTCTGTGTACCACCAGACGCACACACACACTCTCACACACACACACATTCACACACACACACACACACACACACACACACACATAGATTCATGGCCAGGCCCACTCTCTCCCTGTTCCCTGTTCTTGCACCTCTTTGAACCAATAACAGTACAGGCTTCCAGCCACACACACATACATACTGTACACACACACACTCATACACACTCATACGCACACACACACACACACACTCACGCTCAGATAAGCAGGTCTGATTCTGGGCTTAAGGACTGGGTTGGACCGGTTAGATCTGCTCTGATCTGGAGCATTAGGTGATCTATTAGCTGTCCTGGCTGTCATGTTGCCTGGGCTTTCCCCATCTCCAGATCCCCAGGGGGCTGTGGGGAGGGGGGCTGTGGGGATTAGAGGGCCGGGGCCAGGGTTGGGAGGTTGGGCTTCGGTGTGGAGGCCAGCTCTCTCTGTGTGTCTCTCTCTCTGTCAGTCTCTCCCCTTTCTCTCTCTCCCCCCTCCACCTTATCTCCTACCAGACAACTCCAAGAGACCAGCTGTGTGACTCACCAGTCACCATCCCCCTAGAACACAGCAGAACAGCAGTTGTTCCCCCCTCCCCATTAAACTTGACCCCCCCTTCAGCTCCTACCACTGATACGACTCCACGGTCCATCCCATTGATCCAGCCCCCCTCCTCTGCCACTCCATAACTCCCTGTCTGTTTGTCAGCGCGTACTATCTTTCTCTGTGGAGGATTTGTGGGGCGTTGATATCTGTAGGTGAACTGTAGTTCATTTGCTGGTGTGTTGCCCAGTGGTCGTCGTAGTCCTAACCATTCCTCTCTTTCTCTCTCTCTGTATCTCAGTAACGACGTGACAAGGGGAGACCTGAAGAAGCTTCCGGCATTGCCGACTCAGGCCCTGAAGGAACATCCCTCCCTGGCCTACTGGTGAGCGACCTCTCTCTTTTTCCACCTCATGTTGCAGCTCCGCCTGTAGCTGGAGGTGTTCTTTGAGTCTCACTGGTTGTTTCCGTGTGCTGCTCTCTCCGTGGCAGTGAGGACAGAGTGATAGAACACTACAAGAAACTCACCGGACAG
Source organism: Hypomesus nipponensis (assembly GCF_054491055.1). Taxonomy (NCBI): domain Eukaryota; kingdom Metazoa; phylum Chordata; class Actinopteri; order Osmeriformes; family Osmeridae; genus Hypomesus; species Hypomesus nipponensis. The sequence goes on from NC_140374.1 coordinate 18,759,184, forward strand.
TCCAGGGGCCAGGCCATCGTCAAGTAAGACGCAGGAAGTAGTAGTAGTGCGTGTTTGTTATGGTCTGTATCTCAGTGTGCTGTGACTGTTTTGAGATCTCGCTCTGACCCTCCTGTCTCTCTCTCTCTCCCCCCTCTCTCTCTCTCTCTCTCTCTCTCTCTCTCCCTCTCTCTCTCTCTCTCTCTCTCTCTCTCTCTCTCTCTCTCTCTCTCTCTCTCTCTGTCTTCCAGTTATATGAGCATCATAGAGTCTCTACCCACATATGGAGTGCATTACTATGCGGTCAAGGTACAGTTTTACCACTCTCTCTCAAACTCTCTCTGAGGAGTGGGAGGGGTGACTTGGACAGGCTTTGGGGAGCTTTCAATTGTTCTTCACACACACACACACACACACACACACACACACACACACACACACACACTGCTACACCCAGAGTCACAAACAGACTTGCAGGCAGACTAATGTGTGTGTGTGTTTCAGGATAAGCAGGGGATCCCTTGGTGGCTGGGTCTGAGCTACAAAGGCATCTTCCAGTACGACTACCAGGACAAGGTCAAACCCAGGAAGGTGAGACACAAGTGGCCCTTCACCCAGCCTCTACCCCCTCCCTCATGCCCTCCTCCTCCCGACCTCCTCCCCCCGCTCTCAGAGATGCAGTGATGGACGTGACCTGTGGCACAGTGGGCTGGCGCTCGTACCACGTCCAACTGCCTGGCAACACACACGCGGAGTCGCCGCGTGCACGTGTGTGGACGTCCACACACGTGCACGCGGCGACTCCACCTGAAGTCAGGTTTCCTGTTTACCCCCCCGTGTCTCGCCGCGTGTGTGCACGTGCTGACGAGAGCGTTCCGGCCTCGACGTCTGCTTGCCCACCGGTGCCCGCTCTCTCCACATTCTCTCTGGTCGAGAGACGGAGGTTTCCTGCGTGGGACATCACCGTGGAGACCAGAGGACGTGAACACCCCTAACGTAGCTGATGTGGAAGCTATCATCTGAGAAGGCCATTTGATTTGATATTCTCTCCTCGCGTCACAGACCCCCATGAATAGTTGCATTCGTTGACACACAGGGAGGGGGGATCAAGAAGTTAACAACCTCTACAGACTGTAACATATCAGGCATCTTGTCGCCCATGGCAACTGTTCACATGGCCCCTCATCCATGAGTCTACAACACACACACACACACACAAAGCACTGGTATGTGTCCGTCTAAGACTGGAGTTTACTACAATAGGGCGATTGTGTTTGGCCAAAGGTGGAGAGTTTCTGCTAGGGTAACATGCTCAGGAAGGCCCACTCGGAAGACACACACACACACAGACACACACACACAGACACACACAGACAGCACTGTTCAACCACTGTTCTCGAGAACAGACACAGCCCGGCTATCATTATTAGTCATTACCTAACCCACCAGTGAGTCAGTGGTTAGGCAGAGAGACTGATGAGTCCCACAGTCGTGTGTGAGTCAGAGACAGAAGGAGGAGAAGACTTCCAGTCCCCAGAGGAACGACCCACTGGAGCGCTCCTGACTCTGCCTGAGACACTGCCTTATCCAATGTTGTTTCAAATAGTCTTGACTGTCAAGTCTCAAGGTTCTGTCGTGACTTTTACCCTCTGTAAAAGGTGGCGTGCGTGTGTGTGTGTGTGGGCGGCTGTTGTAGCAGATGTGTTTCATCAGGTGGTTTTTACTGGGAAACATCCTGCAGTGACTAGAATGAGACACCACGAGGCAGCCAGCCTGTTTATTTGGCCCACCTTGCCCTCTTCCCTCGCCACAAGCGACAAGCTCCCTCCCTAACACACTCACACAGATTTACTACTAAACCACACACAGTAAAAATGCCTTGTTAGTGTGCTCTGAGTCACTTAGCCAGAGATTAGAGCTTTATGAGTTGACTGACTGACTGACTGACTGACTGACCGACCGACTGACCGACGGACTCATTGAGGCTGAGAGAGAGAAGTCGGTGCCTCCGTCTGTCACTGGAAGTGAGAAGACTTAGATCCACCCTGATTACACGATGATCATACGACTGTCAACTGAGGCCCTGGAAACGAACAACATAGTCACTGTGCCAACACAACCTTCTGACATTGTTGTACCGCCTAATTCCGTGGTGTTCGAACGACTGTAACAATTCAGATCGACGCCCCTCTCCCCGAACGCCACCCAATTACAAACAACAGGAAGTGCTCGCCGGCTGGATCACTGTTTCCACGACAATGTATGACCAGGCTGGAGAGAATGAGAGACCCACCCTAATGAAGACACAATAGACCTATAGAACTGAGGTCCAGCTCAGGGCTGACTGGCATAGACGTGGACGTCTTTGGCCCCCCAGTTCTAGAACAGTACTCTGATGGGGCCCTCCAGGGCCTCCAGACACCCATCTTCCGTCGTGTGTTTCTGCCGCTGTGTCTGCGATTCAAACTCGTTCGCCGTCACATCCGGTGCGTCTCCGATCCATTGTGTGCTCGTGCGTGCGTCGTGCCACACGTCAGGTCTTTCAGAAATTCAGTCCTTCCAGTTCGAGATCGTCTCCATGTGTGGATACCGGCGGGGGTCCAGGTGAACTTAACTGTGAAAGACGCCATGGTCACCTCCACATATCCACACACGCCTGCAGAGATGGCGTCGACTGTACTCGTGGTTTTATTTTTGGAAAGTCTTACACACTCTAGTCACAGACACCTTTCCTAATCTTCTTCACAGCTACGCGCGCGTGTGTGTGTGTGTGTACTACTCCTGCACGCACACCCACCTTATCTGTCCGGCCTCTTTATTTTTAGCACCATGCAGCATTAACTTTTCATACACCATTGAGAGTTCACCCTACATCGAGCGTGTTGATAAGCACCCTGATGTTTTGTCCTCACGCATGCACGCACACACACACATAGACACACACACACACACACACACACATAGACACACACACACACATAGACACACACACTCACTCACGCCGTCTTTCGCTTACTTCGGGTGTGGTGTTCATAAGCAGTTTGGGGAATATTTCTCCCCCCTTTCCTCCCTCCCTACCTCCCTCATCCCTCTCTCCATTGTTTTCCCAGGCTGTTAAAATTCCAAGCCTGTGCCCCTGCCCTCCCTCCCTCCCTCCCTCCCTCCCTCCCTCCCTCCCTCCCTCCCTCCCTCCCTCCCTCCCTCCCTCCCTCCCTCCCTCCCTCCCTCCCTCCCTCCCTCATCCTGCAATAGTTTTCTCTTTCTCCTGTTGTTTTGCGCCGAGCTCGTTCTCACTCTGCTAGCAATGGCGTGTTTCAGTTTTGTTCTGTACCGTAATAGCCTCTTCTCCAGCCAGTGGGTGTGTGAGTCCTTTCTGTGTGTGTGTGTTCCGGTTGATAAAGACAAGATTGCAAGTATAACAATAACTGCTGCGACTCTGTAACAAGAAACAGACATAAACCTAAGTGTGTGTGTGTGTGTAGAATGGTCTGACTAAACAAAGCAAAAGTACTTCATTTGGTGGGGCCACAGTAAGCCTCCCTCTCCCTCATCCTCCCCCTTCCCCTGACCCCCTATATACACACACTCATACACACACACACACACACACACACCTCCCAGCCACAGAGCCCAGAGCAGGAAGCGTACTCCCTCAGGGAGGGAGGAGGGGTCAGGGGGAGAGGAGGTCCAAACAGCCCCCTCCCTCCCTCCTCCCTGGCCGTGCTGGCAGGGCTCCGGGAGAAGAGGAAACTTAACTTCACACACACTCACGCTTCCAACACACACTCACGCTCGCCTACAGATGGTGAACACCCACCCACTCAGGACTTTCTGTTCCCTCGCTCGTTGGCGAAACACACAAAGGCACGGGGGATCGGGCCACGGGAAGCCCTCTCGCCCAGCCGGGTCTGGCTCCGCTGAGAGACGAGCTGACGGTTCGTAGAGAGAAGGGAAAAGAACAGGAGAGAGAAAAGGCAGAGCGGAGGGAAGGAGAGCCTCCTCTCTCTGAGGTGAGGTCATACTGCTGAGCCGCGGGGGAACAGTCCCTGACGACACCGCCCGTTCTGGATCCGATCAGAGACCCCCTCCTCCCTCCTCCCCCCCCTCCCCCTCACCAGGGTTTCCTCCTCCACTCCTCCTTCAGACTTGCGCTTTTTGGAGGACGCTAGGCTTAAGCCCTAGCGCTCGGCGGACGTAGAGTACGCGCCCGTTAGGAGCGCCGTGGCTTTGGGATCTGTCCCGTTTGGTCGGCGTGCGGACATATGGCCCACGCCCCTGACGAGCGCGTGTGTCTTGTGCCCCTCAGGTGTTTCAATGGCGTCAGCTGGAGAACCTCTACTTCCGAGAGAAGAAGTTTTCGGTGGAAGTACATGATCCCAGGAGGTAAATCTAAATCACATGTCTGTGTGTGTGTGAGCGCGCGCGCGCGCGTGTGTGTATCCACATCAGGGAGTTCAATCTGATTGCTCTATGGTCGGGTTACAGCTTCAGCTGAAACCGTTTATTGGAACTGCAGGAACACCAGACAGGTTGCGTAGGTAAGGGAGACATTCCTAAGATAGGCTCGACTGTAAAGCGGTAAAACGGTTAACACTGTGACACTCCAGTTGTGCTGGTCTGAGACAACAAGCCCAATTCTGGGCTCTGTCGTGAGGATCGACACAGACTTAACTGGTTATACACACACCGACACACGTACACACGCGTACTTACACACGCTGTACACAGGCTGTCATGTGGAGGAAGTGAAGTCTTTTCTGTTTATTTAACATCCCTGCAGATGCAGTGTTATTCTTCACAGTGAAGGGACAATTGGGAGGAGGGGGAAAGAGAGAATGAAGTTTATACGACGGCAAAGAAAAGGAGGAGGAGGAAGAGAGGGACTTGGGAGAGAGACGAGAGAGTCAAAGAAAGAGGAGACAGTCATTACCCGTGTGGTCTGTAGCTCAGATACAGATGTCTGTTTCGCCAGCGTTGAGTGCACCGTGTGGGAAACGACGTGTGTGGTACCACTAGACCTCTCTCTCTCCCTCTCTCTCTCCCTCTCTCTCTCTCTCTCCCTCTCTCTCTCCCTCTCTCTCCCTCTCTCCCTCTCTCTCTCTCCCTCTCTCTTCCTCCTTCTCTCGCTCCCACCCTCACTTTCTCCATGCCTCTTTAACTCGCCTTTTCTCTCTTTCTCACTGCCTCTGTCGGTCACTGACTCACCCTTGCTCTCTCTCACACGCTCTTTCTCCCCCTCTAGCTAACTCTCTCCCTCTCTAACTCTCTACCCCTCTAGGTAACTCTCTCCCCCTCTATCTAACTCTCTCCATCTATCGCTCTGTCACACACACTTTTTGGCATTATTCCGCTGAGTTCATACGCAGGGAGGTGAGAATGGGTGCTATTCTCAGTGAAGAGATAGTGTTATACTTGGTGAGTGTGTGTGTAGACTCTTTGACAGTGTGTCTGTGTGTGTATACCTTCTTCAGTGTATATAAGATGCCTTGTGTCCGCTCCAACAGTAGGGCGTCTGTGACCAGGAGGACGTTTGGGCACAGTGGCATCGCCGTGCACACCTGGTACGCCTGCCCTGCCCTCATCAAGTCCATCTGGGCCATGGCCATCAGCCAACATCAGTTTTACCTGGACCGCAAGCAGAGCAAGGTGAGGTTAGCCGAAACCCCGCCACGACACAGACCACCAGCACAAAACCAGCTCATTCAACCAAGCTTGGGTGACGGTGTTGTTAAAAAGCATTTAGTGATTTCAGGGAATATACAAGACGTGCACAAGACATATTGTTGCACTTTATGCAACTCGATAACTTGATGCATTGCGGATGACCAGTTTAGGAAATGTGTAAATGTGAACGTGTGTGTTTGCACTTCTGCAGTCAAAGATCCACGCAGCTCGGAGTCTGAGTGAGATCGCCATCGACCTGACTGAGACTGGCACGCTGAAGACTTCCAAACTAGCCAACATGGGCAGCAAGGGCAAGATCATCAGTGGTAGCAGTGGGAGCCTGCTCTCCTCGGGTCAGTGTGTGTGTGTGTGTGAGTGTGTGGTGAACAGAAGAGAGACAGAAACAGCTGCTTTTTTGAAAAAAAGGGTTTCGATTCTTTGCTGGGTTTTTTTCCTTCCTATTTTCTCTATCCCCTTGTCTCTTCTCCCTCCCCCTCTCTCTCTCTCTCTCTCTCTCTCTCTCTCTCTCTCTCTCTCTCTCTCTCTCTCTCTCTCTCTCTCTCCCTCACCCTTGTGTATGTGTGTGCGTATACGTACAGTCCTCCTGCCCCAGCCCATCCTGGAGGGGCCCTGGATCTATATATATAGTTTATGTAAGAGAAGGCAGAGGGAAGGGGAGGGGAACTGTTTTATCCCAGCCTTTAGAACAATGCATGTCTGTGCAAAGGTTAGAAAAGAAAGAAGGACGAAAAGTGAGAATGGGAGAGCTGGCACAGGGCGTGACTTTGAATGCTGATGCCGTCTTCCATTCCCTGCACAGTAGCATCCTTGTCTAGCACTGGTACCCTCGCACGCTGTGTCAACCTCTGTTTTGCTGCGACTGTATCTCTCATGGCTCTCTTCCTCTCAGTCTGTCTGCTTCTCTCTCCCTTCCTCCCTCCTTTTCTCTCTTTCCCTTTGGATCTCTTTCTCTCTTGCTCTCTCACTGGAACCCCCCCCCCCCCCCTGCATCTCTTGTTTCTTCGGCTCATTCATTTGGTAATCTTTTGACACCCTTCTGAACCAAGGCCATGTCTGCCCGGCACCAGGATTCTGAATTTAGCCCCTTCTCACATGGATCCTATTGGCCATAGGTTCTTCAGTCTTACTTGGACCCTTTAGTTTAAACTGCCAAAGTCACATATGATGGTGGATCATCTGGAGATATCTAGCTGCCACGATGGGCTGGGCTGGATGGGAACGGGTGTTTACAGTGAGCTGACTGTGGTGCTGTGTGGGGCAGAGAGAGAGAGAGAGAGAGAGGGAGAGAGAGAGAGAGAGAGAGAGAGAGAGAGTGAGAGAGAGAGAGAGAGAGAGAGAGAGAGAGAGAGAGAGGGGGGGGGGGGAGGGAGGTCACACCCGTCTTAGTGTGCTTGGGGTTGGAACCAAGCATGTGTCACACAATTTGTCCTTAACTACCCCCTTTGAAAAACACACACGCACACACATACACACACACATACACACAGAGAAGTTCAAGTCTTATCGAAATGTTCCAGTCACTTCCTTGTAAACATCCTGAAAGGGCAGCAGGTGCCCCCAAGGCACACAGTCTCTCTACCCCCCTCCCCCTTGTCTTTCTCCCTCTCTCTTCCTCAGAAACACATACACACGTTGGGTCTCTTGACCTTAACAATGTATCTGCCTGCCTGTTAGTCTCTGAACACGTGTTTGTGTGTGTGTGTGTGTGTAGGCTCCCAGGAGTCGGACAGCTCCCAGACAGCTAAGAAGGACATGCTGGCAGCCCTGAGGGCCAGACAGGACGCCCTGGAGGAGACCCTGAAGCAGAGGATGGAAGAACTCAAGAACATCTGCATCAGAGAGGCCGTAAGAAGCACACACACACACACACACACACGCTCACTCACACAAAGAGAACCTCAAGAACAAAGGGCACATGTGTTTGACGGTGTGTGTGTGTGTGTTTGACGGTGTGTGTGTGTGTGCAGGAGCTCACGGGGAAGCTTCCTAAGGAGTACCCCCTAGACCCTGGGGAGGAAGCCCCCACTATCAGAAGGAAGATCGGCACCGCCTTCAAACTGGACGAACAGAAGATCCAGCCCAAGGGAGAGGTGAGACCACACACACACACACACACACACACATACATACAATACTTAATAAAGGGATTTCAGATGAGGGACTGTTGCTGGAGGTTGGAGAGACACAGAGAGGATGAGGCCCGGATCAGGGATGACTGTCAGCCATCCTCCTGGTTCTCTGACTGTCTCTCCTGCTGTTTCTTTCACTGGTAGATTTTCCAGAGCTACCGGGCTAAATATAGGCTGTCTGGGTCTGTATTCACAGGAAGTGGTGATAGTAGGCAAGTGTGCGTGTGTGCGTGTGTGTCTGTGTCTGTGTGTGAGTGTGTCATTAGGATTGTGTATATTGAATGGGATCCAGGGGCACAGTGTAACGAAACAGCCAGACAAGCAGAAAGATGTCTCTGGTTCTACACTGCTCTATTGTAGACCCTGTTGCTTCAGAACACACAAGCTATTCTTGGAGTGGGCTCTAGGGAGTGTTAGGCAGAGATTCCTGTAGGTTGAGATAGTCCTTTGAGATGTTGACCGAAATGTTGGAACTAAATTCACCACTGTAGCAAAAGCGTCCGTGGTGTGTGTGTGTGCGGGTAGGTTGATTTTATGCTCATCCGTGAACAAAATGTATTTGAGTTGGGGTTTTTGTTAGTGTGTCCCTGGGATGTTTTCTAGGAAGCCACACGCACACACACACACACACACACAGAAAGACACACACATACACAGCCTGCCACATACACATTTGAACACATTTGTTCACGCACATACACTCAGTTCTTCCGGTCGCTGCTGGCTGGTTTGCTGCTGACATGGATCCTGTGACTTCATCAAGTTGATCCTCGGTGCTGTAGAGGGTAGGGTAGGGTAGGGTAGGGTAGGGGAGGGGAGGGGAGGGGAGGGGAGGGGAGGGGAGGGGAGGGGAGGGGAGGGGAGGGGAGGGGAGGGGAGGGGAGGGGAGGGCTGTTATTATTGGGGGGCTAACAGAGGCCCCATGAGAAACAGGTCCATTCTGGGAAAGTAGGGGGCGCAAAAGAGATAAATGATTTCCTCTTTGTGTTTGTACTGGCACGCATTTGTGTACATGTTCCAGTGTGAACGTGTGAGAATGACTGCACATGCGTAGGTCATTAAGAGCTGTGATTCATAGCATGCGTTTTCTACATTTGAGTATTGTTTATTTATTTTGTCCATGTTGAGGCTATTTATTTTAGCTCAAAGTATCATATTTGTGGACAAGCATCAACCTTTTTAGATTACTGAAAATATCTGTCTCTCTTTCTTACTCTCTTTCTCTGTCTCTCCTACTTTCTCTCTCTCTCTCTCTCTCTCTCTCTCTCTCTCTCTCTCTCTCTCTGTCTCTCTCTCTCTCTCTCTCTCTCTCTCTCTCTCTCTCTCTCTCAGGAGGAAGAGCTGGAGCGCTTGGAGCGGGAGTTCGCCATCCAATCCCAGATCACCGAGGCGGCCCGGCGATTGGCCAGCGACCCCCACGTGAGCAGTAAGAAGCTGAAGAAGCAGAGGAAGACGTCGTACCTGAACGCTCTGAAGAAGCTGCAGGAGATCGAGAACTCCATCAACGAGCACCGTGTCCGCTCCGGCAAGAAGCCCACGCAGAGAGCCTCCCTTATCATCGAGGGTGAGAACACACACACACACACACACACACACACACGTAGACCATGTTATCGAACATGTCCTCTGACCCCCCTGCTCTTGTTCCTTTCACTCCAGAAGCCAACATAGGCTCGGAGGACAGCTCACTATCTGACGCGCTGGTCTTGGACGATGGTACGTCTCCCTTTGAATCCGCTTTTTCTCCATCTCTCTCCTTTGACGCCCTCTTCATCTCGGTCTCTCCCTTCCTCGATCGGCCTCTTTTTTCCACTCTCCCTCTCTCACTCTATCGTTCTCTTCCACCCACTCTCACCGCGTACTGCACCGCATACGGAACAATGGACGCGTTCCCCTTGCCAGTCTAACCCTCCATCTCACGCCCCCCTCTCCCGTCCCAGACGACTCCCAGGTGGCAGGGACCCCCACCTTCTCCCCGGCGGCCTCCCCCCACAAGGGCCTGCCCCCGCGGCCTCCCTCCCACGGCCGCCCTCCTCCCCCGCAGTCCCTGGAGGGCCTGCGGCACCTGCACTACACGCGGCAGGACTACGACAAGTCGCCCATCAAGCCCAAGATGTGGAGCGAGTCCTCGCTGGACGAGCCCTACGAGAGGGTCAAGAAGCGCTCCTCGCACTCCAGGTGAGGGGCCGCTGGAGGGGTGGCAGCTGATGCGTGAACAGCACAGGGACGTTGAGAGGCGTGGTGCCTCACTGCCAGCTCCCTCACTCCCTCCCTCTCTCTCTCTCTCTCTCCCCCCAGTCACAGGCGTTTCCCCAGCTGTGGGAGTGCGGAGGCCGGGGGCAGTAACTCGCTCCAGAGCAGCCCCATTAGGAGCCTCCCTCTCTGGAACTCCCAGTCCAGCATGCCCTCCACCCCCGACCTGAGGACCAGGGCCCCGCACTACGTACACTCCACCAGGTCAGAAACGCACACAGGCACACGCACGCTCGACCTCCCCACAACCTCTGGATAACATGGCTCGCCGTCATAGAGAGCCAAAGGACAGGACTGCGTTAACACAGCCTGATCCAATCTCAGACGAAACCTATGCACATCCTCAGACGGGTGGTATTAGGTTATTTAAGTTGGAAAGACAGTAATGTTTGCTTAGTATGTCCACCTACATGATGTCTGTCTTTCTGTCTGTCTGTCTGTCTGTCTGTCTGTCTGTCTGTCTGTCTGTCTGACTGTCTGTCTGTCTCAGATCTGTGGACATCAGTCCTACTCGTCTACACAGTCTGGCTCAGCACTTTAGGAACCGGAGCTCCAGCCTGGAGTCCCAGGGGAAGCTGCTGGCCTCCGACCCCGACACACACACACACACTCTGGGACCGCTGGGCAGCCCCGACTTCTTCCTGGGCCCGGGGACGCGCCACTCCAACGGCTCGGACCCCCTGGACGACTGCTCGTCCTGCACCAGCCAGAGCAGCTCGGAGCACTACTACCCCCCAGGGCCCCTGGCCCCCGGCAGCAACCCCAACTACTCCACCCTGGGGGAGGACTCCCCCTCCAAGGCCCGGCAGAGGCAGAGGCACAGGTACCTGACTGTGTGTGTGTGTGTGTGTGCCTGTGGTTGTCTTTACTGCCTTTACACTGCAAAAAAGGGCTGCTGAAATACAAGAAATGAACACAAAATCTGAAGAGAAAATGACTTAATACGAAATGATCTCGCTGCATGGACAGATAATTTTACGCAACAAGATATCTTAAAATGAGTTGGTTCCAGTTTAGAAATAAGTAGGCTTAAGAATATACCACAGATTAAAAGATAGAAACTAGTAAATCATTTTTGAAACAAGATCATAAATATTATATTTCCAGAACTAAGATTTTAAATCTTGGCAAGCAGCTGTTATAAAACTTGCGCTCACCCGTCTGTCCGCCCCTCTGCCCCCCGTTCCCCCCCCCCCCCAGGTCGGCGGGTCACCTGGGCTCCTCCAACTCGGGCTCCATGCCCAACCTGGCGGCTAAGAACGGCTGCGGGGCAGGCGCGGGCGGCGGGAGCGCCGGAGGAGGGGGCCACCACGGGGTGTACCTCCACAGCCAGAGCCAGCCCTCGTCCCAGTACCGCATCAAGGAGTACCCCCTGTACGTGGAGGGCAGTCCCAACCCCGTGGTGGTGCGCAGCCTCGAGAGCGACCAGGAGGGCCACTACAGCGTCAAGGCCCAGTTCAAGACCTCCAGCTCCTACACTGCCGGCGGCCTGTACAAGGAGACATGGGGGGGCGAGGAGGGCGGAGAGGGCAGTGGCAGGCTCACCCCCTCTCGCTCCCAGATTGTACGGACTCCCTCGCTGGGGCGAGATGGGGGAGGAGGGGGCAGGGCGGCCGTGTCGGACGAGCTGCGGTGCTGGTACCAGAGGTCCTCAGGGAGCCTGAAGGAGAGGGCCCACTCACACTCTGGGTCCAACGCCCCGGACGGAGGGTCGCAGCAGGGCATGCTGGGACACGGGCGAGGGAGCAGGGTGGGCACACTCGCCAAGGGCTCACCAGGTGAGAGAACACACACACACACACACACACACACACACACACACACACACACTGAAACCCCTGTGTTGAGTTTCACCAGTGGAAAAGACATGCAAACACTACAGGACTTTGGACAACACTGATGAACTTCTTTGATTAAAATAGGAACGTGAAAAAAACATACATGCCCAGTGTGAGGCTCGAACTCACGACCTTCAGATTATGAGACTGACGCGCTGCCTACTGCGCCAACTAGGCTTGTGCCGTAGCATTAGGGAAAAGCCTCTTGTGATCTGTAACACAATCCCTGAGGCTTATGGAGCCCTTTACTCGTGGCAGCCCCTCCCCCTGCCCATATATGGAGCATTGTTGGGATTCCATCCTGTGTGTGCTTGTGCAGGGGGGCAAGTGAGAATGTGTGCTGTGTGTATAACTAAGGTTGGGTGTGTGCTCTCTCTAGCAGCTTCTCCTCACAGCCAGAGGAGTATGACCCCCTCCAGTGAACTGACAGCCACTCCCACCCCTCCCTGCAGCCCACAACATATCCTCAACTGGCAGAGCGGGTAAGAGCCACACAAACGCACCCAAGTCAGATGAGGAATGATTAGGTCGGGCCTGTACCAGTTTTAGCTACGAGCCGCTTCCTTAATACTAGACTTCTATGAGGCGATAGCTGGTGAGCTGAGCCTGTGCGAACACAGCATCCTCTTCAGCTTCTCTGCACCTCTACCTCGGCCTAACCAACCTCCAGCGCTCTGACAACCTTTGGCTTTCTGTGGTATCTCTGTGACCTGCTGACGAAACTGCTCTCACTATAAACACTGACGCATTGACGTTAACCTTCTCTCTAACTCCTACTCCCTCTGCCTTCTCTTTCATGTCCTCTTGTCTGAATTCTTTGTCCTCCCTCTTCCCTTCTCCATATTTCCCATCCTTGTTGCCTCCATGTTATCTCCTGCCCTCTTATATTTTCACTTCCTTGTCTCACACACTGTCTTCTCCTCTCTCTCCCCCCCCCCCCTCGTCCTGTCCCCCAACCTGTCTCTTTCCCCTGTACTAACCCTCCTTGCCTTGTGTGTGTGTGTGTCCTCTTTCCTGGTTTAGAGGCACAGCAGACAGCTCTCCTACTGAAGACACCTGTCAGTCTCCTCCACAGCCCAGCTCTGACGCATAGAGGTACTGTCAGCCTGGCGCTCTGTGGCCGACGCTCTGTCCACACCCTAGTTTCCCCCCCTAGTTAGCTGAGGATGGCCACCTTAGCTCCCTCCTCGCTGGTTTCCTCTGTGTGGTCTCTGCACGTGCTCCTGTTCTGTTGCGTGGCTGTGTGGTGGTTTCTCTATGTGGCTCATCTCTCCTGCAGATTTACACTAATATAAAGTCTTTTTACCGTGTGACTACTGACTAGGAATGAGCTGGAAGGAGGAATGTGTTTGTTTTGAACGAATGTGCTGTCGAAAGCTATTTTGGAGAGAGAGAGAGAAAAAAAGGGCTAACGTGAGGTTTCTGTGTCTGTGCGTGTGCAGGTCGTTCAACGACAGCTGTTTCCTCGGCAGCCCCCTGTGCTCAGAGCTGGCAGACGTGCAGTGGTACGGACACGACAAGGCCAAACCTGGAACCCTGGTCTGAGACCCCCTCGTCCCCCGCCCCCCCCCCCCACACACACATGCAAACACACACTCGACTGCCCTCCAACCATCCAGCTCCACAAATCATCCACCTCCACCCCAGCCCACCACTGTGCTCTGACTAGACTGACCATAGAACAGATGTACACACCCCCCCCCCCTCCCCTTTTACCATATAGCTGTCCACACTCCTCTCCCTCTGCTGGGACTTTGCCTCGGAGAAGCCAACCAATGGGAAACCAGAGCCTCAGCTCCTGAACTTTGACCTTGAACCCAGCACCAGAGCTTGTCTACTCCTCATAACCCAGACACAGAGACTTGGCTAAGGGGAGGGGAAAATAGAGCACACACACACAGACATATAGACTACTTCCAATATCCAATATTCATACCCAAACCCCAACCCTGACTGTAGTGACTGTCAGTACTGCCAGCCAATCAGAAGAAACTTGATGGATTTGAGCCCCACCCCCTAATTCGGACTAATGTTTGGGGCGAAGTACATTTCTTTGTTCTGTTGTTGCCATTTTTCTTTTCTGTTCATTTCTCCTTTTGTTTTCTGTACAAACAAAAAGTTAGCATCACTGAAGACAGACTCTTCTTAGCACTATCAGATAAGGAATCCGTTATTTGTGAACCCAGATTATCCTGACAGAAACAAACCCGATTCTAATTCCAAAACATACCTGTCTTGGTCACAGCCAGAGATCCACTAACTGGACAGTCCTGTAGCCCCAGGACTGGTGCTCAGCAGAGGCTGGTGCTCAGCAGAGGCTGGTGCTCAGCATAGACTGGTGCTCAGCAGAGGCTGGTGCTCAGCAGAGGCTGGTGCTCAGCAGAGGCTGGTGCTCAGCATAGGCTGGTGCTCAGCATAGGCTGGTGCTCAGCAGAGGCTGGTGCTCAGCAGAGGCTGGTGCTCAGCAGAGGCTGGTGCTCAGCAGAGGCTGGTGCTCAGCATAGACTGGTGCTCAGCAGAGGCTGGTGCTCAGTAGAGGCTGGTGCTCAGCATAGGCTAACTGGGAACTCTGGCTCATGCTGGGGAGCACTCAGACCCCTACTGTGCTGGGAGTGGACACACCAGGACTGGGACTCCAGGAACGGAGACGAGGGCCAGAATCTGCTCCTCCCTGGGCCAGAATCTGCTCCTCCCTGGGCCAGGGGCAGGGGGGAGAATGACCAGACCAGTCACATGTTGTCATGGTGTAGGAGTGGGATAGGGCCGGAGAGGAAAACGACGTTCCCTCTGTCTCCCTGTGACGCAGGGAACACGAGCCCCCCAGTCCACAGCTCAACATAGGGATCAACAGTTATTCCTTAACAATCAAGGCCGATCTGGAGAAATGAAACATTCTATATTTTTTCATAATTAGATTTTTAGATTGGGCCAGCTGAAATGTGAAAGCCAATCCTCAGCTGGTGCGTTCAGCAGTGTGTGCCTCTCTTTCATCTCGTACCTCACTTTCTGGTCCAAGCGGTTGGAGGGCTAACCTCCCATCGCACTGTGTTGCTGTCAGCACAACACGTATGGTGGGAGGAGAGTCCATGTGTTCGTTCCTTTGCATGGCTCTCTCTGTCTGGCCCACCCCCGGTATTGGTTTCTTCCCTCTGCGACAGCCAGCAGGTCAGGGTAGCAGACTGGAGGTTCAGAGGCCAACCTTAAACCCCCGGAGCGCCCTCTGGAGAGCGCTTAGTCATGGAAGAATGACATCTCACGAGGAAAGCTCTCATGTTTCAGATCTCTAGATCTCAAAGAGGCGTCTGTGTTTTGTATGATGTTCTTGTAGCTATGCTGTTCTAGCTGTACTACTCAGATTTACTGTTAACCATTCAACACAGGCCAGGCCGTGGTTTTAGACTGTCATATTTTTGCTCAAACCTCCTCTCTCTTTCTCCCAAAACATTGTTCTTTCAGCAGTGCCATCTATGTTTTGTACTGTATCCCAGTAATTGAACTTCAAATCCGAGAATGCTCTTACAGTAGTCAAGCAGGAAGTGCTCAGGATCTGACAAGTCATCAGACCAGAGTCAAGGAGCTGGAAGACATGTCTCTTAAATGGACCAGTTAAACTCCTGAGTCAACTGAACCAGGTTTTAGTGTCAACAAATAAAGGTTTTAAATCTGATTTTTTAAGAGCACAACATTTACACAATTACACAGTGTCTTTAAGACTATTATTGGTGAAGAACCAGTATTCTTCAGAACATTTGAATCACAGCACATGATTAAGAATGCATTCCAGATAGCAACACATCAATAAAGACATGCCAACACATATGCACACTCATGTATAGAGACCACCTCACCCCGAAAACAAACAGGGTGTTTATGTCATTGTGCTTTTAATACTGTGGGTGATGTTGTGTGTGAACTTTGACCTTTGGAATGGCCTTGATACGGGGCCTCTGCATCCTTTTGTAACAGGACTGCACCACAGAAAACACAAAGCCATATCCCTGACCTGAGACCAGCCTTTCTCAGCTGTGCATTCATTGAGAACCCAAATCCTTTGCCACATACATAAAGTAACAGGTATTTTAAAGCACACCCTCCGTTTTTTGTACCGAAGAAAGGAAACTGCCTAAAGTTTGACGGGATGCCTCATGTGAAGGGTTGTTCTTGTAGGTAAACAAAGGAAACAAGGAATTGTTTCACAGCTTGTGTCCTCTGCTGAGTCATATCCTCACCCAGAACAACTGAAAGGGTTTTCTTGTTCCAATGGTGTTTCCATCAACTGTTTTGTCGTTGCACAAGAATAAGACAGTCATATCTGTTTATACTTAGCTAACAGTAGTGTAATTTTTCACAGATTGAGAGAGGCATGTCACCTTGGTTATACTACAGGAAATACCCTTGAAAAGTGGATAATTCTATCAGTGATGGTCTGGAAGTCATGGTACTATCCCGCTTCTGAGTACGACCACAGTGCCATTTGCCTCTCTGAATCCTGAGAAATGTTATCCACCGATATCTAGACTACCTTATTATGTATGGTCGCCCATTCCCTGCATGATCCTGTAGCTAGAAAATGATTCTTCCCGAATGGATCCTGCCATACCAAGCCCATCTTCTCCAATCCTCTCCTGCAGAATGCTTGGTCTGACCAGGCTTGGCCCTGGCCTACCCACCGACCTTCTGCCCTCACTACTTCTAACCCAACAAGCCTCAAGGATCAAGGAACAAAACTAAGAATCCCAAAAAATGATTTAAGATCCTGATTTGACCTTTAACCCCTGCCCCTGTGGTAATCTCGGACCTCTAAGATCAATGTGATGTATGTATTCTTCCCACATACTGTAATCCCAAACACACCATGCTCTGTGCTCCATAGAAAATGTAAGACATTAGAAAACTTAACTAACTCTTTTATCCATATGTTCCTGTATGGAAGGCACTGTAAGCCTAAGTGGGGTTGATAACATTATCTGCTGTTTTAACAATGTTCCTTTTTTATATGAACCAGTATTCTTTTATTAAGTTCTGACATTGTAACAACCCATTCAGGTGCTACACAATGACCAGTTACTGCTTTGTCAAATAGGATACTATAGGCCTCTTTTCATTGTTATCAATAGTTACAAATACCAGATGTGCAAAACTAAGACATACTTTAACAACTATTCAGTAGGACACCCCTCCACCTGTCAATAGCGCATGTAACTTGATTTTATGGGTTCTGTTCAACTGTAAACAGACAGAAAAAGGTGTTGTAGAAAAAAATGTGGAATTGACAAAAAAAAATACAGAATTCCACAGTTAATTTATTCTTTTTTCTATTAAGAATTTGTATAGTAACTTTACATTTTTCAAAACTGTGTTGTTGGCAACTGAAGTTGAATTTTCCAGATGATAAGACTTGGTGGTTCTTGAGATTATGAAAATAAATTATTGCTGAATGTTCGCAAGATGGAGCCTCTGCCTGTTTTGTCTGCGGCCTCTTTTTTCACACTTCAGTCACATCTTTCTCCCAGAGAGGAGGAAGATGGTAAGCCGAAGAGATTAAGTGGTGATGGTCCTATAGGCAGAACCCCTCCACATCCTTCTATGGACACAGTTTCTGACAGCATGGACAATCTCAGACAGTCATATCAGAGGAAGCTCCTCCTGACCAAACCAGGAAACCAGAATGACTAAACCAGACTAAACCAGACCCCAACCATGTGGTCATACAGCTGTCCACCCCAATTCTGTAGGACTCCCTCTGACTGAATTTCCTGAAAGGAAAATATAATGGATGTTGGGGGAGGGGGAGGGGGGGGGGAGAACAATACCTCTCTGTCATCACAACAGAAGAACACCGAAAAGCTTATTGACTAACCTCACAGCTGACTCTCCTTCCTGTGTTACACTGGAATTTGAGCTGTTCAGGTGGATCAAGTACAATCAGTGGCTACCCTCTAGTGGTGAATGTAGTACAACAACTGCATGTTGTTTTGTAAAGGTCAAAGTAAACCCACTTTTGTCACCTTATCTATGAGATTTAGATTACATTACATTTAGTTACCGCAACTCATATGTACAGGGACATTCCCCCTGAGGCAATTAGGGTGAAGTGTCTTGCCCAAGGACACAACTGCCCGGGAATTGATCCAGCAACCTTCTGGTCAATAGCCTGATTCCCTAACCGCTCAACCATCTGACTCCCTAGATCTCTCATGAGTACAATACTACCATGAAGGCATAAATGATAGCCTCTCTGGCATGACACTGCTTGCAGTTTGTTTAGCCTACGTTTGGATCAGTGCTTTGGTCCAGACCTGCGCCAGCCAGCACAAAGTCATCCCCCCAGACCATCAAATGACAGTCTCCCAGTTTAGGCTTGACCACATTATAGGCCTACCAGACCACCAGCTGGCAAACTGCAGGACCACGATTTTCAAACTGAGACGTAATAGGATATTCCATTTGGTGTAGGCCTGCTGGGTAATTTTCTGGTCTTGGCATCAAAAAGCAATCGCATACAGCCGCATTTAGGGGTACAGGTTATAGCTTGAAGACATCCGAAGCTGCAATAGCCCTGTACATCCATTGGGTCTTTCACTAAATCACCGCAAACAATGAATGTTTGTATTTTTTAATTACTACCACTAGGTTCTTAAATTCCTAAACCGACTCGGCTCTCCTAAAATAGGTCTTCCGCGGCTGCGAATTTACTATTTAACCCAATTTAACACTAGACGTTTTTATTACAACTTTATTTGCTTCTGAACACGGGAAACGCGTCTTTCGTTGTAATGTACCTCGAGAAACGAATTTGATATAAATAATACTTAAATGTAGGCTATTTATTTGCTTTTAGTTTCAGTTGCTAATTTACTATTTTGTAATCACAGTTTAAAAAAATCCGAGTCATCCAAATGACGTTGGGCCACTCAGTTCATGACGCTGCGTCTCTTTGTTGGCCCAGTAGCGGGCGATGTTGTGTTGTTATTTTTACTGCATCTGAAAATTGAAGCCGAACAGTTTAGCTAGCTTAAATTGTGTTTTGTCCCATTCCCCGCATCATCTATGCAAAGTTAATAGGTCTGCTTGTCACAAGTTGATTATAGCCCCAGTAATGGACTCAGACGAGGGATATAATTATGAATTCGATGACGAAGAAGAAGAATGTAGCGAAGACAGCGCCGAAGAGGAAACCGAGGACGACACCCTGGAGCTCGGAGATGTGGAGTTGGTCGATCCTGTTGTCGCTGGCGGAGAGCGAGACGAGTGTGGAGAGACCGGAGGAAGCGGCCACGGGCCTGGTCAAGATGAGGAGGACTACCGATTCGAAGTGCTCACAGCTGAACAGATCCTTCAGCATATGGTCGAGTGTATCAGAGAGGTCAATGAGGTCATCCAGGTAGGTATTCAAGGATGTCAGCTGCAGGAAATATCGGGGACGACGTAGTATTAGGCAGGCCACTGACTAACTCAAAACGGTAAAGGCGTTTAGCTTTAGCTTGAGACTAGATTGCTAACAACCAAGCCACAGAGTTTAGCAAGCTAGGCTACCTTAACTGTCAGTGTCATCAAACCAGTTTACAAGTAACATTAACATTCAGTTCGTGTAAATAGGGAAAAGAGACAGGAAAACAATTGGTATCCCTTTTTTGTATTGTCAACCTATTTTACTAACTACAGTAACATTTGCTAGCTAGCAAGCCAACTGCCATCTTTTAGATGTGATGTCGATGCACATACAGTAAGCATACCTCCCAGCATTTGAGTGTGAGTTACTGTAAACGAACTGGACTGTAACAAACCTCGGTCCAGCTAGTCTAGCTCTGGTAATTTGTTTTGTCAAATGTTTTATCTTGGAGATAGGCTAGCTAATAGTATTTGAGGGCCACTATATGATAAGTTGCTTACCGATGTTTGTATGACCCTCATAACTTAGCTTACAGTAAATCAACCTCCAGATAGTGACCAGAATCACCAAGTGATCCCAACCGGCTTCACTTGGTGATCAACGGTCTAACATAATCTACCTTCCAGTGTTTGTTATTGTGCCATCACCTGAACTGCAACTGGTAGGGATTCAAATAGTTTATAGTAAATGTCGTTTTATACATTATCAGGCCTGATGCTATATTGTGGGAGACATTTGCAAAACGTGCATAGTGCCAACGCCTGTCCAGTAAAAATGTCTTAAGTTATGATTGGGAGGTAGCAAATGAAGAACAGTAACTCGCTAAAAGGTCTTTTTGTATTGTTGTCTGACATCAGTGCATAGGGTTATTGTAAGATGGACACAGTTATTTTGTCATATTGTGTCAATAGGTATGTTGTCTGCAAGACAAGTTAATTACAATAGTCTTAAAGTGTGGATCATCTTGTGAATGAATAATGAGAAACATCATTTTTACATTTTCCATCTCTGAATGCACATGTACTACAATGTGTGTTTTTTTTTTTTTTTTAGAATCCTGCAACCATTACAAGAATGCTTCTGAGTCACTTCAACTGGGATAAGGAGAAGCTTATGGAAAGGCATGTATCCTTAAAGTCAGTGATCCCATCATAAAACATTAGCCTACCTAAAGTAGTCCTACTAGAAGTCTACCCTAACATTTGTCTTCTTGTCTTCAAATCAAATGTCTTTCCAGGTACTTTGATGGTAATTTGGACAAGCTGTTTTCAGAGTGTCACGTAATCAACCCCAATAAGAAATCTCGGACTCGTCCCATTAACACCAGGTCATCTGCGCAGGACTTGCCATGTCAGATCTGCTTCCTGAATTACCCCAACTCGGTCAGTATCCCTTAGACATTAAACATTGTCGTCTCATTGCTCTCTCCCTGGTTTGAACTTGGGTGTTAGCACCTCTTTGTTAACCATCTTCACGCGTGTGTTACTGGGCCATGCAGAGCTGTGTCATAATTAGATCAGCAGCAACTTAGAATTCCGGACTGGATTCATTCTGTGCTGCCCCAGGATGGGAAGCTAGAGGCTAGGAGACTGATTTTGAGTGACTTGGAGAGGAGTTGTTTGATTTGAGCGAGCAAGCTGTTTTCCACGTTGAAGTTAGACTTCTGTTTCATTGTCTGGATTCTGAAATTGCTACTGTTGGTTGGGATTTGCGGGTTAAACTCCTTTGGTTCCTGAGTTGCAAGTAAGCTCCATTGAGCACTAGATAACATTTTTATATAATTGCAAACTAGAATTTGACCCAGGTCTACTAAGATGCTATGTGAATTGTGGTTTTATTGATGCTGCACTATGAATTCAGAACCATTTGAAAGGGCTTCAAACAAGCATTTCAATGCTACTCTTCACTGGATTCTTATGTTTTTTGTAATACATTGTACTAGCTGTCCATTAAGAGACATCTCAAACAAAATATATTGAGTTTTTACTTTTGGTAGTCCTGATAGCACTTGCCTTTTATATCACACACATATGTCTTTGCATTGTCTCTGATATCCCTTCATCCTTTGCTGGAGGTTTAATTTGTGGGATCAAGTTCTTGATCCTACTGATCCCAGATAGTTGAATTGTGCGGTGCGTTCTGTGGTCTGTGGAACACCAGAACCTCCTCTGGATTCCTGAGGTAAGGCTGATATGTGAACCGAAGGCCATGAAGACCAAAGAGCCTTATCAGTTTCAATTTGAATTACCTTCAGCTCAGAAAAGTTCTGTTTGAACTCTTTATCTTTCCATTGGCCTTTCATTTGCTTCATCTGTCCTCGTGATCACAGGGGCCAAACTACCAACGGTCCATGTGTAATCAGAACCCAAAAAGGATCATTTATTTTTGATGTATGTAGCCTCCCTATTTCATTAGTTTTGAAGAACCTATCTTAAAAGGATCTGGCACAGTGACATGTCATTCATCAATCTTCTTGTGGTGATGGTGTGACTCTGACCTAAACTGAGTCTGATAGACGGCCTCTTGATATTTAGATTGTGACGACGTTGCCCTGTCTGGTTTTTGGGGTGTTTTAAATCCAAAGGAATGCTTGTGTGTGTGTCCACAGTACTTCACTGGCCTGGAGTGTGGACACAAGTTCTGCATGCAGTGCTGGGGGGACTATCTGACCACCAAAATTATCGAGGAGGGAATGGGACAGGTATAAATATCCCTGCCTACTTGATTCATTGTCATGGCAACAAACATAAAACATTTATTTGACGTGATTAATTGACCTCCTGTACTGTGTTTCTTAGACCATATCCTGTCCTGCTCATAGTTGTGACATTTTAGTGGATGACAACACAGTTATGTAAGTATGCCTTCCCTTATGTTTGTGAAATAGCATGACATGTCTAATGAAAATGTGGAGAAAAATTGTTGTTTTTATCAATAGTAACATCCGTTTTCTGAATTCTCTTCAGGCGCCTCATAACAGATTCAAAAGTCAAGTTGAAGTACCAGCATTTAATCACCAATAGTTTTGTAGAGGTAAGCTTGCATGTCATTTGTAAGTCCACAATGATGTTAGTGAAAATCCATTTGTCTTTGCACATTGACTTGGGTCATCACCTCAAGGCCCCGTCACACCATAACGTTCTGGTAAACGTTCTCTGAAAGTTCTAATCGTTCAATTTCGAACGTTCTAGGGCGAGGTGGACACATCTGGCGTATGACTAACGTGTGACTATAACGCATGACTAGCGTGGGACTGACGAATGAGGAGCGTGTAACAGCGACCAAGTAAGACACCCCTGAAAACTATTAGCGTGTGATGACGTGTCACTGGGTCGCGACGACGTGTGACGAAAGCAAACAATGAAAACGAAGCAAACGATGAATAACAACCAAGTAACGCTAGGGTAACGACTGACCAACGATAGCCAAACGCGTGCAACGTTAGATAAACGTTCCATAAACGTTCTTCAGCGTGTCCAACGTTTAAACGTGCGCGTTTAAAAAACGCTGGTCTGCATGAGAACTTTTGTGCATGTTCAAAACTTTTTTTTTGGGACCAGCGTTCTCCACGGAACACCGACAATTACCAGCGTCACCAGCGTCCAAACAACGCTCTTCTGGCGCTATACCAGCGACCATGGACGATTAGCAACGTTTCCTCTAACGTCATAGAACATCAACCAGAATGTTATGGTGTACGGGACTTTCACCCTAAAAATCCATATTTCTACCTGGATATTTTCTTCTAGTGCAATAGACTGTTGAAGTGGTGCCCTGCCCCTGACTGCCATCATGTTGTCAAAGTCCAGTATCCTGACGCCAAACCAGTGAGGTGCAAGTGCAGCCGTCAGTTTTGGTAAGAAATCGACATGAATTCACTATAATTGGCCTCTACTGAATATCACAAGTGGCCTGTGTTTCTCAGAGCTCAGGGGTGTTGGCCTGTGAACTGACGCTAAGCCTTCCCTACTAAGCAACAGCCAATCAAAAGCCACTATCCACCACTCCTTCTGGGGCCTTGTAATAGCGAGGTCCCCAGGGCTACGGTTTCTTGTTTACAGGTCTCTTCTCAAACTCTGCTGCTAGAACTCAAGGGATTCTTTAACACCAATTATCCTGTGTCACCTCAATGTGACATCATGTTAACAGTCTTAGGCCGGGTTTCCCAGATTTGTTAAGGTCTTAACGCTAAGAGCTTCTTAAGAACGTTCTAAGAGCGCTCTAGAACGCTCTTAGAACGTTCTTAAGAAGTTCTAAGCGTTAAGAGCTTCTTAACGAATCTGGGAAACCCGGCCTTAATCACTAATGAACTAGGCCTGTTCAACAGTAACTTCCTGTGGTCTATCTTCTGCCTTGCTGCCTGTAACTGAACCTGCATATAGAATATTTATGAAACGACCTCAATGACATTTTTTGTCTTATGCAGCTTTAATTGTGGTGAGAACTGGCATGATCCTGTCAAGTGTAAGGTATGTCATATGTCATGAACTCACAGATTACAACCTCCTTAAACTGGGGACTTATCAAAAGGCCAAACTCCATTAATGCCAAGCTGGTTTTCTCTCACACTGGTTATAGTGGCTACGGAAGTGGATCAAGAAATGTGATGACGACAGTGAAACATCAAACTGGATCGCAGCAAATACCAAGGTATGGCTGAACCATAACCCCTCATGCTTCTGGACTTTCTGTGGAGTTAACACAGCAAGTCAAACTGTACTTTCTCTGGCAGGAATGTCCCAAATGCCATGTGACCATCGAGAAAGACGGAGGGTGCAATCACATGGTGTGTCGGAACCAGAACTGTAAAGCCGAGTTCTGCTGGGTCTGCCTGGGCCCATGGGAGCCACATGGGTCTGCCTGGTGAGTCAGGACATGCACTTGGCTTTACATGAAATGAAATCTTCTCACGGAAACGTCCGTGGATCTGTTATGTTGATCCATGGGTTTTGATCCGCAGGTACAATTGCAATCGCTACAATGAAGATGATGCGAAAGCGGCCAGAGATGCGCAGGAGGTAATTATCAATGATTAATGATGAAGGTCTTGTTGTTGAATTTGTTTAAAACGGATTCTCAAAAAGACAGAGTCAAAGACAGAATATCTTTCAAAATCAAGGCAGCCTGATGTGTTTATTCAGCAATGCGGCAGCAGTACAATAAGACAGAAAAAGCTATAAAATATCTCGGCATCCCCCTATATAGTCTCATTGAGGAAATCCCCCACCCTGCATGCTGCGATTTCACAAGCTTCTAGAAGGTTTTTCCCATGTTTTGGCGAAGGCCATTCCGTCCTAGATAACCCCAACATGGGGAGTCAGATGGCTGAACGGTTAGGGAACTGAGCTAGTAATCTGAAGGTTGCCAGATAGATTCCCGGCCGTGCCAAACGATGTTGTGTCCTTGGGCAAGGCACTTCACCCTACTTGCCTCGGGGGGGAATGTCCCTGTACTTACTGTAAGTTGCTCTGGATAAGAGCGTCTGCTAAATGACTACATGTAAATGTAAACATGTATGCGTACTCATTATCTCCAATGTCTCCTCAAAACATCCTTTCTATGTTCCCATTGTTCCTGAGACCCGAGTTCATCCCCTACTTCCTGATCAACACACGTCCTCTTTAAGGAGACCTTCATCCTTCTCTCACCACTCCCTTGGCTAGGTCAGCTTGACCTGTCACTCTGGCTTCCTACTCCCTCCTCATGGTGGTCCATGGATCCCACACTTTAAAGGCTACTCCTCCGTTCCCCCTTCAAACTTAAGTCTTCCAAGCTGCCAACCCTCGGAAGCTTCCGTGTTCTCTGTCCCTGAACTGTTGTTATTCACTCTTTGCCTCATAACAACTCATTTTGAGGCCATACAATACACATCAGTCCCAGATAACATCCCAGCCCCCTTTTCTCCTTTAACAGCATTTCCTTTCTGTACTGTTCTTACTACAGTTCAAACCTTACGACTTCCCTCCCTCATCCCTTTTTACCACACAAGCCTTTCACCCTTCCCCGTTGATCAATAATCCACAACAGTTTTAAGTAATCTGTCTTGACATTTTGGGGAGGATCAATTGTTATTTTTACATCCTAAACTCCAGGAAATGTCCATATCTTAAATGTTTAACTTTCCCTGTAGGGTCATGACTAGGAGTAATACTATCTCTCTTGTTAGCCATCTGTCCTGCTACAACTACTGCTTTGTTTATCAGTTAACTCTTACAAGCCTCAGCTCATCTTAATTGTCCAAACATCCTGTAAGCAGCAACAGTCACAGGATGTCTTTAAACAATGAACACAAATACCTTACAGATCAAACCACACTTAAACACATACATTTGACATACAACTTAAAATTCCATATCATAAACTTTTTTTTTAATCATATGCCTTGTAGAAAATTAGAGCTTCAATATCATGAGGAAAAATTATAAATTGAACCAGAATGAACAAAAGACACTGTGCGCTCAAATAGTCGGATTAATACAAATTATTTATTCAATATAAAAGTTACTTAACAGAGCACTCTGTGACCAATCTACTGGAGGATATTTAAAGTACCCTGGAATGATCAAGCATCTAGCCTCTCTAAACAACCATCACTCAATATAAACATTGAAAAAACTCTTCTCCACAATGGATGTCTTAACAGGAAAAGGTAATCTAGCATCTTCTCTTTAACACATTCCCAAACTCGTAAGTCACCCAAACTTTGTCTCTGGATTTCCCTCCCTGGTCAAACTACCCCCTCAGGTCTAACACACATTCCTCTAAATCCTTCACCCCCTCTTGACCCAACTCCTTTATTGCTAAATGTAAGCTTGTCCCAGGATGGTCCTTAACGATGAACAAAGGAGCTTAAAATTCAACCATAATTAAAACACATTCATTCTCCATACAACCTAAAATTCAATTACATTCTTCACGGAATACTATGCTTTGAAAACATCAAAGCTCATCAAAACATCAATAGTGAAGTTATGTAAAAGATCAGGCGTGTCAATAGGCGCAATTTCCGATAGTTTGCTGCGATGTGAAAACTTTTTTTCCTCTGGCCATGTTTTCCTAGTGTCTAGCTGTCAGAGTTCAGGGTGCAGTGGGGGTGACCGTTGGTGCGTCTAGCTGTCAGAGTTCAGGGTGCAGAGGGGGTGACCGCTGGTGCGTCTAGCTGTCAGAGTTCAGGGTGCAGAGGGGGTGACCGTTGGTGCGTCTAGCTGTCAGAGTTCAGGGTGCAGAGGGGGTGACCGCTGGTGCGTCTAGCTGTCAGAGTTCAGGGTGCAGTGGGGGTGACCGTTGGTGCGTCTAGCTGTCAGAGTTCAGGGTGCAGAGGCGGTGACCGCTGGTGCGTCTAGCTGTCAGAGTTCAGGGTGCAGAGGGGGTGACCGCTGGTGCGTCTAGCTGTCAGAGTTCAGGGTGCAGGGGGGGTGACCGCTGGTGCGTCTAGCTGTCAGAGTTCAGGGTGCAGAGGGGGTGACCGCTGGTGCGTCTAGCTGTCAGAGTTCAGGGTGCAGAGGGGGTGACCGCTGGTGCGTCTAGCTGTCAGAGTTCAGGGTGCAGAGGGGGTGACCGCTGGTGCGTCTAGCTGTCAGAGTTCAGGGTGCAGAGGGGGTGACCGCTGGTGTGTTTAGCTGTCAGAGTTCAGGGTGCAGAGGGGGTGAACGCTGGTGCGCTGCTCAGTTTCCTTTGTAATTAAAGCCAGGCGTGTGCTCTGCAGCGCTCCAGGGCCGCCTTGCAGAGGTACCTGTTCTACTGCAACCGCTACATGAACCACATGCAGAGTCTGCGGTTCGAGCACAAGCTGTACGCCCAGGTGAAGCAGAAGATGGAGGAGATGCAGCAGCACAACATGTCCTGGATCGAGGTGCAGTTCCTGAAGAAGGCGGTGGACGTGCTGTGTCAGTGCCGCTCCACGCTCATGTTTACCTACGTCTTCGCCTTCTACCTCAAGAAGAATAACCAGTCTATTATCTTTGAGGTACAATACGGTGGAAGATGGGTGCTGGAAATGTTGATCCAGTGTGTGTGTGTGTGTGTGTGTGTGTCTGTTTATGTACCACAGCTGACGATCAGGACAGCCTAGCACTGTCTGATTATATTGTTTGTGGGCTCAGAACAACCAGGCTGACTTGGAGAACGCCACCGAAGTGCTGTCTGGGTACCTGGAGCGAGATATCTCCCAGGACTCGCTGCAGGACATCAAGCAAAAAGTGCAAGATAAATACAGGTGGGTCAGGGTTCACCGGGGAAAGAATACAAACCACACGGGCTGAGACCATACCACAGTGGCCCGAGTTTGAATCCAGCCTGGACCCTTTGCTACATGTGATCCCCTCTCTTTCTCTCACCTTTCCTCTTTTGTCTCATATTGTCGTTGTTTTTAAATCACGCTAAAAAGCTGATTAAAAAAAATATAGATATATGTATATATGTGTGTGTATATATATATATATATATATTATACAAGTGCTTCCAATACTGTCCTGTGATTTGTCACATTCCCGAGTCTGTCACACAGTTGTCACGTGTGAACTGACTATAAACTGAGAATACATATGCAGGTACAATGGAACAGTAGTCAAATTGGACAATGTCATCCACAAGTGATAGTCAGGAAAAACCTATTTGTTCTTCTGTACCTGCAGATACTGTGAGAGCCGGCGAAGAATGCTGCTCCAGCACGTCCATGAAGGCTATGAGAAAGACCTGTGGGAGTATATAGAAGATTGAGGTCACATTCCTGAACCATGGACTCCTCGGTTTCATCACAGACTAGAGCGCTGATGCAATGAAGAGCGCAGGCCGGCCCTCTGCCAGCACCTCTCACGGTTGCATCCTTTTCCCTTTTTTCTTTAACTTTAAAGTAAATGATATTGATTACAATGGTATAATTGTAAGTGTAATACAGTATTACTAAGAACTGAATCTGAGAATGCAGAACACTGACAGACATTCTCTTCTGGTTTGTAATATAACTCACCTTAAAAAAAAAAAAAAAAAATCTTTTTTTCTCATCTTGTAGAGGTTTGGTTTTGACATCATCTTTTATATTTGTGTGCAAATGTTTTTGGCGCAGTTTAACTTCTTGGGTCCATATGGTATGAACAGGATTTTTATTGACAAGATATTTTGGTTTAAAAAAAAAATCATGAAAAGAAATTGACAAACTGATGGCATCATCAATCAGGCAAATCTGTATTTTTCCATATGCATGGAAGTTATAGTGCAAGAGTGGCACGTGTTAACTCTGAAATTCTTTACCCATATTCAAAGGAGAGGTACTGGATATTGGCAATGTAGTTTGAGTCTGCTCAACATAGGAATCCTGAGTGGAGTGTGGGAGTGAATGGTTGGCAGCAAAACCTTCCGATCACCCTGCAGAGACAAAGCTGTGCCGAAGGGCTGAGCTGAGCGGTTAGTGAAGTGGGCTAGTAATCCGAAGGTTGCTGGTTCGATTTCCGGCTGTGCAAAAAATGACATTGTGTCCATGGGCAAGGCACTTCACCCTTACTTGCCTCGGGGAGAATGTCCCTGTACTTACTGTAAGTCGCTCCGGATAAGAAATGCTAAACATTTTAAGAATGACGCTACTCCAAAGCCAAACTAAGTGACATTCACTTACCTGTTTTTGTTTGCTTGCTCTTTCCCGACCTGGCTTGAGGTGATCTCAAAGTTCAGCATGCACCTTGGGGATAGAATGAGGGTAAAGAAATGTAGTGACAACATAGCCTTCTGTAGCAGGTTCTTGAAAGTAGCCTATAACCCCAACAGGTTCAGCCATTCACATTCTGAAGTTCCAGGAGCTCAGGATGCTATGGGTGTGATGATGACCGTGCTTTTAGGAAAATAGCTTTTTTATTTTGTAGAGAAATGTATTATTTTGCAGTGGAAATTGAGTCAGATTAGCCTTCGTGGACAGAAGAGGAATACAGGCCTTTTTGATGCGTCTTCTTGATAGTAGAATTGGGGAGCTATATGTCATGACAAATGTTTGCGATTTACCAGCCCAGTAGTTTCTACAGTGGTTTCTCTGGGCACGGCCTGTGTGCACACAGGTGTTCTTGTACTGTAACAGTCTTCCTTAGGCTAGGGTACGTGCACAAAGAACTGCTATTACAAGGCAGAAGGTGGCACCAAAGCGTCAGTCATCTTTCAAACCAATGTTTTTTTGTCTATGTTCAAAATGTTTGGGAAATTCAAGTGCTCACCCAAATGCCGTGGTCTGATATTATTTAGGAAGGAAACTGTTGATTTGAAGATGTCTGTTCTTGGAAAGGGTGGTTCTCAATTATATAAATAATTCAAAGGCACTGTATACAAGTAGTTTCCAGTCTTATGTGTTACAATGTATTATATGAATCTGGTTAAGAGCTGTGTTTGACTTCCTGAACTGTTTTTTTTTTTGGGACAAAAAAAGGCACTGTTCCAAACTTTTTCCAATTTGGAAAGATTTAAATGCATGTGCAGGTTACAGGCCAATTAAGATTCAAGTTGAATGGATATTAAGATGTGCAATTTTCTGTAGGGTGTCCTTCAGGAGCAATACACATGCCCAAAGGCTCAAGTTATATTATCCATGTCTGCAAGGTGTTCATGAACATTTCAAGTTATCATTCTAAGTAACATAAGCAACAACCTTTAATTTGGTTCAGGGTTCCCTCTAGGTCTTAAAAAGTCTAAAACTATACATTTAAGGCCTTAAAACGTCTTAAAAATTGCCAGATTTTCATCCAAGGTCTTAAATGTAATATAGTCAAGTCTAAAAAAGGTTTTACCCACGTTCATTTCCAGAACAAGAGCCGCAGAAAGTTAATGTAAAGGAGCAAAAAAGTATTGTCGTAGCCTACAATGCGGAGCAATCTTCCTGAGATTAACAAGCGTTTGGCGGAGAGAGACAATATTTATGAAACTATGTGAAGGTGAAGTCCCACATCTAACATGACCACAATGTAACTTTTAAGTGAAAATAAACCATTTAAAACTAGGATTTGAACCCAGGCTGTTGCGGTTATGCCCCAGCATGTCTGAAAGAACATACACTCTACTCCAGTGAGCTAACAGGGGAGCCCTGCTTTCTTCTGGTTTTCTGACACCCCAACTCTGCAGGTTGTTACAACTAGATATTTCAATGTCAAGTTAAACTTAAATGTTGAGTGAAAATTGTTATGATCCCTGATAGCTCAGTGGTTAAGGATGTGGGCTACTGTGTGAGGGGTCTTGTGTTCAAATCTGGCTGAAGGATCTTCTTACAGCTCAATTTTTGCTCTTCAACTTATAAATAAAACTGATAAAAGGTACATTACATAGGTACATACATAAAAGGTACCATGTTTGACAGTGGACTCAATGGTACACATGCTTACCCACTGAGCCCCTACAAAATGCCAAAGGACCACATACGTTTAGTTTCTGCTAATGCCAAGTTATAAAACAGAATACTCTTCCTTCTAAACATACTTACAAAACAAGTGAAATTTTGCTGAGGATTTCTAAGAACTCATTCACAAAATACAGTGACAATAAGTAGACTTTTCTTGAATAGACATTCATTTCTGCAACACAGTTAAATATTAAACTGAAATGTACAGCTTACCTTCTATTAGGGGTGGGAATCTTTTGGTACCTCACGATTCGATTCTTGGGGTCAAGATTCGATAAAAAAAGCGATTCACGATTTTTTTAATTCTTAATCAAATTGCGATTCAATATATGCTTACATAAAAAAATTATAATTGTGAATCGTTGTGAATCGACTAGAAGACTGAATCGCGATTCATATGTGAATTGATTTTTCCTACCACCCCTAGTACTTAGTGCTGAATGAAATGAAATTAGGTTACTAATGTGATTGCTACATCTGTAAATTAAATTAATGCTTTTTCAATGACTGAATTCATTGAAATAAAATGATTTTTTCAGAATTTATTTGATTTGAATATTTTTGGGGTAATGCGTTGTGTTGGTTTTAAATTTCAATCTTCATGGTCTTAAAATGTCTTAAATTTGACTTACTGAAACCTGCAGGAACCCTGTTTGTTGAGACATCCAAAAACTTTTAATACTTTTCTACATCTTTTGGTTATGTTATAAAAATGTAATCTCTTATTTACATAATGTATAAATGTGGAAGAAATTAGTTGTTGTTTTGGAGAAAAATTAAAAGTGCAAAAGGTTGCAATATTACTTATGGAGTGATTGCGATATTTCCAGTATATTACCAGTAACATATTGGTGACACGTTAGGAGTTTGTAAATGACAATGTTAGCGCACAAGTACATCTCCATGATTAATGACAAAGCAAGCATTCAAATTTCAAGATAACCGGTAAAGCATTACACACATTTATTAGAAAAACACAACAATGAAAAAAACAAAGACGATAATTATTGTAGTGTTCAACATCCATAGAGGGATCCATGGTGAAGGAATTGAGATTCACAGTACATGTACCCTTATATAGGTGCCTCTAAAATATACTATTTTCAGCAGCATGATTCAGGGATACAATTAATTACAATCTGGCTTCAAACACACACAAATGTACTTTATGTTCAGGAGCAGGCAAAGGAAGTGATAAGTAGTCAATTAAAAAGAATACATGACAATCCTGGAAGAAAACTATCTACGCCTTGTTTTCCAATAACATGACAGTACACTTCATCACGGGCTAAAAATATTCTGGACAGTTCAAATATAAAAATTTAATGACCTAAAATGCTCGGTCAATCCCCCCATATCTTTCACCTATGACCATTTAAAGGATGACCATACGGACATACCACAGATAACTTTTATGACTATCGTTGTATGTGACCACAGACAAGTCCATTTCCTGGAATGAGTTACAAGTACTGCTTTATTGACTATGTTACTAAGACCTGATCTTCAATCCCATTGGATATCAATATAATCCAGTGGGTACTTTCCAGCTATTGGTTCCTTTAAGCCACACCCTGCAGCCAGTCCTCAGAACTCATTCACACAGATTGGAATGCTGGAAAATTATCTTCTGCAGTGTGACTGCATTTTGTGGTCACGCTGATAAGGGCTATTAACATTTGCAATCAATAACAAACATTAAGGCCAGCAACTCGCAACACAGAGTTCCAATTACTGTTATAGCCTTGAATAAAAACTTCAGTCATCCAACAGTGCACATTACAAACACAATTAAAAGTACCAAAGTATCCATAGACACACACACAGACACTGTTTTAAAGAAGACTTTAGTCTTCTATTTTGAGCCATCCTTTCTTAAAGTCTATCAGCAGCTCCAGATAGTATTTCCACTCAGGCTCACTGTCATACTGCACTTCAAACACGGTCTTCAGGGGGTTAGGGTTTGCTTCATGGACACGCACCACAAGCCCTCTGTACCAGACCTCAGTCTTATCCAACTCTTCATACAGATGACATATCCTCTTCCCCACCAGGTCTGGGAAGTACATCTTCATGGCTCTCTTGGCCCTCTGCACGGCAGAGCGTAGGACCCAGCGCCTCCTGTGCTCTGCGCTGTGACAGGCAGACAGATAGGGACAGTACTTAATCTTCATGAGAGATTGGCGCAGACGGAACTTTTTGGAGGCGCTGCGGGTGGAGCGCAGGGCAGAGGAGAGCCTCCCTGATTTGTGGCCTCTATGGGGAATAGAATGAGACCCCTTCCAGGAAAGGTCCCACTCCCTGGCTCGGCCTCCAGTCGCCCCTGGTTCGACATCTCCAGTCTCTGGGAGGGGAGGCCGGTTGTGTGGCTGTGGGTCAGAGACTGCCTGATAACACGCCACTCTGCCCTTACAGTACAGCACTTTACGTATCTTGAGGATCATCCCAGAGGGACCCTTGCGAATGCCCTGAGGGTTTTCTGAACCCGAGAACTGGTTATCATGGAATAATGTGCTGGTTCTCTCGGTCTCCTTGTCACTGGGAGATGAAAAGAGTTTGTCTGAGGTCAAAGGGCATTTCCATGAATCCTCAGGCTCCTCCTCCTGCAAGGTCATGACTGATAGGTTCTTCTTCCCTTCTCTGTGCTCGCTCTCTTCATCCCCACTGCTACCAACCGGGCAACCATCCCAAGCCTTCTCACATGTAGTCTCTATGACACCGCGCGCAGCTTGCACTGTGGATTCAACCTTCCTGCGTGACAAACGTCTCTTTTTCAAAAATGTATGCTTTGAGTTGCTTCTCCTTCTGCTTTTTAGGTTATGCTTCTCAAAAGCCAACCCTCTTCTCATTTCCTCCCCGTGTTCCTGTGAGTCTGGATTAGAGGCACTTGAGGCGGTCATTTGTAAACAAGACCAACCCCGTGAGATGTGAGCCTCTTGTGGGGCCTTCTCTCCTCCTCTTCTGGCAGAGCCATCCAGCTTTACACCTGCAACACAATGAACATGGCCGTTAGAACAGAAATTAGAAAACACCAAGGTAGGCCCATTTGTAAACAGTAAACGTGTCTCTTTGGTGAGGACCAGTTTGTTACCTCCAAAAGGGGGCAGAAAATACCTTGATGGTTAGGGAAGAGCAAGAACAAGGTTGTCATTAGATCCCTGCTCTCACACGGCTATAATGGAACATCTAGCTGGAGGACTGTTCTGCTCTTCTATTAAATCAGCACATATGATGATTGATTATATCTCCCTTCAAACACCAAGGAAAATAACACAATGACACCAAGGCTATCATGCAAAAACATGATCAGACAAAAAGTTAAGGTTCCTCGTATCCTGTGAACTGCACAAACATCAGCACAACAATTTGATAAGTCTACTTTAGTTACAATTCTTTTTATACTGATGGAAATTAAATAGAGTTAAGCCTTAAACGGATCCAATGTTGAATCAGGATCATAGTGAAAGTCTATTTGTTTGTAATATTTACACGTGACAAAAACAATGAGTATATCACGCCCTGGATTCACTTCAAGGTTTTTGTATTTTTCTAACCTAACTTTGTTAACTTTTTGGGAAGTCAGTTAGAGACAGAAGAGACACTCATAGATAGTTGCAAGGTCATCATCATGTGAAAACCACAAGCTTGCCACTGACCCAGAAAGAACTGAACGATCAGAAGTGCACTGCAGTCCCCCACAATGCCCCTTGTGTGGTCAGCCATTTCCTTCCTCAACAGGAAGTCTGACACAATTACTGAGCTGCCTCCAATCCTCTAGTAAGACCTACTATGAATCCTCAACACAAGATTAATACATTAACTATGGAGTTCCTAATTAGGTTAGTATGTTTATATGTGATATAAAGAGATGGCATCAATAAGCAATGGTTAGTTTAGCTGAGGGGCATCAAAGCAAAGCACATATACCTGGACTGTCTTTTGGACACCATCAAGTGAGGTTGATTCTGCAAAAAAAAAAAAGGATTTCAAATAAAATATTTAGTGTATCAAAGAGAACGCCCCATTAAATGAGTATGGGATGACACATCACCATATTAACCAGCAATGTTATTGCATTTTTGTTAAGAATATACAATACAACCAAAATATTCAACAATAACAATATGGTTGCTTTGTAACAGGAAAGCTATCAGCTCAACAGCATTTGTCACAATGTAGAGAAATGGAAGATTTATCCTTTGAAAAAATGATCCTGGCTGGTTGGATTTTTTTCATTAGTATAAATAGTATCCCAATAGATTATTTCCCAATAGAAAGAGATGTTAAATTGTTCTCCATTTGCTAAAAACAAGAAGTGACTTTGTTACATTCGTCAGTTCTCCTGCTGATTTTGTATATGTAGTGTATTATGTTCACATGCTACAGGGAAGATTAAATATAGCCTGTGTTATTGCCAAATACATCCCTTGCAGTGTTTTGGAAACATTGCTCAATACAAGAATGTGGGCAGTTCTTTTTCTTCTACTGGGACTTCCAATTTGAAAGAATCTAAAAGAGAGAAAAAAATAACATCTAATTCTCACTTACCCATGTGCTTGCAGACACAGGAGTGGTACAACAGATTGAGAACATCAAGGTAGATTTCTGGCAGGTTTTTGAGGGATAGCAGCCTCCTAAGCTTGGAGGGACAAGCCCTCTTGTGCAGCTGGGTCAGGGTCTTCTCCTCAGAGAGAGTAGTGGGTCGCAGCTCCACCTTGTGTTCCTGCAGAACCTGGTTGATGAAGGTGCCCTGAACTTGTGGGAACAGGATTTCCTTCAACACCAGCATGGGAATGAACACTGCTCCTGTCCGCTTCACATGTGGAAATGGACAGTGGTGCTGAGTGATGTACTCCTTCAGCCGATGAAGAACCTTCTGGAGTGAACACCTAATCTCCACATTACTAAGCCACAACTCTCGGGCCTCGGCTCCCATCAGACCGCACAGATTCTGGGCTTTGGTGGAAGAGGTGGAGGGCCCAGTGGGCTCCAGCTTGGACAGCCAGGCCCGAAGCTCTGCTTTTGAGGATTGGGTTACAGACTTGGAGAGCAGCCTGCACAGGGCCTGGTGCAACTCCATGAAATGCTGGCGGGCTGGTCTCAGGTCCCCAGTGCCTTGCACAACATAAGTCTGGGCTGGAGGCTGGAACTCCTCTGGAGACTTTGGGGTGGGAGGAGCAGCCTGTAAGCTCTCTGGAAGGACAATGTTGTAGGTAGACAGCTTAAGACACTGGGGAGGAATCTTCCGCAGGTCAGGTTTTCCGTCTGATAACTCGGGAGCAGTTGCCTGTTTGGGTCTAACAGTCCATTGGAGACTGGTGGGAATGGAAGGCCTCACTTTCTCCTGTGCCAACAGAGGGTCATCAACGCATTCCAATGAGGACACATTGTTGGCTGATTTGAACGATTTACTTTCCAATTCATCGGGGTCACATTCCTTTATCACTAACATAAGTCCACAGACAGATGAATCCTTCTCTGACTCCTCATTCTTAACTGGAATGTCCATGGGTCCATCTTGCTTGACTTCCTCTAATGTATGGTCAGAGTCTAGAAGTTCCCTCTTTATCTTTGTCAGTTCTATCATTTTCACAACTGGCTCCTCCTTTGATGAATCTGGGAGGACTACAGGCTTCACCTCTGTGGAGGTGAAAGAGACTACAGGCGTTTCTCCTTCTTGTTGATGGTCGTTCTCTTGGGCGTGGGGCTCAGCTTTGACCACACCGTGTTCAGGCTCCTCCACCTTTGGAGAACTCCGCAGGGAGGGGAGCATCCCTGCAGCCTCCAGGTAGGCTTTGTATGGAGCCAAACTGAACACGTTATTAATGACGGGCATCGGAGGGGACGTCAGTAACTGACAGCTGCTGGCTCTGTCTTGTTCCGCTTCCGTCTTCATGCGTTTCTTAGACGGGCCCATTTGTACCGCGACTTCGCTGTAATCCAAGGATGTTGGTTGATTGTTAAGAGGCGTGTCTGACGGATGTCTCTTTAGGCTTTTGAAGTCAGCGTTAGATCGAGGGACATGGTTCCCTTTACTACAGACTGCTGGAGAGCCTGTTATTCTCTGAGGATCAGTGTTGTAGTTTACTGCCGAGGCGTGATGAGGATGCCCGAGGCCATCAGATGAACGTCTGGCAAGTGAAGCTGTTCCAGCCTCCGGGTGGTCCTGAGCCTGTCTAGGAGATGTACCTCTGTACTTGGAGTAATCCAAGGCTTGCTCAGGCTGAGGGCTAGCTGCTGAAGCACCGGACCGGTCCATGTGTTGGCTTTGTGGGGGAGCCGTCGCCTTATCCATGAGCAATCTATAAGAGGTAGCAAAGGGCTGATTCACTTGCTGGCTGCGTGGGGGAGCACAGGGCCTGTTC
Source organism: Hypomesus nipponensis (assembly GCF_054491055.1). NCBI lineage: Eukaryota > Metazoa > Chordata > Actinopteri > Osmeriformes > Osmeridae > Hypomesus > Hypomesus nipponensis. Next base: position 18,796,194 of record NC_140374.1, read on the forward strand.
ATGTGTAGGTTTGGTTGTGGTACTTGGGGATGGTCCCCTTGTATGCTATGTGAGTGAGAAGTGGGCCTGTCCATGTGTAGGTTATGTGGGGGAGCACAGAATCTGCCCATTTGTATGGCTTGAGGTGGGACACATAGCTCATCGATGGTAGATCTCATTTGATCTGCGGTGAGATTCATTCTGTAAACAGGAGTAGAACTGTGATCATACCCCCTTAGAAATGCATGGGAATTAGGTGGTGCCATGTGACTGACCAGAGGAACATCACTAAACCTAGGTTGGGAGACGATGTAATGCGCTAGGGGGTTGGGAGGGCTGTTTCTGTGTACAGAAGGATCAACATCTGCCCTGTACTTCCCACCCACATCTTTATATGCTACTCCACTCTCTGCGTCCACATTTGCCTGAGGATAGTAAAACATTTGTTGCTGTGTGAGCTGACCATATGTGGACATGGGAGCAGGGTGCTGATAAAGTTGAGAGGAGGAGGCAAGGTGCACTGATGTGCTCATGTGCTTGTATGTGGGAGAGTGGGACGGGTACAGTCCATGAAAGGCTTTGGAGGGAATCTGTAAACGTTGGCATGGCTCGTTGGACGGGGCTACCAGTGGACGCGTGGGAGTGCAGGGGTAACTGATGTAGTTTGACTCGGTGAAGGGAGGCAATGTCCTTTTTTCATGCGGGCTCAAGCTGTGGAATTCGTCCTTCAGAGGTAGTCGATGGACACTGCGTTCAGGCTGCATTGATCTCGGCTGCATGAATGCAGGGTTGCTTCCATGCAAGAGCGCCCGGTGGCTATAAAGAACCCAGTCCTCCTCATAGACATTGGGATCCACTCTCTGTTCTCCAGGCTCCACCCTGTATCTCGGTCTTGCTGTACACCCTAGCTCACTACAGCAGGGGCTATGTCCATAAATAGGCTTGGGAAAGGCCAGACAAATCGAGTTTCCTGAGGTCGGGGATACATTCCCAGATCCCACTGCATGCTTTCTCACAGACCCTGTTGTTCCACCCTCTGGAGCCATGACGCTTCTCCTTTCTGGACTCTTGGTGTAGTATGAAAAGCCCTGCTTTGCTGGGAGGTCCTGTGCAGGAGATGCATGGTTACCCTCTGTAGGGAACTGCAGATTGTCTGCTGTGTACACAACTTGGTTTTGAAGGGGACCTTTTTCACCCGGAGAATGAATCATAGCGTTCCTGCCATTGAGCAAAGCTCTATTTGGGGGACCCCAAAAAGGTGGAAGGTTAGCTCCATCTGGCAGTCTGGGCTCACAGGTAAAGTAGGTCCCACTGTACTGTGGAAGTTGGCTATTGGGGAACCTATGCAGGCCTTCTGCTGAGAGGCCTGCAGTTGCCAAGCTCCCAATGGTCCCTTCAAGTCCTGCCATCTTCTTCTGAGGAACCGGGTTTATGAGGCTCTGCAACAGTTTGTTGTTCATCGTCATGTGATGATGTGGTAATGATTCGTCAACATACAGCCAAATCTATGAAAAGATACAAATCGATCAGTGAATCAACTTCAATGAGATACAACCACAATGCACTCAGGATTTTTGTAAATGAACTTACTAAATGCTAAAAGATCATAGAAAAAGGACATTACATTATATAGCACCAAAACCACAGTCACATTTCAGCAGGCTGTCAACACCGAAGTAGTTAATGATAAAAACTGTCTTCATAGACATAATCACCATCTCATCCACATAACAATGAAAAACCATGGCTAATTAAATTATAATCGTTTAAAACAAATTGTGGTACTAAAAAATATTGTGTGTATAAAGCCCTTATGGCTTATGGCTTATTTTCAATTGTATTTTACGATAAGTTACAAAAATAAAAAATAACAAGGTGACTATCCCATTTACTAACAGGCTGTTTAACTGACTATATAGACACACTTAACACAAAAGAACAACTTACATAGATTGTCTTATATATTCCCACATCTGGTTCTTATCATCTCAATATATACACATGGTCCCATGTCACCTATAAAACCACATTCCAAACCACACAGCCCTTCAGCTCCTGTCAGAACACCTCAACATGCTCCACTCCAAGCTCAATAATAACCTTGAGAGGTTGAAACCAAATCTTCTACATCAAATCATAGGAGATGGAGAGAGAGAAAAGTGGGATGCAGTTGTGATCCTGTTCCGCGCTTAAGGTTACATGAAAAAACATACTGACCTCATGACTAACTTGTTTATTGATCACATATTTCACATAAAATAATTGACTGATTATGTTCTGCTTTTCATAGAATACAAATAGATCAAATGTAAACTTGAATTGAACCTCTTCAATCATTAACTTGTCAACCAGGGAGGATTTCTCTCTGAATGACTTCTCCCAAAGTTCACAGAAGTTTTTCCTAGCTAGTTCATTCCTTGATTTAGGATTTTTAGGGTGGATACTGGATGTTGTCTCTATAGGATATTGTAATGATTGACACAAAAGTCCAACAGAAACATCTTGCACATTTTCCTATTTTAAGTGCATGTCTTGTTTTGACCCTGCAAAGATTCAGTATGACTCACTCCACAGAACAGCTAATAGACTGTGGTGAGATTAGAATGTTTCATGAAGTTTACATGTGCTTACTGCTAATATTTATCTGATTTATCACCGCCTATCGCAACCAGGAACATTGTCAAAAGCATGAACTCCTGCAAATCAATAGTTTAAACTAAACAAATTGGAAAAACCAAGAGAACATCTTTCACAACTGAGCCAAATGTGAATACCTTCTCAGACATTGCCCTAACGTTTGTCTGTGTTTACTCTACCCAGGGAACTTATGTGATCTGCTGCCAAAGCTTTTATGTAAAAATGTTTGGGCCTGAATCTTGTATAAGGACAAAGAGAGGCAAACTATAACTGACATCTGTAGTCAGAGCTCCTCCATACAACAGAGAACCCACATCACCCAATTTTGTGTACTCCACCCCAATGTGTTACTTGCAATAGGTGTCACTTCCTGTGAAAGCATGTACTGTATAGGGCTGTGTACTTTAGAAGTACTTACAATACTGAAGAATACCTGAATAGCTCACAGCCATGTCAGTCTCGTTTACTCAAAACGAGATTCTTATCAGTCAAAAACAGATACTTTTAGGTTCATTCTTTTGTGTAATTCAAGCACATGTTGAAAGCAGAAATTGGTTTAACTCTCCTGCATACCACCAAGAGGGACTGTTGAAGCGGAGAATTAGGCCTCAGATGGTATTCCTTGAGGACGTAACGCTGTTGTAGCTTAATACATATGAGCTATACATTTAGGAAATGTTTCTGTTTTGAATATGGATGTGGATGAGTGATGTCTGGCATTACAAACTGGAATAAAATGTGTCTTGTGTTGGAAATCTGGGAATCCATGAATCTAAAGTTGTTAAATGTATTTATATAAGCATTTATCAAATGAATATTTCTGCAGAGATCAGATCTCAAGAGATCAGATGCCACTGAATACACTACTAGTCTGTGAAGCACAGATGAACTCAACGACAGGCCCTTTATAGCAAGCTCTACAACCACCTTCCAAACAACAGGTTTTGTTAATATTATCAGTAGCCTACACAAAGTTAGAGCAGTTACAGCACACAAGGTCACATCTTTCTCAACAGTTAACTAGACACTAATACAAAAGGTTCCAGCTATCCCAGAAACGAACGGTATTATAGGTATAACAATATTGGGAAAGTTATTATTTTTATTTTTTTACAGATTTGTAAGACGTAAGGAAATTTGGTCGCGTAATGAAATTGTCAGTACAATGTCAGTCACATGGCATAATTGTCCATACAAGATTATTTATGTATGCTCTCGCAACTGGGGGAAAACCCGTAGACCCTTGGCATGAAAATAAAGTTAGCAAAGAGGCTTGCATAGCTTTTTAACAAGAAAATGTGATTCAAACACATCTGCAAATATGTTGGTGATATTAATAACCTTGTTTTGCATTATTAGCTTCGTAAGATAGGTAACCTAAGCAAATATTATGAAAATCCAGGTTCAGAATGATTCGTCCATGCAACCATTAAAAAAAAACTTTCCCATCCTTTGCCCTATAGCAATTTTACCGTCTGTTTAACAGACAAAAATCGACAGAAATGGAATGATACACTCTAAAAAGGCTATTGGTTTCCCCAGAACTACTCTCGCTGGAAAATAACATTGGGAAATTTGAGTGAATAGCCTGTGAACTAGGCGCTATATTATATCGGTTCATCGCTTTACCGAAAGCGTGTTATTTCGCAATGCTTGTCTGCAACTTAAAATTGCAACCCGTCACTTGACAAGACATTGATATGTCACAACACATGAGACACATGATAATATTGTAAAAGTTAAAACATCTCTAACTAAACTTACCTCGGACTTCTACATTCTAAACAAAGTTCCCTCCAATAATCCATCAAACACAGGTCAAGCTCTGACTAAAGGTTGTCAATATTTTTCAGCCAGGTTGTACAAAGTTAAAAGCAAATTGTGGCATATTCACGTGCCAAAATTGTGTGCTAGGCTGTGCACTGAACAAAGTCTGCCAACTATTGACATCAGATTGCTGGAAGTCCATGAGGCTTCAGAGAAGTCAACCAATTGGAAGAAGACAAGGAGGAGGAGGATGGCTTCTGATCAATAGGCGGAGTTACATACTTCAATTATGAAGCGAATCATTTCACCAACAGTTTTAAATTGGGATTTTTTCGCACAATACATTGTCGTAACAGTCCTTTCTGGTGCTGTGGCTAACGTTTTGTTCAGATTAGACGTATATATAACCGACAACATTTTCACCTTTATGAAATCCTGGATCATTAACTGTTTGGAGGCACCGTGATTTCATTCCTGAACAGTTGTCTAACCGATCCGATACTTCGTTCACGTAGTTAACACTGAATGTTGTATACGTCAACCCAACCCAACGCCATCGTTGCTTCTACCCCAGATGTTCTTCGTCAGAAACGACAGGCAGACATGCGAAAAATCTTGAGAATGCAGACATAAGAGTACATAAAAGGAAAACAAATGTTAAATGGAGCAATGGGTTATGCTTTGCAGAATATGCTAAATGGAACTGCTTCAAGGGAATCGGAGCACAAATATATCTTTCAAGAGGAACATCCAGTGGAAGTAAACAGGCTGTTGGTAGCGCGCAGTTGTTTTCTATAAACACGCTGCTTCCTAATTCATTTAAAGGTTCACCAGTTTGGAAAAAAAAGTTAAAAACAGATTAAGCATTAGCCAGTCAGCTAATTAGTGTTTATTGCCTTATTATTATGTTCTGGCAGGGGCACTACTAAGGTTTCTGGGGCCCCTAGTAAATGTGTACTCTGGGCCTCATCATACAGGAAAGAATGGGCTTCTGCTGAGCCTCCTTAGAATCGGGGACGGAGATTAGTACAATTCTATTCAATTTATTGAATTATTATGATTAATCCATGTCCCCCCCCCCAAAAAAAAAAAAAAAAAAATGAAATTGTGGCTACAGACCCATGCAGTTAATTACCTTTGAAATGTAATGGTTGTACAGACAGTTCAGTCAAGGCAATACTCCTTGTTGCTTTTGAATGAGTACATTCATTGCCATTGTTGCATCATGCAACTCAGTCTAATTGTCTATCCATTGGGATTTGAGCTGTTTAGTCTAGACAAGCTGGTGGCATCCATCAGTCACTGTGGCCCCCTGGGTTAGGAACTGATCTGAGGAATGACACTAAAGGACCATGTCCCTGTAGGGGTGTATTTTCACATTTCCATTTCCAGTTACCATGGTATCACACCTTGTGGCCAACCAACACAAGACACCTAGGAATTAGCAAGTACCACAGTAAAACAGACCTATTGCCTCTGAGCTTGCTTCCATACTTTTCCCCCAGATCTGTGTTTAAAGTGATGAAACTGCGAATTAACTGCACAATGCTACACTGCACAATTCCACTTGTAGGCTACAATGCAACCTCGCGGGATCCTCCAAAGTGGACGTGTGATAACAGTAAACATATAACACTTTACATTGAGAACCTACGGAAAAAAGATCACAGATGAGGGATTGGTATTTTAAAGCCATTCACGGTGAGACAAATACAAATCAATAATCTGTGTGAAGAGGATCAGTATCTAGTTTGTTATTCTGTTTACCAATTTCAACAATGAGCGGTAATCAGATCAAACTGCAATGACACAAGGAGCAAAGCAACGGCTCTCTAAGGATGTTGCTTATGATGAAACACTGCAGAATACTCCCAGGTGTCATACTGCCTGGCATTAACTGATCCTGCTCCAGTTACATCATCCCTGCCATTTTCTTTTCCCTCTACTTCTCTCTCTGCCATATTTCAGTCGTTGATAAAAAATAATATTTCAATTGAAATTTTGTGACAATAGAAAGAGGGTCCAAGACAGTTATGGAAATAAAAATATGTTTATCTCTTTGTTATCTGACCAGATAATTGTGAGGTCAGTGTGCAGTTCCTACTGTACTACCCTCTGCTGCATCTGCATGTTGTTTTACAATCCTCTGCAGCCATATCAAGGCCATCCTGTCACAGTTTGCTTGATATAATGCTCTTCTATGCCCTGCTATTGGCAACAACAGCCAATAGCAGGAGGACAAGTAATAGGCAGGGGTAGGAAGTTGTGCTCTTGGGAACCAAACACAAGGAAGCACGTATTGCAATCTCACACAAAGCTCGAGTCTGATAAATAATCTCTCATACCTTGAGTTTAGGCAACCATGGCAGATTAAACCAAAATGTTTGAAAACATTGTCATGTTTTAGAGATTGTGAATATTTCATACATTTTCCCATATTAAAGCATGTGATGTGGGGTTGACCTCAGCTAAAATATATTTCATTTCCTTGTCATTCGGTTTGCAAAGTTTGCATGTACATACACATGCAAATAAATGATCTCACATGCAATGTGTGAACATCTTAGAAAATGTATTCTAGGATTTAACCAGGCTGTCAGTCAGTAGACTTGCAGTCAGCTATCAAACACATCAAACATTGTTCAAAGATCGGGTAAACATGGTGATCAGCAACCTCTTGAGATCGTTTTTGTGCCCCACAAACCTGCAGGGACTCTCTACAAACCAGGAGCTGCAGATCAAACTGGGAGTCAACGTGTAATACACATGACAATCACAATCAACGATTTCCTTTGACAATAGCTTGCATCTTCAGGTTTTTAACATTTCCACTGAGGACAATTAAAGGTTATATCTAAACAGGTAAGAAATAGGAACATCGTTTTTTACTCTTAGAAGTTTAGATCACTTTACATGATCTTTGGATGATCTTTGGAAGCAGAGCCAACACAATCACTGGTCTCTAAGGCTGGGAAATGCTACATGTAGTGGCAGAGCCTATTAACGGACATCGTTATTGTTATGTTTATGTTATGAATGACTACAAAGGGGGCCATGCAGTGAAACTGTAGGAAGGTTGTTTCCACTCCTCTGTCCCTCATAATGAACCCCCTTGGGCACCATAATTCTCTAGACTCAAAAGCATATGTACATCATGAAAGCTGGACACTGGATTGATAAAAAAGAAGTATAAAGTTAAATTAGACTCATGCACGTCAGCATAACGGAAAAATCATTGTGCAACTCTAGTAGTAAATACAAACTGTCAATAAGATAACGGTAAATATAAATCAATGTTTATTCCTTAATTTACATAATAACATACATTCAAGTACATTGGATGATTAGTGGGACAAAAACAACAAAAAACCTAACAGCTCGCAACTGATCGGTTTGTCCAGTACATTCTGTGGAACATTTAGAAATGCTGCGCACAAGGTGTCTCTGCAAATGTCTGACGGTATTGTTTTACAGCATCCACGATTGTCAACACTTCTGCCATTGCTCCTTTACCTAGAGGCAACAAAGGACAAATGGTCATTCCATTCATTTGAATCAGGTGTGTTGGAGCAGGGAAACATCTTAAACATGCAGGACAGTTGACCTTGAGGACCTGGATTTGAACACCCTTGGTGTAGAGGTTACTAGCTAGCACTTACAATAAGAAGTTACCACAAAGTCATAAAAACTGCAACATCATTTCACAAAGCAATAAAGGGAAACATCTAAAACATGCAAGGCAGGGAGGCCCGAGGACCAGGATTGGGAACCACTGAATTTTTTGAATGTCTGTTTTATACTGAAAGGTTTCTGTGTTCATTGAGTTCATATTAGTCCCAATGTATGCTGCATGTTTTGGGGCTATCTCGTTGTTTATGATCATTGACCTATGAACTTTTGTAAAGCTCTCTCTTGGAAGTCACTTTGGATAAAAGCGTCTGCTATATGAATAAATGTAAATGTCATTGTTCAAAGAGACATCCTGCGACCAACTGTTGCAGAGGATAATTTAAAGAGTTGTAAGAGTTAACTGATCAATGGAGCAGTTGTTTGCAGTAGGACAGGTGGTTCACAATTTAAATAGTATTTCACTTCGTGATGACCCTACAAGGGCAGTTGAACATTTAAGATGGATATTTTCTGGACTTTTACGGGATAAGATGTGATCTTAGCTGTGTGGGGGGTGATCCTAAAGACAAAGAGACTGTTTTAGATAGAAACAGCTGATAATGCGTGAAACCAGGTGCTTGACAGATTCAAGCGTACTCATTTACATTTAGTCATTTAGCAGACGCTCTTATCCAGAGCGACTGACAGTGAGTAAAGGGACATTCCCCCGAGGCAAGTAGGGTGAGGTGCCTTGCCCAAGGACACAATGTAATTTCGCAGAGCCAGGAATCGAACCGGCAACCGAATCGGCAACATTCTGATTAATAGCCCGATTCCCTAACCGCTCAGCCATCTGACTCACTCCTACTCCTTTCAATATAAAAGCTGAAGACAGGTTGGGTATTAGAACTTGTGAGACACTGTTTGGGCATTCGCTACTTCTGATCCCATCTGATACATGGCCAGCTGGTTTTGTGTTATTGTCTGACGTTTGTGTGTTAAAGATGGTTATGTTGGTATAATGGTATAATGCTGTTTAATAAATATTCATTTGAAAAACATTTAATTCAGTTTAACAATTGATTCTCAAAATGTATTTCCACCACAATAGTTACTACTGCATGAAGAGAGACATGATCATGTAAGAAAAAGAAACTGGCTTGGCACAGTAAATAAGACACGATAAGACAATAAACCACTAACAAGCAGTGGTATACTGTACCAACACATACCCCCATTTATACAAGTGAAATAAGTCCATTAGCAACAACACATACCTTCATCTCCACACACCAACTTCTTGGCGATGCACGGTATCTCCACATACCCAAAGTCTTTGAGACTGGCCACTTGCTTGGCAGTGATAGGGTGCTGCCACATGGCCGTGTTCATGGCAGGACAGAATAGTAGAGGACGGCTGATATCCCACGCTCGCACCACGCATGTCTACCAAAGACATACAAGACTTAAATCAGTCTGATAAACACTAATCTGCCAATAAAGAGACAACAACATTATATGTAATCCCATTTAAAAATCACAGGAAACTTTTTTTTTAAAGCTCCACAAATATTTAGACTAACTTTCCATTCCATAAACTCAGATGATTACCAGTAGATTGTCACAGATACCACTGGCAATCTTGCCCAGGGTGTTGGCATCAAGTGGGGCAATGACAAGTAGGTCCGCCCAGCGACGCAGCTCAATGTGTAACACTGGGTCTGAGCGTTGTGCCCACAGCTGTGAGGATGATAACCAACGTCATTTAGAAGGGGACACTAACTTCATTTGAGTGTTTGATAATGTCTACGATATGCCCAGAGATCATTATTAAGCCAGGCAAGTGCTAACTACCTCCCACTCATCCTTGTCACTATAGACCGTCACCGCCACCTCCTCAGGATTGTAGAAGTGTCGGGCATGCTCAGTAGTGACCACTCGCACATCCACCTATACAGGACAGACGAAAGGACATCTACTTCATGAAACTGACAAGACCAACAGATTCAATTTTACCTATGTTAACTAAACGATAAGCACATTTTTTATTTGAAGCTACTTGGACAAATCTCGTTCTTTGAATTCATGATTGACAGTCTTGTAGGTTATGCAGACCTGCGTAAGGAGCTGTAGCTAATATGTAAGGAAAGTAGATGACAGATTGGCAAAGCCTCTTGCCGTTAAACATCCTCATCTAGTGGTATATTAGCGTGTATACATCTATAGCCTATTACAAGCCTAAGGGCATAAGGGCACCAGTGCAACACTTCGATTCTCTTACTTCTTGTGATTTGTGAATTTGTCTCTTTGCACGTTGTATTCGAGATCTTATTACAATATTTGGCAAGAGATGCACCCCATAACTGTTCGATGTTGCACTTAAGATATGTCATTGTTTTTGCTGCACTGTAACCAACTATAGACATTATAGTCAAACTGTTGAGGATCTGAGATTAAATTATTGCACTGTAATATTATTAGTTTTCCCCATACATTCAATTAGCTAGCTAGGCCCCTAATCAAGATGCTGTTATTGCATTCACTATTGAGATTGTCGCATTGTAGTATTATTTTTTGTTCACCGTGCCTGGTAGCTTATGTGGCTACTTTATGCTTTGACTGTTAAATTGACAATTTCAAGACTGATAAATGTAATTTTGTGTAACTATGTACTTCTAATCATTCATCGTCTGCTTAAATATGATATTTGTACATCCCTTTAAATAAAATGGACTGCTAAATGATTTGCGAAGGAATGATATCTATGCTGCTAATCCCATGCTGCTAAAACAATCAATACCTCAATTATATAAAATGTGTAATGCTTAATACTTAACATATATCTTAATGTGATCAAATTGCTTTAATTAAGAACAGATGGATCTAGGCAACAGGATGATTGTTGGTTTGTGTAGTGACTAAAGTCATGCTGAAATGTAACTCTGGTGTGTGTGTGTAAGAATGTTGAAGGTCAGCACGCTGATTTGGGAGGCAACTGGGGATGCCCGAGACTGGTGACGTGAGCACCATATAGCCTCTCTGCTCATGGGAGTAAAAGTGTCAACTTGAGAGATAAGGTGATGCTTGGGCCGTGGAAGATGTAACTCTTTGCTCCTGTACCGTTGTATTTGGCGTTGGGTGTTGTATTCATTGTTGATTGCATCATTTCTTATTAATAATTTACAAATAACTTGGTCTGGCATTTAACCTTGTATCCTTCTCCACCTAGATTGACACACTTTTACACATATAATGTTTCGGGAATTCCCCCTTTGTTATGTCTTCAATGTTACAGTAGAATATTAAAAAGTGAATAGATAACTCACCTCAGGTATTTCAAAAAGTTGCGAGACCAAGACAGGCAATTTCAGCGCTGCCACACTACCTGTCACACCAACAAGTACGTGGAATTTACCACAAGAGCGCAACAAATCACATTTCGGCGATGGAGTGGAATTGGGTTGCATTTTCTATAATATCAAATACTTGAACTGCCAGTATGCTATTTAACAAAACCAATCAAACATTCTGTGATAAAAGAATCGTCCCGTCATCTCAACATGCTCGAGACTAAAATCAAAACATTAACGAATTAGCGCTACTACAAGCACAGCTGCTACTTCCGCAAACAGTTACGGACGTACTGACGTAATTTAAAGGCGTAGGGATCGTCATCCGCTGCTAGTGAGAATGACAACAGCTTGCTATTCATCATATTTGTGTTCCGACGGAACCTTTTTTTACCCTTCATGTATCAGTTAATTGTTCAAACATCTAAAAAAAATAGTTTGGTGTAGTTATTTTAAACATATGGTGAGAGTGTGTGAAAGTTGAATTGTGTCGTGAACGTGCGCGTACATTCATTCCGGTGTGAGCGAGCGCGTTTATAGAACGTTCTGGCCGTTCTTCCGTGAACATATTTTATATGTGAAAAAATCAAAAGGTTAAAAATAAGAAGGCCTAAGATGCAAACGCTCACTCCTCATGTATATTGGGCACAACGACATAAGGAAATATACCTGCGAGTGGAGTTGATAGACGCACAGGTGAGAATTAATGAATGACTTGACGGTTTGCATTTGCAAATGTGTTAGGCAAAACCGAGGCTCTATATTTCCCTAAACGCAGGCTAGACGATAGGTTACCACCAGAGGCATTCCTTCTGGTAGGCTATATTTTCTCGGGTCTACGTAGTCACTGTGTTTTCTAGACATAGTTTAAGCTACTCCTCATGTAACTATGTGAATCATGCATTTGAGTACGACAGATGCAATGTCTATAGACTTTCTATAGGTTTTGATGGATAACGGTTGCATCATTACTATTTAAGCTAGTGTCATAGTGCTGTCCATATTTGGGTTAAATTGTGGATTAGTGTTGTAACGAACACATTTTTTTAGTTAATTAATTGTTTAACTACTTCAGTCGTTATCCAGTTACAAACCGCATGTTTTGTGCCGATGAAAAAAAACTTCTGCTTTGGGTGTCACTTTGCCTGGCAGTTAGTTGAATCGTTTTTTGCTTTGTAGTCTTTTAGAGGAGCTGAAAATATAACTGGTGGTGTCTATTTTCCTTCTGCAGAACATTAATCTCAAAGTGCAAGACGATGTCCTTACATTTAGGGGTAAGTTATCTTAATCATAACAAACATTTTAATAATTTTTAACAAGACAGACATGTAATCAGTTGCAACCATATAATTTTGAAAAATTTATATTATTTGTTTTCCAGCCCAGGGTCATGGTGCAAAAGGAGAGAATAATTATGAATTCAGCCTGGCGTTTCTAATGCCAGTAAAACCAGAGGTATCCGTCAGATAATTACTCATGATTGGCCCATACTCTTGAGAGGATGCATCCTAGATTAAACAAGTTTAAATAAATACTAGTTTGACTAAACTGAAGAATGTGGTTCTACTGTTTTACACAGTGTCTCACAGGTATCTGTCATTGGCTATGCCTTTGTCTCAGTTTATTGGGGCCCATCCCTGGTTTTCTAAAGGAATGTGTGTGGGCAGTGTGTCCACAGATCCACCCAGCGCCAGGTGAATATAACAGTTAAGAAGAAGCAGCGTAGTTGGTGGGACAGGCTGACTCTGGAAGCGCGCAAGCCTATCTTTCTGGCCCCAGACTTTGATCGCTGGATAGATGAGTCCGATGCAGAAAGGGAAATATGTGAAAAGGTAACCCTTACCGTAGCCTTATTCTTCAAAACCAGTATTACAAAAAAAAAGACTGCATGTAATTGATTTTGTCGTTTATTAATGGTAGTTTATGATTTTTTTTGTCTGAAAGGAGGAGAAAAAAAACAGGCTCCGGAGAGATTCAGTGAATTCAGAGATATGTGAGTATTCAATAAGTCTGCAATGACAGGTCATGTGATTTTAGCTGTTCAACATAACTATTAACAGGGGCGAATCGAGGTTCCCACTTTTGGGGGGGCTAAACCCCTAGATAAAACTATTATTTTTCCTGTGACCCAGCAAAAGTAGGGGGGTCTGAGGGCATGTTCCCCCAGAATACATTTTTTAAAATATCCTTTTATATAGTGTCTTCTAGTGGGATTTACGAAGAGAAGTTAACAAATTTCTATATAAAATATATATTTTTACATACTTTTTTTTTGGGGGGGGGGGGGGGGGCTAATGAAACTTTTGCGGGGGCTCCAGCCCCCCCCCCCAAATAGGGCTACATACGCCCATGACTGTTAACTTGAACCCCAAGTCTGCCGTTTAAATTTCTTTAACAGCATTTGTAAGTCTGAAGAAAGGCCTCCTGTTCATGTACAACCTAGTCCAGTTCCTTGGTTTCTCATGGATATTCGCCAACCTGACTGTGCGTCTCTTCATCCTAGGCCAGGGTGAGAATTTGCACACTCCTAACATTTCCACGAGTGTCAAGGATAAACAGAAAAACCTAAATGATCATATGACCTATACAGTGTTGTACAACTGCTGCTATGTTTATATGATGATATCTCTTTGTCATTTTAGATTCAGTCTATGACACATTTCACACCATTTCGGATGTCATGTTCTTCTGCCAAATATTGGCCGCTGTAGAAGTACTCAATGCTGCTTTTGGTGTGGTCAAGACGGGCGTTATTCCTACTCTCATCCAGGTGCTACCACATATTTATATATATATCACATTTTACATATATAATATATATATATATATGTATATGTGTGTGTATATATATATGTATGTATGTATGTATGTATGTATGTATGTTTTTTTTTAACCAAATCAATTCTAAAGCAAGCCAACCATTAACAGTGTAGCTCATGTGACTCTTGTGTTCTCCTAGGTGGTTGGAAGAAACTTCATCCTGTTCATCATTTTTGGGAGCGTGGAACAGATGCATAATAAACCAGTGGTGTTCTTTGTTTTCTACTCATGGAGCGCAATAGAGATTTTCCGGTGGGTAGTTAATTGTCACTCTCAACAAATACCCATGAGGTTACACTGAATGGAAAACATGTATTAAATATCAAATTGTCGTATCGTTTGAAAAAGTATGAAATAGAGGTAAATGGTTTGCCAACTCTCTAGAGATGATTTCTTAATGAGAGATCCTATTCTTTCAGGTACCCATTTTACATGCTGGGCTGCATTGACACAGAGTGGAAAATGCTTACTTGGCTGAGGTACACCATCTGGATCCCTTTGTACCCACTGGGGGTGTTAGCTGAAGGTGAGTGGCGGTGTGTTTAGGGGACAACATGTACTAACAAGTTATTTCAATAATAATTTCTCACGCTAACTCCCCACTAGCTGTTGCTGTGATCCAGTCCATTCCAATCTTCTATGAGACTAAGCTGTTCAGCCTCCCTTTGCCTGAAGTCCTGGGCACATCGCTCAGCTTCTCCTACATCCTGCAGGTCTACTTGGTTCTTATGTTTTTGGGTGAGTCTTTGTCTGTTCAACATCTTCACCATTGTGTTATCTTCTGGTCATTCTGATCCATCAGTCATTGTGACCCACCGTGGTATTGCGACAACTTTACAGCATACAAAAACAAAGTGAAGCATTTTATTTTAACTGTTGGGCTGTCTCAGACCCCCCGCGTTGCAAAGGTTAAAATAATTTTTATTTTATTTTTGTATTGGGTAAAATTGGGTAAACACAACGATGGTTTGTTATGAACCTCTGGGTCATGTGACCCAAAGGCAGCACAAGGGTTAAATAATTCCTCTGTACTGGTACTGGTCTAACAAGGACTCTCCTTTGCAGGGCTTTTCATAAATTTCCGCCACCTCTACAAGCAGAGGAAAAGGCGGTTCCGTACCGTGAAGAGGAAAGCAACCTGAGATCACCGTCTGAATGAAGTTTTCTAATACCTTTGCTGCCTGCCTTAAAAACATGGGTAATTCTAGTGAACACATCTAGCAAGGAGAATGCAAATAAGGGGTTATGATTGGGTTATTACATTCCTAAATTTGAACAGTGTCCTGCACTGAAGACAGTCCATTATTATATATTCATTGTAGATTTAATTGGGAAATACATTTTTAAAATCCTTGTTGTATTTGATCGTATTGTGCTTGATTTTATAGTGCAATAACTGTGTTGTCTCAAGAAAGCAAGCTACGTTATCTCTATTGAAATAATGTTCTTATAAATACAGATCATTGAAGTTAATGTCATTACCCTGTTGTTTTAACTTAGCAGCTAGAAATCTCAGGGAGTACAACAGTTATTATGAAAGATTGTAAAAACTTGCAATTAATTACTCGTTAAATCTATCAAGTATTTTGCGATCAATGTTAAATTATATAATTTATAATAAAATTATAATAATGATATTATGCATACACTTGATTTATATAAAATTCCTTCATTAATTAATCCATGGAGACTAATTATATTTATTAGAAACACTTATAAAATGCTATATATATATATATATATACACATAACATTCAGTAAACAAAAAGGGCATCACAAGCAGAATGCTTATGGTCTGTATTAGTAAAAACATGAGTTGTTTGCTCTGCAAGCGGTGGTTCACAATCGCAACACAACAGCTGTCCATTGTTCACATCAAGGTCATTTCAATCAAATACAAGTCTCCATGAGAAGACTTCTCCTGAACCCTTCTTCCCAGCTCTTCGTCCTGAGCCAGCTCAGCTTGAGAAGTCTGTGTGCATGGGGGCGATGTTGTGATCAAAGGCGGCATACTGGGAGTCGCCTGTGCTGGCCAGCTTCAGCTGCTGGGCAGCATGGGACAGCTGGAAGGCAGCGTCTGGGTGTGCGTTGTCTGGGAGCAGGGTGCATTCTCTTTCTAACAGCTCCGCCACCCCCTTCAGCAGCTCCCAGAAGCCAAAGGCCAGGGCAGCTTTCCGCAGCCGGTTTAACTCCTGACACACGGGAGGGACAGATAAAGAATATAAATGTCTATCGACTATCGTGCAATGTACACGTGTGTGAGAGATTCACAATATGAAAACCTTAATCTTCATTTCACAGGATTGCTGTGCTGGTATTTACCTTATAGAAGGTCTGAGTCTTCTCTGGCAGTTTCCTTGCATTCCTCAGAATCTTTTGGACATCGGTCTGTTAGGGAAAACACATTATTCAACCTGTTCCAACTCTTTGTTGAGGGAAAAAAATATTTATTGTTCACTACAATTTAGATCTGGGAGTTCTGTACTATTTGCCAGCTAAGTGGAAATAAATGAATCCATATTAGAGACAAGACCACATCAAGGTGTCAGAAGTGTAATTTACTTGGATACACAACGATAATTTCTCAATGTACAGCCAATACAGTACCTGCAGTCCGCTGGCTTTGATCCACACTGTGACATTCTGACCATAGCTACGTTTAATCTTCGGCTGCACAGGAAAGGGGCTTTTGCTGTCATCCTCTCCATAAGGGTTTTCAAGAGCATCTGAAACAAGAGATGGGCCAATTTGCTGAAGCAAAATATAGCATGGCATTGTTAACCATTGCCAGCCTTTTACTGAGAAAAGAACATCAATAATTAAGTACTGGATTTGATGATGTGCACACAGACGCACACTACGGTGGGAATGGGACGTATGGCACTGACGCATCGATGCTTGTCTCGCTAAACCAACACGCACAGTTTCCAAAAAGGGTTTTGGAGCTTGTATCAAATTAGGATAACCACGTGATTGATGACTTCAATGCTTCAAACGTCACAAACAGTTTCAACGTTTTTTGACGTTGTGTCCTTGGGCAAGGCACTTCACCCTACTTGCCTCGGGGGGAATGTCCCTGTACTCACTGCAAGTCACTCACTGGATAAGAGTGCCTGCTAAATGACTAAATGTAATGAAATGTAAATGTAATGAAGGAGGTGTTACCTGAGATGGGCCCCAGCTGGGAGACCTTGCCTAGCCAGGGGAGAGGTTCAGGCCCAGGCTCAAACAGAGACATCATCAGGTTGGACTTCTTCTTGCTGTCTGCTTGGGAATACAGCATACCATACCACTCTGGCCTGGGGACAGACACACCAGGCCATTACCTCTTAACAATGAAACTGTATTATTAAGCACTAACCCTTATACAGTATATACTCATAATAATGTTAGAAGCAATCCAATCTGTTGATGCCATTGTGACATGGAACATGACATCTATAGTATGGCTCCCTTACCCCAGCTGCACCAGAGCCACCATGCCCTCCACCTTGAGACTACCATGCAAAAGGACACAGAAGTTTGGGCTCTTCCCCGCCATCTGATTGGCTGACGTCTCCTCCTCTGCTTCATCCGCGTTACTTGTGCCAATCTCATCCGCCTCTAAAATAAAGCAGGGTTCACACATCGGAACATGTTCTTACAATGTGAGGTTGGTATGGTTGGCATTCTGAAGAGAACCCTCACCTTTGTTCACAGCAATGGGCAGGACCAAGTGTCTGGATATGACCGGCGGACTGGAGATGTCTCCTATTTCAATGAAACCCACAATCTCTAGATCTGTAATACAAAAATAAGTCAAGACGACCAATCCAGCAGGAAGTGGGAGTTCAATCATAACTGAAGGTGGAAATTGTATGCAGCCCTGTTAGTACTGTCAGAGCAGAAGACGGAAGGACAGTCCCTATTGAATTTAGACTGCCTTCAAATACGGCATGTGTGTCCTTATGTGAAACAGGCTGATCTGGGAAGGATCCTTGAGGAGGATTGACGATAGGGAAACTGAGTATCCATCCAAATGGAAAGTTAGAGAACACATTTCTATACCCTGAACTCTGCTCCAGACGTTGGAGGCCTGTTATAACTGATAAGCAAGTAATGACGAACTCATGGGCTCTATCCAATAACCAAATTAGGAAATTAGAACATTCTCATATAATTAGAACGAATATTGACAAGGAGCAGAGGGAAATAGACGGGTAACAACTGGTTATCTTGCAACACATTTATGTTTAGAACGGGGTGGACTTCTTATGAGTATAAAGCAAGCTTGTGCTTGTGCAACAGCACAGGGCTTTTCATGCGCAAAATACCCAATGTGTGTATATCCTTTATTGAAGTGAATAAAGCCACTTGTATTTGATTTCACCACAACTGAGCGTCCCTTTTCGATCATCAAAGGGCAAGGCACTTCACCTTACTTACCTCGGGGGGAATGTCCCTGTACTTACTGTAGTATGCTAAATGACTAAATGTAAATATACCTGTCTGGACTGTCCTGGGCATGGGGTCCACCTCCTCGTCCACGATCACAGGCTCGGGCCGAGGGAAAACCTGCACGTCCGAGGACAGGTTCCCACAGCGGAGGACTGCATGGAAGGGCGAGTACGCCTGGTCAATCAGCCTCCTGGAAACACACCAGCCAGAACATCAGTTCCCTCTTTCATTTGAAGGCTGGGAGGATCTATTGAAACAAAGTACATCTACAAACCCAAACATGGCCTGCACACTCTTCAGGCACAATGGTCCCTCCATGGTGAAGATCTGTCCCTCCCCTCTGTTTAGACTTAGAAGCTGCTCCAGGTTGTCCATGGTGTCTGTGGTCTGGAGCTGCACATGGACAAAATACAGCATCAAGCAAACCACATACGGAAAGGCGAATAAAGGGCTGGATACCTCCACTGTCCTGCTCTGTAAAGAATCAGGTCAGATTCTGCAGATAGTGGATGATTCTGTACCTCTTCTGCGTTGGCGATGCACATGACAAACAGCTTGGCTGGGAAAGGGAAAGGCAGTGGGAATTTCTTGTCCTCTGAACGATGCTTTAGAGTCTGAAGGGAATGCCGCAGAGAGCCCTTTCCTATGCCCAAAGAACCATCAGTCACTAGCACCACCTGCAGGTCAAGGGAGGAAACACATCAATAATCATCAGCCGATGTCTGACCTGAATGTTTGTGTTTGAAAACTGTGCACAATGCATCACAAATACATGGTCAGGGTACCTGGCAGGGACAACCACTGCCCCACTCCTGCTGTACAACGTTATTGACTCCCTGCAGTGCTGACTCAAGGCAGGTTTTGTCATAGTCCTCTAGGTTGCTCAAGGCTTCCTGCAAAGTAGAAGAACGCAATATTTGAGAAACGGATTAAACTATGAATATGTCAGATCTGGAGAAAAGAAATGCATGCATACTGCTGATGAAATGCAAAGGACATAACCTTTACAGTAGTTATCAAAATATTTATAATGGCTATCATCTTTGTGGAATACATTGCACACAATATGTTGGCCTGTTACATCACCTGCAGACTGTTGTAGTCCCTAGTAAAGGGTACCAGGAGCTCCCAGAGTGAGGAAAATGCCACCAGTGATGTAAACTCCAGACGGTAGTTGGTGGCCATGTGTTCAAATAACATAGTGAGTCCATGAACTGCCAGGTTCTTCCTTTGAAACTCTTCACTACCGTCCAGTGACACAGGTCGTGTCATGGACAACGACACGTCCATCAGAACCACGGTCGGCATGGCTCCTCACAAAAATCTATCCCTCAATTTGGAGACTGAAATAAACCTCCACACCCTCTCTGTAAAAACAGAACATCACTCATTTACCCGAACAGACAAAATATAACTTCTGAATTAGCTAAATATACACTCTCATTGTGTAATTACCAAGCTAACTAGCTACAACTTTACTTCATACTGTGTCTGAAGAATCTTAACTATCTGTTGTTGTAAAAAATTTATATATATTTATTGAGTTATTGATTCAACATCCAGTCGAAAAAGTTTAATAACAAATCAGGTAGCTAGCACAGGGAGTAAAGTCTAGCCAGCTCGTACATAAATAGGCTAGCCTAGCAGTAGCAGCTAGCTGGTTAGATCAATGTTACTTGCTAAACAGAATGGTTTGAAAGTTAAACCTGCAACAGTGTATTCGGTATCTTTGTGAAATAAGTATCATTTTGAATTGAATTTAAACTAGTTAAGATTTGTAGATATCCTACAACAATACAGAGACAAAATTACCCATCAATACGCCTCTTTGTGAATTCGTGCGGTATGTCTTAAATGTATCCGGGCTTCAACGCTAATATAAATCACTAGTTCCTAGCAAGTTAACGTTAGTTTGTTCCTAGTCTCACAAGCGAAGAAATGTACGACCCTTTATTGTTTGTGAAAGGTTATATTTCATTTTTGCAAGTATGGAATGGAATATACCAATAATCTGGAATAATGTTGCCGCAGTTCCCACTTTCTTAGTCATTTTCAATTAAATGTAAGCATTCTGTGAGAGAAGAAACATAAATCCTTCCTTATTCTAAAGAACACACTATTCACAACTCAAAATAATAAGTAATCAAAAACTTGCTTCATAAAAAGTAATTGAAATGTTAATGTAAGATATAATTAGAGTGTCGCAGACAATACACATAATCCTCTTAGAGTTCAGGTATTAAGTATTATGCTGATCCATGGTGAAGAAGACCTGTCCTGTTGTGCGTCCTCGAGCTTGACCCTCTTGTGACAACTGCGCGCGGGGTGCATCTTCCCACTCTTGGTGCCGCTGCTTGCCAGCTGTGGATATTACATCTGTGGACACATAATTGCCTTTCCTGCTGTAGAGCTTCGCAGGTAAGGTTACCTGTAGTTAACAGCATGTGCATTATCACAATGCAGGCTATTGCATATGAGCTTTTGTACGTGGGAAAACTACTGTGAAATTGTATACAAGTGTCTCTGATGTTTGAGACTGAAAAGGTGAATATGTAAAACTTGAAAAAATATAAATAGTTTTTTGATCTGCATTACTTTATTCTACTTATTTGTTGTTGGTCTTTCTGTAGTGTCAATATTTGTTCATGTTTGCTGTGTCATTTAGTTTCAAACAATTACAACAGACAGCAAGGTGAGGGGTATTATGGGATATTAATGTGTTGTAGGACTGAATTGTGTCTAAAGCACAGTACAAAAAGAATACCTTGGGCATGTAAATTTAAAAGACCAACATTTGTGTGCCACTTAATTCCACCAGATAATCACTTGAATTCTTGATGTTTTCTTGCTTTTAAAACAGGCCAGGAAATCCAATGGTTTGATGATGACATGAATCATCTGGGTCCTGCATTGTATCACCCCATTGACTTTTGGGGAGACATTGTGGATTTATCCTTCACTCTTGCTCCTGCATGCAACTTAATTCTCCATAGCCAATAGCAGTACAGCACAGGGGAAGATGTATTGTACACGAAGGAAGCGACTCCAACTGAGTCGTGTTCTGTTCCTCATTTCTGGGGTCTTGATGTGTTGCGTATATCAGTTGACCATCAGTGCCAGAATGTCCGAGTCCTGGGCAGCTTCCCAGATGGGCGAGGATCCTCAAGTGGTCCCAACAGATACAATGGAAGCTCAAACCGGGTCTTTGGAGGAAGTGAACCTCAACACTCATTCCGAAGGTGACGAGCTGTCAGGCCATACGACACCAGAGGCATTACCCTTTGAAATGACTTCTGACACCACGACTTTGATGACCACCACAGAGGACACCCCATCCACAACTACAAAACGGATTATCGTGCACTGCATCTATGTGGATCCTGCACCACCCAAGCCCACAGAGGCTCCCACACCCCCACCAACATCCGCTGTTCCCAACACCACGCTCTCGGCCCCCGGGGATTCCCCACACATAAAGGGTGACTACCCCCAGGATCTCTTCACGGTTGAAGAACGTAGGAGAGGCTGGGTGATCCTACACATCAGTGGGATGATCTACATGTTTGTTTCCCTTGCCATCGTGTGTGACGAGTTCTTCGTTCCAGCCTTGGGAGTGATTACAGACAAACTGGCCATCTCCGACGACGTGGCTGGAGCGACCTTCATGGCTGCAGGGGGCTCTGCCCCGGAACTCTTCACCTCCCTGATTGGTGTCTTTATCTCACACAGCAACGTTGGCATCGGCACCATCGTGGGCTCAGCGGTCTTCAACATCCTGTTTGTGATTGGCATGTGTGCCGTCTTCTCCAGAGAGATGCTCCATCTTACCTGGTGGCCTCTGTTCCGGGACGTGTCTTTCTACATCATCGATCTGATCATGCTCATCATTTTCTTTCTGGATAATACCATCATGTGGTGGGAGAGTGTTATGCTGGTGGGTGGGTACACCTCCTACGTGTGCTTTATGAAGTTCAATGTACAAATAGAGCATGCCTTCAAGTCCCAACTTATGAAACACAACAGCATCATGAAAGTCATTGCTATCGTGGAACCTGACAAGGTAAGTGTTCCTCTGCTTTATCAAGCTACTAAAATCCACATTTGAAACATATTGTAAAACAGCTTGAAAATGGCGTACACTGAATACTGAAACTGAAGAAAGAACAAATAGAATTTGTGGCAGCAACATGAAAGGGAGAGTCAATATTTTCTTAGGGAATCAGAAACAGCAACCTCTCGCGCTGTTTCAAAAACATTCTTTTTATGATGTTCCAGTGTTTATTCGGCACAGCTTAATGCATGTCTGACTGCTCACTCATTGATATGCAGAGAATATATGAGAGCAGAATAGTTATTGTTGTTGTTTTACTCAAGGAGATCATCACATCGCCTGATCTGCCGTGAAAGCTCTGTAAACCTATGGTTTTTAGATAAAGTAAATCATGGTACTAAAGGGGGATGATCATACTCACTGCGGCCCTGTAGACCCAAAGCCAATCATCACCTACCATAACCCCTAATCCTTAGGTTGTAAAGGACATACTGTAGCTATAACATATACAGTGTTTAACTCTGGTAAGTGTGATTGAAGCTTACTCTATACACAGTACTTAGACTGCCTAGTGCTTGGTCAGAGGTTTCTGTTCAGCTGAAAAGGGAAACTAACAGGCCTTACAAAAACGGCACACGTTAATGATGATTTACATTATCTTTCTTTGTACACAACATTGCATTATTGTGTGCCCCACTTAAAGCTTATACCATTTAATGATAATGAACATCTAGGGAGTTCAGGAAATTGAAACAGAACATGTCTGTATACTAGACAGAAGTATACTGATGCAATGCAATGTAATCATTGTATTGCCACCATGTAAGCCTTCTCAGAATGTATGTGCTGGTTTGATATTGGTCTGTTTGGTGTTGTATACAGAATGACGTGGCAGCAGTCGAAGAAAACCCACCTCCCGAACCAGATAACAAGAATCGACTGAAGGTAGATCCTCTCGACTTCACAAATAAACTAAAGCTAGAGATGCTAAATATGTTCAGTAGGATATGGATTGTGTGCGGAGGGGTTCTGTAGACTTGTGGTTCTCTCCGCCATTATGACTTTAGATCTCATTCTTTTTCTTCAGTTGAAGCCAGCCCTTCAGCGAGGCGGAAGTTCAGCCTCTCTGCACAACAGCACCATGAGGACCACCATCTTCCAGCTGATGATCCACACGCTAGACCCTTTAGGTGAAGGTTAGTTGTCATTAAAGCAGAGTAACAAACTATACCCATGTTTCCAGCCCTTTCGTTTTGCCCTGACAACAGCGTGCACTGTGCATCACGGGCAGTCTCCTTTGTCCTTCTCTCAATAAAATGGATTAGCATTGTGTTCCAAATGGAGATACCACTAAGTCCTGATGCTAAGCAGATAAATACTTGTCAGTCCACTGTATGGAGTGATTCAGTTGTGTGGTGATGAAGGAGGTGAGAAGGCTCATGGGAAACGGGTCATTTGCAGATGTCTAACTCGCATGTCACGAGTCATCCCTTTGGGTCACGTGAAGCGTGTGTCTATGTGTCTTCTATTGGGTTCTGTGACCCTTGTACATTGTATGTATAGTGACCCAGGGCCCAGGGCCCCGTGCCCAGGCTCAGGCCCCCAACACTGCACAGATCGAGGTCCAGTAATCAGCTTTGGATTGAGCTCATAAAAGCTGGATCACTGCCAACCTCTACGTGACCAATAGCGCCATCCTTCATACCCGTTCAAGCCCATTGAGACCACTGGCCTGGAAGCCCACTGAGTTACCTGTGACACCTGCGACAAACCTGTGACATTTGCAATCCAATCTGATCAAATTGTAATTCCTTGGGGACTGTATGTATATTACAGTAGAGAGGGGTATTATTATTAAGTTTAGGTGAGGTACAAGTTTGAGCTACCCTATGGCATACTGTAACAGTTGCCATGGTTAGATGGACAGCAACCACTAAGATGATATACATCTACTCACGCTGCGGGTATCCCTTTGATTGAGATGAGCTGACAAGATCGGTGAGACAGGTTGAAAAGAACAAATGAGAAGTTCTGTATGCATCAGTCATCTCCCTGTTAGAAAACGGTAATAAATGGAGCTGCTCATGCCGCCAGATTAGATTAACAGAAAGGTAAGTTCCCCTAAAACAAGTTTGCTGTGTTATGATGTGTGTTCATGAGCTTGTATTGCGCGATGTGAAATCACACTTTGAATGCTTTTGCCGTTAGACAACTTTGCTGCTTCTTCCTGCTGTATTTTCATCATCATTCTGAAGTTGCTTTTGTGCGGATCTGTGGATATGTGTATCACGTCGCCATAGTGAACTAAATTGAACCTTCACCTATTCACCTGCATCATACATAATCTTAATAATAGCTTGGTTGTTTACAGGAAAGTTTAAGGAAAAGGCAGAGATTCTGAACAGCATGGCCAGGGGGAAAGTGGAGACACAAACCAAATCTGACGGTGAGAAGGATTATCTCAACGAATGAGAAAGCCATGTTTATGGTGTAATGATTTCTGATGTTGGGAAAGCTCAGTGGGCTGTATGTCAGCCTAACACACATGATATTCTTTCCTGCCAGGTCTTGCAGTGTGTTGATAAATGTGTTGATTTCCCCTGATATCATTAGAAATATACAAGGCTGAATGGAGTAACAATTATCAGTGAGGCCATTGTGCGACATTCTTGCAACGTGCTAACTTGAATGCGCAACACTTACTGCTGACTTAAGTGCTTCATTTTGACAAAGTACACAGTTGCTAACTGACTAACTGACTAGCAGATTCCCCCATGGTCGGTACCTCTTGCTGCCACATGTGCAGATGACAAGCTTTTGCTCAAGGCTGTGTTTGTTTATTCCCTATGCTATTGCCCCAGAGGGAGAGAAAAAAAGCGAGCCGCCCAAAGAGCCTGCGGCTGCCCCGCCTCCGGCTGAGGAGGAAAAGGTGAAGGAACAGCCTGGGGGCCAGAAGGTAGGAGCCACCTATAACCTGGTGGTTCTTAAAAAGCACAGACACAGAAGTCGCTCTTTGATACCTGTCTATGTAAGAGTCTCAGTACAATTGTGTACCGATGTGTTTTCTTAGGCCAATGGGATCTTTAGGGATCTTTAGGGGGATAGCTGCCAAAGCTTTACTTCCTGACATAGGTCTTAGGTTGTATGACTTTTGTTTGTTGGTTGTGAGTAATTTTTCTATTGTTTGCCTTCATGCCTATCTGCCTTCCTGCCTGTTTGCCTGCTTGCTTCTCTGCCTGTCTATCTATCTGTTGGTTTATTGTCCGAGGATGATGAGGAGGCTGAGGGAGAGGGTGGCTCTGACAGCTCTGATGACAGTGATGATGAGGATGACAGCGAAGAGGACAGTGATGAAGACAGTGAGGATGAGGAGGAAGCTGAGGAGGATGCCGTTGAAGACAAAGAGGATAATGAAGATGAAAATGATGAACCTTTGTCTTTAGAGTGGCCAGAAACACCACGTAAACAAGCCACCTATCTTTTCCTGCTGCCCATAATCTTCCCTCTGTGGCTGACCGTTCCGGATGTTCGCAACCCAGTAAGACTCGTGCAGAAAACACCTCAGGCTCGGGTTAGGTTTCTAGCAAATCCCAGATACACTCATTAGAATGTACTGTCCACCGCATCTGTTTGCAAAACAAGATTATGGTAAAGGTGGTTAGAGCTTTGGCATTATCAGACACCTTGTAGTTAAAAAATGAAATAATTTAAGGACAGGTATAGGGTTTGCTTATTATACAGGGTTAGGGTGAGCTTTCTGCAAATCCCAGAAACACACAGTGTGGCATATTCTAAATAAAATATTATCAGCCCCAGTCACACGCTGATCATTAAATCCACAAATTCAATCTTCATATGCAATTTTCAAACCATTATTTTGTGAGTCAAGAGTGAGTCTTTTTTTTTCTTTGTTCTCCAGAAATCCAAGAAATTCTTTGCGATGACCTTCCTAGGTTCTATTGCATGGATTGCTGTGTTTTCCTATCTCATGGTGTGGTGGGCACATCAGGTCAGTAGCACCAGTAACTGTATTAAGCCCTCACACTGGAACAACATTGGATGACAAAATCTGTACCAAAGCCTGAAGATGATGGGCTTCCTCTTTGTGCAGTTATCTTGTATATGCTGCAACTAAACAGGAAATGAGTACATATGCAGACTTTTCAGTTGGTAACTATATGTTACAGCAGATTGAGTCTCGTATAAACTTTAGATTTACCAAACTGTCGTTTACCAAAGCTAAAGTCCTGCTGGTATCCTGTATCTACTCAGGTGGGTGAGACAATCGGCATCTCAGAAGAGATCATGGGTCTGACCATCCTGGCGGCAGGGACGTCCATCCCCGACCTCATCACCAGCGTGATCGTGGCCCGGAAAGGTCTGGGAGATATGGCCGTCTCCAGCTCAGTGGGGAGCAACATCTTTGACATCACAGTGGGGTAAAGAAGATCTTTTAGCTTGACGTTAGCTCAACACAACCTGCTAGATAGATATCTACTGTATTAATCCCGTGGGGAAATTCAGGTATCTCTCACAGCTCTCATATTAACGATAAATACAGACAACGGCCGGGTTTCCCAGATTCGTTAAGAAAGCTCTTAACGCTAAGAGCTTCTTAGTAGCGTTCTAAGAGCGTTCTAGAGCTATAAACCCGGCCAATATGTACAGACAATACGATACAATACAAACAGACTGCCATAGCCATTCTGAAAAAAAAATCAGTTTGTCATCTCGATGGTGCTATAATATACACTTAATGACCTTGTCTCAGGTGACAAGAAGCTTCATTACATTCTCTGCCCCCCCCTTCTCTCTCTCTGTCTCTCTCTCTGTCTCTGTCTCTCTCTCTCTCTCTGTCTCTATGTCTCTCTCTCTCTCTCTCTGTCTCTGTCTCTATCCCCAGCCTGCCTGTCCCATGGCTGATGTACTCCAGTTTCCATGGTTTCGCTCCAGTGCAGGTCAGCAGCAATGGGCTTTTCTGCGCCATCGTGTTGCTCTTCCTCATGCTCCTATTTGTCATCATCTCCATCGCCGCCTGCAAGTGGAAGATGAACAAAATGCTGGGCTCCACCATGTTCCTGCTCTACTTTGTGTTCCTGGTGCTCAGCGTGATGCTGGAAGACCGCATCATCGTGTGTCCTGTGTCCATCTGAGAGCGCCGGACCAGAGATGACCACCACCTCCAGTAGTATACATGTCTGGAGAGGTGGTTAGGCTCTGGAGATCCACAGAAAGTGTGCAAATCGGAATACTATACTGGCTCCATATCGATGACCACTGCAGTATGTCAGCATCGACAGGCTATGGCACTCAATGTGCATTAGGATACTCACTGTTAGTCATTATGGCAGCTTAACCTGGACAATATTATCTCTGCAGTATGGTATAGTTCAATATCTCTCAGACTGGACCGATCACTACAATGCATTAGTTTTATAAACTTAGCACAGATATTTGTCCGATCCCAATTCATTTTGTCACGTCATTTGTCAATATGTATGTGAAACCCACTCTGATTTTGTGATGTTCAATATTTAGCTGACTGATTTAATGATGACTAATTGTGTATGTGCTTTATGTGAAGCACATTAGTTGAATTGTCTTTTTGTTTTGATTAAGTCAGGTTAACATACTGTCCTCGATGGTCTCATGAGTTTGCCCATAGAGTACTAATATAGTGAATGTATGCATCCAGATGTTACAAAACAGCTCACCCAGCTTCATCGTGAAACCATTTTTCCCCCACTTAGATCACAGGACCAGCCAAAAAATATTACTCATTTAGTTCACGTTTAATAAGAAGTTTTTTCTTTATAAAAACTTAGAAATTAGTTACAGTGAAAAATTATAAATAATATATTTTTTAAACATTTCTCTAACTGAGTAACAGTGTAAACAACAAGTAAGGACATCACATGACGTTTTGGTCAGTCAGGGGCTAGTGGCTACACATAGAGCTCAACAAAACTGTACTTAAACAGTGAAAAGGTGTCAGCAGGTTCCTAGTACAATAACATTGTATGTGTGTGCCTTAGGATAGTGTTAGCTAAACAGGTAAAAAAAAGAAGCATTTTCCCTTGGTGTAGACAGGCTATTGCTGCTGTTTTTTGTGTCTGACAATGGTCAACAAGACACTCAGAGTCAAATGGAACCGTGTTTCATCCAGCTATACTATAACCTACTCTGTAAATGTGGCAAATAACAGCCAATAATTTGATTTGATTTCCTTGTCTGTGTAACATAATACAGCACAGCTCTTACATTGTTAAACTGTGCCACTGAAACACTGACACTGTACAAATCAAGACACTAAGAAACCAACAGAATGTATCAAACACCATCTTCTTTTATAGATTTATGTATGTGTCAATAAATCAAATTTATTTATGAAAATATTGTGGCCACTGATTTAACTCAAAGCACACCCTATGCATTTCCTGATTCTGTTTTTGGTATGATCGGGCCTGGATGATGTAGAAAAAAGAAGAAAAAAAAACATCAGTAAAAAGACCGCAAAAAGAATCCACCTGATATCCAAAACCTTTTATGTTTTGTTTAGCAATCCTTTTTTGGGGTCACCATTGGATCACTTTCAGGGTCTATACAAAAGAAATACACTTTTAAAATTGAAACTGGGAAATGTTTCTGAGACACAGTGAACCTAATGGGTCGTATGTGCATGTTAAAGAACACCTTCCTGAAGTTGAAAAATTTAACCCTTTTTAAAGATGCGACAGTACCATAGTGGTTGTTAGGGTGGTTGTTAGGGCTGGTTCATCAAGGGTTACAAACCATCAAGAGATTGTAGCATTCTGTAAACAGTCTAACCTCTTTTTTTCATAACTAAAAAGAGTAATTAATGACAACAGTTTAAGTTAATCTTGGAAAAGTGCTAAGCAAAATATGTACATCTAAAAGCAAGTACCTTCATACTCGACACATTTCAAAATGGTCACCAGGACCACACTATTGCCTTCTACATACCTACTAGCAAATTCATCAGCTACCAGAGATTGATCATAAAAAATATACAATGTACAATGGACTATACAAACATTTACTATAGTTTAATGGTGTAAATACAGGCGATTATCTTAATACTGCACAGGATATCCCAAGCCCTGCCATGGCATACTCTTCTACTATAACAGAGCCACCTTTACAGGCTGTTAGTCCTATCTACCCAATTGTGCTTCTAAACTCTGGTGCCTATTGGTCCTGGTCAGTCAGGTGGGATGGTCCTGAGTATGATCAAATGTCTGAAGGGAAAGATTTGTGTGCGTGGGAGAAAGGATAGGTGTGTGTGTGTGTGTGTGTAAGGTCAGAGATATCACAGACACAGCTCCCCAAACGTCCTCCTGCACTCCATGACCCCAGCACCTGGTGGGCGGTCACAGTTGTGAGTCAGTTTGACCTGATTGGCTGTCAGGCGGTCGTAGGCCATCTTGTACTCGCGGTCAAAAGCATCTGCAGCAGGAAGACAAGGCAAGGGTCAATGAGTACTGAGGGGTTATTGGAGAAACCTATGTCATGCTGTATATTTGGTGACACTTTACATTGAGTGTACATTAACTGCTATGTAAAAGCATTGCAATACCTATTGTAACAACATGAACTTACATCAACATGAACTTACATCGGATCTAGATATAGGGTATGGGTAATAATTAGTGTAATACTGTATGTACGCTCCATATCCAAGGACAGATACTAGACAACTGATATTTTTCTCCTGTTTCAACTCACCGATACTAATGTTTTTCTTTCCCAGGGCCACCAGAGCCAGGAACAAGATATCTCTGTACAGACTCCTGTGGGGATCCAGGTCACAGACAAGTTAAAACCACAGTCAGAACCACTTGGCCTACATGACGTCCGTCACGACAAACATCCTCCATCACGCTTCTCCCAGTGCCTCCTCCTCACCTCTGCCTTCGGAAGCCCAGTTTGGGCCCCAGCAGCTGGATGATCTGGCTCATGGGCTGGTACACGTCACTCTTCTGGATGCTCCTCACGACAGCCTGCAGGGCCTCCACACTGAAGACCTGGCCCTCCTCGCACGCTCCAGCACGGACCAGGGAACTGGAACCTAGAAGGGGGGCAAAGGGCAGTGGCCCCAAAGGTCATACATTCAGTCCATCCTTTCAGCTGACTTCAGTGGCACTGAACTTTCATCTCCAAATAATCACAGGTATAGCCAGCTTGGGACTTACATTGTACATTCCACAGGACGTAGCAGGGCTGAACAGGGTCTTGGTGCAGCTTCAGGTTGTCCCACATGATCCTCACCAGCACATTTTTGCTGTCCTCAGACGACACACTCTGAAGGGGCTGCAGGGATAAAGGGACAGTATAACACAATCTACCAATACAGCACCTCTATTAAGCTCTATAAAGAAGAGCCTTGTTTCTGCTTAAGCATGAAGACCGGGTAAATGAGCTGAACATGGTTGGAGAGTTGAGCGGTTCAGCAGGCCTGCCTACCTGGTCTGTGCGGTTGAAGTGCTGCGAGGCCAAGAGGAGAGCGGGCAGGTTGCTCGGTAGCTCTAGCCTGCGGAAGTACCAGACCAGATTCCAGAAGACAATGGGATGCTGGTCCACAATGCTGGGCGATGTGATGACCTGATCTCCCTCGTTCCCCAGGAGGCTCTCCAGTTCCTTCCACACGACCAAGGGGCTGAGGTAAGGGATCGTCACAGGGGCCGGGGCTGGGGCTGAGAACGAGGCAGGGGCTGGGATTGACGCAGAGGCTGGGGATGAGGCAGGGGCCTGTGAATTTCCAGCCACAATCCCAGAAGAAGCCGTGGGTGTCTGAGGTGTTTGAGTTCCTGTCTCCGGATGACAAGAAGCAGACACATCTTCTTTTTCCAGAAGGTTCTCCTCACTGGTCCTAAAGGAAAAACAAACAGAAGACTGTGAATGTCACAACCATCCATGGCTGTAATGTCAACATGACGTGTGCGGTGTGTGTGCTCGTGTGTGTGTGTGTGCTCGTGTGTGTGGGTGGTTGTGTGTGTGTGTGTGCGCGTTCGGGCGTGTTTTACCTCGTGAGCGGCCGCAGGTCCTTGATCTCCACGTTGAGGAAGGGCAGGAACGGAGTCCCACAGAAGGGGCAGGTGCTGTTGAGGTTGGAGTCGTCCGCCGTCCAGCCGGCCATGATCTCCTCGTCGTACACCAGGCAGTCACAGGTCTTGCAGCAGGAGCAGCTGGACATCAGCACCTACGCGGCACAAACAGACGTCAGTCACCCGGACTTGGGCACACAGCCTCCGCATCTGTGAGCCGTTAAGCTTCATCAACATCCTGGCGACAGACTCACCTCCACTGTGTGACTGTGATTGAGGTGGAAGCGGCCGGAGTCTGGGGAGGAGTCTGGAGTTTGAGCAGCTCGGATTGGTGGGACCAAGCCACCTGGTAACAATAGAGGATGACAGGTAAGGACAACAAGGCTGGCTGGCTCCTCTCCTGTGTGTGATTACATGGGGAAACTGAAGCCAGATGGGGCCTTAAATTGGATGATGATGATGATGTGAAAGAGCAGGGCCCATTCCCAAGAGCTGGTAATCACTGGAGTGCTTTGTCTGCACTGTTGTGTGTGTGTGTGTGTGTGTGTCTGGGTGGGTGAGAAAGAGAGAGTGAGAGAAAGAAAGAGCTAGGCATAGGGCCTCAGGCTTGAGAAAGACAGAGAGCTTCCACAAGTCAGCCCCTCTGCTACCTGGCACAGCCTGAACAGTGAACACAGCAAGCTAATCTCCACGCCTCTATATTTAGATCATTATTTTGCTGCGCAACCGTGTGAGAACTGCGATGGAGACAAAAGGTTTGCGGCACTAGGAATTCCACTCTAAACAACTCAAGACAGTTGAATAATTCACATGCGCTCACTGATGACAGTCTTGGTGCTACGCACTCAGTAAAGACTGTTTGCTGACTCATGTTATAGTCATTACTAAAAACCTGAGGTCATTACGATCAATCAATGCAACGGAGAGATGT
The DNA here is from genome assembly GCF_054491055.1 of Hypomesus nipponensis. Lineage (NCBI taxonomy): Eukaryota > Metazoa > Chordata > Actinopteri > Osmeriformes > Osmeridae > Hypomesus > Hypomesus nipponensis. The sequence goes on from NC_140374.1 coordinate 18,828,840, forward strand.
GAGGGAGTGTTCTGAGTACTTACTGGAGAAGGAGTTGTGGCGGAACACTCTGGAAGGTGTGCCGGGGCTGTCCAGGGTGGCTTTTCTGAGGCGGGAGGCGCTGCCGTGCTGGGGGGAAGTGAAGCCCTCGGGATCGAAGCAGGCGTCACCCTCCAACAGAGAAGAACATTCCGGGTCTCCTGAGGTCAGGGAGGACACACTGATCTGGTCGTAGTTCACATCCTGTATAGGAGGGGGGGGGGGGGAAATTGAGAGAGAGGGGGTTACCACAACAACAAACCTTCAGACGAGAGTCTTCTGAAATGTCCCAGTACACTCTGTGTTGGACCGTGAGTTTGGTGGGGTGTTCTGTGAGGGGGGGGCACCTGTGTGAGGGATGTCTGGGAAGACAGGCGGCAGTAGAGGCGGCTGGCCTTCTCGGCCACGCCCTTCCCGGCGGAGATGACGCTGCTCTTGAAGATGTCCAGGGTGGGGGTGAGCAGGGAGTCCATGGAGAAGGAGGACGACGACAGGCTGGGCGAAGAGGGGGACACCAGGGAGGACGGGCGCTCCCTTTGCGGGGCCCCCAGGGGCAGCGACGGGGAGAGGCGGAGGCGCTCGCGGGGCTTGGCCACGAGGGGGAGGTGCGTGTGCGAGCGGGCCAGCGGGGGTGGGGGCGGCCTGGGGGAGCTGTGGGGCGAGGGGCTGGAGTGGAACAGGGGGCTGGAGGGGCTCTGGAGGTCCATGCTGGGCGCGCGGCTGCTCAGGGGGCTGACGGCATTCATGTACATCTCGATCTCCTCGGCCAGGTCCCTGCGGGCGGCGGGGGCGCGGCTGGCGTCCCCCTCCCGCTCCGTCTCTGCCGCCAGCAGGGACAGAGGGTCGGAGCCCGTCTGGACTCCTTGCCTCGCCACGGGCCCGCCGCTGCAGCTCGTGCTTCTCTCGATGGACGGCCCGCTAGGCTTCACCACAGCGCCGGTGCAGCTCGCGCTTCTCTCCACTGCAGGCTTCCGTCTGTCCCCGCTGCCCTCTGCCTCGGAGCCAGACTTCCTCTGCTCCTCACCGGTGGGGCTGGCAGTGGTGGTGGTGGGGCTGGTTGCCTCTGCATGGCCTAGTGTGCTGTCTGTAGCTAGGGGGCACTGCTTAGCAGTCCTGGACCTGGGAGCTCCCTGTCCCCCAAACAGGTTCAGGGAGTTGGGCCTCTTCTTTGGTAAGGGTCCACAGGAATCCTTGGAGTCTGTTGGGACCTGCTGAGAAACCATGGCCTCTCTCTCTGGCACTGTGGGTGGAAAACAAGCCTGGCGGTTAGAAGGCACTAGAAGGAAATACCCTTACACAATGCTTTCGGCGCAGGTTGGGCACATAAATGTATGATGACGGCAACATTTTCAGCCGTTCAGCACTGCTATTAAATATCAAACAACAAATGATCCTTTCGGTTCATTGAAATCTTACCAAACAGCCATCTAAATATCCTGTAACTATGTCTGGTACCCATGTTGGGAAGACATCTGGCTTACACCAGAGATGATACGCTCTTAACGAGAGACCATTTGTTACATTGTCAATAAAGGGTTATTTGATTCCGCTTTGGGGACCAGAGATGACTTACAAGGCTCCTCCTTGTCCTCGGCTGCTGGGGTGGAGCCCCTCTCTCTGCTGCCCAGCCTCTCCTCCTCCTCTTTGGACAGCGAGTCATAGCCTTGGTCTGACTGGCCACCTGAAACACACACGCCAGACCGGGTTACTGCAACCGTGAAACCGGGCTTCGCTCGCTCTGCTCTGCTCTGCTCTGCTCTTACTCCTTCTCTCTCTCGACTAACTTTTGAAATGAGCGGGGTAGGTAGTTCTGCCCTCGACTCTGATTTCTCTCTCTGGTGGGAAACAATGGATCTGAGAGCCTGTTTTTCTTTTGGTGCGAGTACAATGACAATCTGAAGCTCTGAAGTTCAGTCCTGCAGGCTAGTCAACTCGCTCAGAACAGCAAAGCAAGAGCATGAGCTAGAGAACGTGTGAGAGCTTTTTAAGATGTTGACAAGGTTACTTTAGATAAAAAGGCATCTCATTTCTGACTCCTCTTGCCATGTGAGGAACAGTGAGGGAGACTGTGGGAGGGTGAGGGAGACTGGGAGGGTGAGGGAGACTGAGGGACACTGTAGGAGGGTGAGGGAGGGAGACTGTAGGAGGGTGAGAGAGGGTGAGGCAGACTGAAGGAGACTGTGGGAGGGTGAGGGAGACTGTGTGAGGGAGACTGTGGGAGACTGTAGGAGGGTGAGGAAGACTGAGGGACACTGTAGGAGGGTCAGGGAGACTGCGAGGGTGTGGGAGACTGGTAGGGTGAGGGAGCCTGTGGGAGGGTGAGAGAGGGTGAGGGAGACTGTGAGAAGGTGAGGGAGGCTGAGGGAGGGTGTGGTGGACTCAACTCATCACCGGGGCCGGACGTGACAAGCCGGGGTTCAGATGAAAAGAGAGGGAGGCGGTTGAGTAGGCTGGGCTACCTGTGCTTGAGCCATCATCGCTGGAGTCCATCTTGGTGAAGTCGGTGTCGATGGAGGCTCTCTCAGCTGAGTCGTTAGCGCTGTCCACGCTTCCGTGGCTCACTGTGTCCAGATCACTGCAGTCTGAGGAGATGCAACCAGGAGGTCAGCCATGATAGACGCTGCCTACCACTCGCCAGCACTCGCATTCCAAACAAAGCAATAGGTCCCCCTCTATACCAAACAACTACAACAAAAAGTTTACAAATGTGTGAGTGTGACTTCTGCAGAAGGGCCTTGGTGTTTGTATGAGCGAGATACTTGTACATGTGTTGTAATGAGGCCTGGGATTTCTGAGGGCACAGGGCTGTCACATGAAGAGACCTGCCAGCACTGACAGCTGGGGGAGCAAGACATCTGCTCTCCCCCTAATTGGCCTCTTTCATTAAGAGCTGGTTGGAGCTTGAGGGGAAGCCCTGGAAAGGCAAGGGCAGGCTAGAGTAAGCGGGAGAGGAGGGCTGGGGGGCGGAGGGGCCTTCCCCGAGGACCCCACCACAGGCTCATGTTACAGCTTATGAAGAGTACAAACAGGAACATGCTGTCTGTGCAGCAACGACACCTGGGGGAGATGGGGTTTCCTTGAGGGTAAAAGTCATGGCCATGAGAAAAATGCTTTGCACTGCTTTTCAAACCCCCCCAAGGCTCCCCCAAAAAAAGCAGCCTTTGAAGATCTCCACAGTATCCCAACGTGCACGCAGTCCTTGAACACTTCCGTCCCCTGACTCCTGCAGAGTGCGTGTCTGTGTGTAGAGGCACCCGCGGTCAGTCTGTGTGTGGGTGGCGTGTTCTCACCTGAGAGGTGGGGATCTCGGAGCTGGGACTGGGGCTTCCTGCCCACCTGTTTGAACTGGACCACCCCCAGGACCACGTTCCTCAGCTTGCCCCACAGGAAGTAGCCTCCTCTGGTGCCGGAGGGCCATGTGCTCTCCAACACCGCCTGGACGGCACAAACGCAAACACGTTTCATTATGAGAGACGGAGGGAAGTCACGCTGGCGTCAGCCATTTCACATCCCATCATGTCTGTTCGGCCACTGTTCTACAGGTGCACTCATGAATCTATCGCACCTACCTTGTTGTAATAACCATATGTGATGGCGTTGGGGTGAACCCCTGCTTTCTTCATCTCGAAAAGAACCCGCACCGCAAACACTGGCTGTCCGTACTGTCCGCACAGCTGCATCAGCACGCGGTAACACACCTGGCAGGGCGACCCACAAGACGGAAAATATCACACACCCACATGCTGCACCTCGGCCCAACAACGATGCCACAGCGCGCAGAGCACGCGGCTCGCGGCAGAGCGCGCGGCTCGCGTCAGAGCGCGCGGCTCGCGTCAGAGCGCGCGGCTCGCGGCAGAGCGCGCGGCAGAGCGCGCGGCTCGCGTCACAGCACGCAACTCCCGTCCATCGGACGTCTCCGTTCCCCTACCTCGTCAGGGGCCTGCAGCTTGCGCTCCTGCGTCCTGCGCAGCACGTCGTAGGCCAGGCGCAGCGCCCGCACCTTGGAGTGGCAGGCGTTGACGTAGGCGGGCAGGCAGATGAACCACAGGCCGTAGCAGTGGCGGAGCAGACACTTGGACCACATCTGGGGCATGGACGAGTAGGTCTTGGCCATCCGCTGGGCCGATCGGATCTCCTGGGAGGAGAAAAAAGAAGGCCAGAGCGATCGGTGGGTGAGTGACGGCCTGGGGGAGAGCTGTGAAGCTCTCGGGGAGAGCTGTGAAGATGAGGGGGGGGGTGAGGGGGTGAGGCTCTGACCTGTTTGGAGCGTCGGAAGATGGCCGTGGGGCTGGCGGGGCTGGCGTGGCGGGAGGCTGTGTTCATGGAGGGGGGGTCAGGCCCCTCCAGGGGGTCGAGCAGCTCAGGTTTCAGAACGGGGAAGCCGGCGTAGCTGCACAAAGACAGACACACTCAGCCCGGGCCGGCGCAAAGATCCCGCCCACTCGACATCCCACACAAAACACGAGCACAGGCGTCGCATGCGAAAATAACTTGGCTTGGGCTGCAAGAGGGAGCTGGAGAACTGAAAAAGGAAAATCCTCCCCCAGTCTTACAACAACAGGAAGAAAAATCCTCCCGACAAAGCAGGCCAATTGAGCCGGGCCTCTCCCTGTGTTCCGGGCTGCCCGGGGGCTCTGCAGCACTCTCTGTGACTCACTGAGTGTAGGCGGCTGGGATACGAGCGCGTGCGTGCGTGCGTGTGTTTTTGCGCGCGTGTGCGTTTGCGGCGCGCGGACAAACGCTTGGCTCTGCCCAGGCTGGGACACTGTTGGCTTCTGTTTTCCCAGGTCAGCCGTACCTATAGCACAGAGGGTGCTCCTGTCCCGGGGGAGGGGGGGGCAGCTCCGGGGGGTTTATGTAGACCGTGTGCTCGCTGCGGTGGGACTCGTCCAGCTCAATCAGTCTGCTGTCCTCTGGCCGCTCGCTGTCCATCTGGGGGGGGGGAGGGGGGGGGGGAGAGAGAGAGAAAACAGACACTCGTCATCGACCAGGCCTCTGTTCATTGTCTGCCCTAAACACAATGGCGATAGAGGCTGGGTCGGGAGGCTGAAGCTCTCTGCTGGACTGGTCTGGGAGCAGCAGCGAGAGAGCCGACTCAGACCGGAAGACAGGGCTTGGCGAGGACAACTCGATGCGCAACACAAGTTCACGCACACAGCGGGATTATTTCGGAAGATCCGTTACGATCTGACACTGCGATGCCAAGTAGGATTGATCGACCGAGTCCTTCCCTGCCCCTCCCCCTCCCCCGCCCAAAGACTAAATGAATCTAACTGCGCTGACCTGGAGATAATTCCTTAATGCCGTGTCGCTCCGGGGACATAAGACCATTACAGAAAAAGGGAACAAGCTCGAGCTCTGGACTGCCACTCTCCCTTTATCTAACAAACCCTCGGCATCTGAGTCACTGGTCTGGAGATAGATGCTACCCTCACTACAACTGAAGCAATCAAGGCTCTCACCTCCACTGAGAACAGCTCAAGGTGGAGAATGTTCCAGTTACGTTAGTCAACCCGTTAGACTACCCAGACCTGAACCGCTGCCTAATACGATCAGGTCACTCCTTTAATAAGGGACAGGTGTGTCACATGGTGACACAAACAACTGCCTATAATGGTGTGGCTGCTTGAAGATCCATTTCAACGTTTCTCAGTGCTCCAGAGTCGGATGTGATGGGAGGTTTTCCAAGTCACTGGCTGGATGATTCAGTCAACTGACTCCCTTGACCTCCGTGACACTGTGTTGCTAATAGATTTTAGGATGCATGTTGCCTCTCTGTCCCATCAGTCCGGGTCTCTTTGGGTGAAAGTCTCTCCCCATCCTCGTCCTCATTAGTCTACTGCTGGCCTCTAGCACTGAGGTCGGGCCTTGGAGTTCACTGAAACAACAACCGCTTTCATCAAGGTCCGTAGACACAATGAGACAAAGGACAGTTCATTAGGGCTCTCCAGTCCACTTTCACACAGTCATAGACTGTAATTAGGGTGTCACCGACACAGTAATAATATCTATTGTCTTTTACAGTATTGTCAGTCTTACATCTTTTATCTATTTTTTTGTTATTAATATTATTAAATTTTTTGATTTTTATGGAGGTGAGGCAGAAGTCAAAATTGCTTTCCGGCACTTCAAAATCATGTCTGCCTCTCGGTCTACTGGAAAGAGTTCTGTCTACCCCTTCTCATCTTTTAATGGCCCTTGATTCAATAACGCACACTAAGATCACTAACCCACAGTGACAGCTAATGCTCAGTCTAGCCAGCAAGAGCTTTCATGTTCTCTCAGTTTCACCATCTCAAGCCATGGTTTATTCATGGACCACGTCCCACAATCGCTGGCTTCCACTGAAATGAGTCACTTCCCAAGGAGGGAGAAACAGCTTTTTGAGACCCGCCCAACCTAATGACTAACGACTTCACAGATGCTTAACAAAGCAATTAATGTAGCAATTCTTCACATTGACAACATTTTCATAATGTGTACATTGCTATGCACATAATGCAGATATGACATACTTTCTCATGTAACAATGGAGCTTTTCACATGATCAATATTCTTTATACTTTAATTTGTCCGTTCATGTGTACTCGAGAAATACAAATCCTAGCTTGTCATATCCACAAAATCCCTGAACACTATTGGAACTAAGCTGTCTAGCAGGTATCAGATAAGATAGCAGGATAGCAAGAGTGAAAGAGGGAGAGATGAGAGCGATGGGGAGAAAGAGAGAAACGCAAGCAAGGGGTTTACTAAGAGAAAAAACTGGTTCTGATGAACAGCTCAGGCAGAAGTGAGAGTACCCACTTAAGGTTGCTGCAAAGCCTTTACAAAATCCCGATGTGATTCATGTTAGTCTAACTGAGGCGTCTGAATAACAAATTGGATGATGTAGCAATATTTTCTCTGAAATGACGTGGGTTAGGGTTAGCCTAACCCTAACTCCCATCTTTAGGAGACTTTACGAGAGGCATGGAAGGGGAACGCAGCGTACCTTGTCTACACACTCGTCAAAGAACGCCAGACCGGCGTCTTTATCGCTGACAAAGGAGCACTCCTCGATGAAGCGGATAAACATCTGAGTCTTCATCATGAAGGAGTAGAACTTCTGATGGGATCGCTCTCTGCTCTTCAGGAATCCTGGGAAGAAAAACACGCCGACCACACGTTATGGAAAGCGTAAGAGATACAGTGAGGTGAGACGGGTGAGCGTAGCGGCACGGAGAGGAACGCGTCGGGGCTAGGTGGCTAGGCTTCCCAGAACTCCACCATCCATCATTGGCTTTGTGTAGATGGGGGGGGGTCAAGGTACAGATGTTAGCAGATTCACAACCACACTGCAGCATGTCAAGGGCAGCATAAGTGAGAAACAACATGTACTCTGATTACGTAAAGAGCCCCCCTGAGATTTGCCCTGACATGGCTATTAATCATGGTCGTATGTCATGCCGTCCAGGCCTGATTCCAGCTGGATCTTAAAAAGAGATGGCCACGCTCATTCCAGGGGTGATTCACGACTCTGAAGGTAGGCTTCCAGAGCTCTGAGAGCCGGACCTGCTGCATGGCTAAACCCCAGAGACCAGGAAACAACAACAACAACATGTTGTCAGGACAGTACACTCCCAGGTCGAGGCCTACCTTGTAGATCAAAGAGCGAGCTGGCGTCTGTGGTCTTCTCCGAGGGGGCCTGGGTGATGGGGAGCAGGTAGGAGCGGTAGCCCCTCAAGATGGCCGCCATGAAGCGCAGGAAGGCCTCCTGGATCTCCAGCTCCAGGGTGTGCAGGCTCTTGCCGTTGCTGAGCTCCCTGTCAGTCATGGCTTGGTCCTCTGCGTGGCCATCCTCACGGTTCAGCTGGCCAACTACACACACACACGTTCACATGTGAACGACAGTAAGTCGGGGATTCAAGCCCATCTCACACATAAATCCCACATACTTATAAACCTCTTAACTACATTTAGTTAGACTAAGCCTGTTTGTGACACAAAGCCTTCAAACATGCACGGCACACCAAAAGACAACATCCACATAGAATGTCTGAATCCCACAAAAACACAAATCAACCGCAGTTACTCAAGTGATAGACGCCATGTCTAATTATGGCAACAGCAAAATAATCTGGGGTAAAGGCCAATCTTGAATCATTTAAAACAAAAGGTTGGAAGGATTACAGCACGCATAATAAATCTCTGTTTGACACTCACCGTCAACCAGCTGCTGGTAGAGTTTGCCGAGAGTGTTGAGGAGGTGCTTGCAGGCCCTCCTGGGCAGAATCTTCCACGTCAGGGCCCTTTTGTCGTCCTTGCTGAGAACAGAACACATGTTCATCATTATAGGGAGGAGGACTCTACAGACAACAGGGTTGACAGACAGAGAGGAAAGAGTCAGGGAGGAGTATCCATCTACAGCACACATGTGGGGGAGGAATGCTAAACCTGTAATGAAATGAAAGGAGGTCCACATTCTGCTATCTCTACCATGATTTAAGAGGGGTTTGTGATGATATAAAGACACTGACGGCCTCAAATAGCACTGGAATGGCCTTATCTTGAGAGGGGGTATGAGGTAAGTGTTTTTGGTTGGAGACGAGAAGAAGGGGATGGTCAAGGTCAGAGTAGAGGTCGGAGGTCACTCACTGGGAGATGGTGTTGGTGTCCAAGTCGACGCAGCTGACGTCAGCCGGGGGCACGTAGAGGTCGAAGTAGCGCGAGTCCACGCCCACAATGAAGGGACAGGGGGCGCTAAGCACGTCTGCCAGGGCCAGTGGGCACAGGGGGATGTAGGGGCACGGCCAGTGGAAGGGGAAGATCATCTGGAAGGAACGAGAGGAAACGCTCCATAACGACATTCCCCAAGTCTTGGGTCCCCAGGTGGCACTGAGGAGGCTAACCGGCTGCGACTCTCCGGTCCAGCTAAGGGGACAGGGATGCTCACCGACACCAGGGCCTCGGTGACGCTGGTCAGGACGGCCGGGCGCAGGGAGTGGACCAGGATCTTGTGCTCCGTGACCGCCAGCACCAGCAAAGTGGCTGCGTTTTTAGGACCCAGGTTCATCAGCAGAGTGGAGAGGCTCCCACCGCTGTCACACATAGAATCACACAAAGATAGTTAGATAACTACTGTAACTACCTCGTGTATATACAGTGCATAAGGACACGTGTGCATCTCTGTGGTTCTTAGCTGGCCAAACAGACGGTCCTGCAGTACCTGAGGGGTAGAGGAGAGGAGACCGGCTGGCTCAGCATCAGGCTATCGTGTGGAGACAGCTGCAGAGGGCACATAAACAAACGCTGGTACCACATGCCACCCTGTTCAAATACAGCCCTGGTAGGGCTCCATCACCCATCAGTGCCAAAAGCCACTTTACAACCCGAAACCAAACCACGAGAGAAACCTATGCTGGCACACTGTTGGGACCCCAGGGTAGAGCTCACCTGAACGAGGATGCGTGGTCTCTGTGAGGAGGGAAACGGGACTTTGTACATGAAGTGAGAAATGTGCCTGTGGACAAAGAACCAAACTGTGAGACCGCTTGGAATACATGAAAGGCTTCATCCGACCCACACGTAACGACTTACGAAGGCTTTGTCGCTTTGGATAAAAGCGCTTGCTGAATGCATAAATGTAAAATGTGATGTGAATGCTTTGTAAAGAAGGGAAGTAGGGAATGAGATGGCTGAGCGGTTAGGGAATCAGGCTATTAATCAGAAGGCTGCTGGTTCGATTCCTGGCCGTGACAAATGATGTCGTGTCTTCGGGCAAGGCACTTCACCCTACTTGCCTCGGGGGAATGTACCTGTACTTACTGTAAGTCGCTCTGGATAAGAGCGTCTGCTAAATGACTAAATGTAAACACTATCGAGCGCACTCACTTCTCAATGGGCACAGCGTGAGGTCCGGAGATGGAGTAGCGGTAGAGGAAGGTGAGGAAGCTCCTGAAGGAGTCGAAGAAGGGCCAGTGTGACAGCAGGCAGATGCTCTTGTTGGTGTGAACGGTCTTGGTGTCCTCCGGCCGGAGCTCTGTGCTGGGGAGACCAAGCTGAGAGCGCTGTCTCTCAGTCAGACTCTCCTCTGGGTAAGGCTCGTAGAACTGGATGGCAGCTCCATATACCTGAACATGATAGGCACACACACACATAAATCAGACCCAGAATATAAGATGACCCAGAATTTGAATACACGTATCGCCATGTGCAGAAATCACATGGGCAAAAAACTGAAAAGGGGAAATTGGAAGAGGAAAAAAGCAATTGTGTGGCAAATAATTACTGTAGTTTTCCTTTTTATCAAGCCAGAGCATAACAAATATTCTCAGTTTTTTTTTAAGTCATCACACCTAAATAAATAAAACATAGCAGGGTTTTATGCTGCCAGAGAACAGCCTGGAAAAAAAGAGGTTCAATATGGTGAGTTGGGTGCACTGATGAGAACAATGTTCAGGATTTGTAAAGTAGTCCAAGCAGAGTAGGACAACCTTAGCCTGGCTGCCAGCCCAACTTCTCTCCGCCCACAAAAAAATTTGGTCGGGAAGTTGGGTCTGGAGGGTCTCGTATTGGGGAACAACTACAGAAAAACAGAATCTGGGCGTACCAATGAAATTGCCAGGGCGGGCTTAATACGATGATGGACAGATAATCAACAGTAACATAATCACCCACGTCACAAAAGAGTGCTTAAGTAGAATTCGTTTTGAACAAACAACATATTACGTTGCTCTGATTGGTTGTAGGTCTATCCAATTGAGCGAAGAGGCATTTGTTTTCCAGGCTCGTTTGAAACACGCCCCGTAGTCAAAGCCCAACGGAGAGTTCTCAGACTCATATTCTGACTAGAATTATGAGTATGACAACGTCAGGCTAGGACAACCTATTATTGATTGGCAAATTTCAAAGCAGTTCAGGGGGTTGAGTGTGTGGGTGCATTTAGGTGGTGGAAGGCTTTTACCTTTTCTCCAGAGGCTCCAGTCAGGACGAATGTGGAAAAGACAGGCAGGGGGTGTTTGGTGTGGGCTGGCCAGTACTCCATTGTCGCCCCCATGGGCAGACAGAACAAAGGCACAGACTCAGGCAGGGGGAATGACTCATAATCCTCCTCAGGGTATCTACAGAGCAGACCTACACAGAAAAAAACATGACAAACAATCATGCATCGTTCGTGATCTTTAGAGACTTTTCTGTTTTACAGTAAAAGGAACATAACTTTACCTGCTTTGTATGCAATCGTGTTGGTTTTAGCTACAGACTTCTTGTAACACAGGTAGACAGAAGACCCCCACTGAAAATGACACATGGATCAAGCAATTAGACAGAAATGGGGACAAGATCTTGGCATGCGTGTACATTATGTTATGGATTTTAGTCGTATCTCACCATGCTGCTGTTGAGGTTCTTGTCCACTTTGCAGAAAGTGTGAGGGGGAGTCTCCCCTTTGGCCGGAACGATGACACAAACATCTGTGACGGCCAATGAGGTTTGTGGCTGGCTCTGGGAGACACGGCGGTAGGTGATGTAGATGCGCTGGGAGGAGGAGTTGCTTATGTTTGCCGGGCGACCAGAGGGCGTGGTCTGGACGATGTGACAGCCAGATTTCAGTTTCTCCTTCCACTCGTAGAGAACTCTGAAAGTGACGCATTGATACACTACTGTGACATTGCTGTCATGGCAAAGGCAGTGAGGGGGCAACTGTAGACAAAAAGTGGAGACTGCGCCATTTTATGATCTAGGAAGAGACTAGAGACTCATTAAACTTACATTGCAAACAAATTTCCCCTAGTGGGAAGAATAAAATGGACTTGACTTGACTTAAAAAGGGAAAGTGACGCTATTGAAGAGTCTCAGGGGGAGGGATAACAGCTGCTTGGTGAGAGAGGGGTCAGTGACAGAAGATTACTCACCCGAGATCAGTGAGAGGTGGCTTATCTTTGCCTCTCTTGTAGCAGAGGAAGATCTGTGGGCCTCTGAGGCTGGCTCCGTTCAGCTCTGCTGAGAGCCCAGAGGGGGTGACATCCACACAGGTATAGCCCTGGGGCACGTCCTCCCCCATGGAGCGAATCACGACAGCCACATCAGTGATGGGGGCTTTGGGCTTGGCAGACCTGTGGCAGGCATCGTCAAAGTGGAGCTCCTCTTCCAGGGGTTTAGATGAATCTGTGAGGCCAGCAACCACAAAGTAGTCTGCCACACGAGGCCCTTTGTCCTCCATCATGTCCCCATTCCCACACTGAGGCCAGGAAGACACAGGGAAAGGAATACACATATTATGTATTTAGGTCATTCATTTCTGTCAGTGGGTTAGGGTTATAATTTAGAGTTTGAGACACAGTCCACAAGTCGAATACACACACTGCCCATAAACACATGGGCAGCGAGCATCTGGAAACAGTTATGCATTCCTTTCCTGGAAGCAACCACATCATATATCAGCAAAAATGTCGGCAGTGCCGAGGATGTACATGCCGTGACAGCGTATCTGAAGTGAAACACATCCCTTCTTAAAAAGGTTGAACGCCATGACAACGGCCAGAACTCATACAAGCCCCGAGAAAGGTCCGTATGTCAGAGCCTTGACAAGACTGTGAATGATAGAGTAGTGAGGGACTGAAGGAAGCCATGTTCATGATGACATCACACAGCCAGGCGCTTGGGGAGCGCTCCATACTGGGGTAGCTAATTGTGCTTGGGCTAAAGGGCCTGCTTTATCTCCCCCAACAGCTCCTCTGCCCTCTCTCTGCTGCTGATAAACAGGCAGCAGGCTTCACTTCCCTAAAGGATGCTATGAACTTAGCATTTAGCAAGTCCCTTCTCGGTGCTGGACAAGTCACTACTTGGCAGTCGGGCAGGAATGCAGGCAGGCAGGCAGGCAGGGAGGCAGGCAGGTTCTCTGTCCACATCTTAAGTTATTTTCTTTCATTAGACTTAAAGTCTGTTGGCTTTCTGTGGCGTTCCCTAATGTGCCAGAGTCATGCGACTAAGACCTAAGCACTGCTTACAGGCTTAGAAATGAAACTGACCCACAAGAGGAGAACCTGGAAATAGCTGGGGGAATTCCACGCACTGGGTCGAGTCTACTGCTTTGCCACACAGCACACTGAACTGAGCTTAGAGGTATAAACGGTCCACATCATGCTGTTAGACTGGAAAGAGTCAATCTAAGAATCATATTACTGAAATCCACACTCCATTAAATGTGTATGAGGGGCGGCAACCAAAATATAAACCAAGGGTAAAATTCATACCATGACATCTGTGCTAATAAATGTATCATAATGTTGTACATGTTCTAAGTTATTTAATGAATATGCTAAAGAACAAATTACTTATTCAAATGATACATCATTTCTGTCAATTATTCAACAAAACCTCCACAATGGGCCCATTTCCTTATAAGTCTGTCCCTATGAAAAAAACAAAGTTTAACACAGACTAGACAGATAACGGAGCACCTGCTGTATTGATGATTTAAGTGAAAATAAGAGATCTATCCCCATACACACCTTCATTTTAAATGATATGAATGCTGCTAAATATACAGCTGCGAGCACAGCAGATGTGTCACTTAATACATGACAGATTTAGGATTAAAAATAGAAGTAATCTCCCGTTCCAACGACCACATCATCCTCTGCCTCCTCCCCCTCAATAGTGAGCAGAGACTTCAGAATCATTACTAATCCTCACCATAGCAATATTTTTTTCGGCCGGAAATCAAACCATCATTCCCTCATTTGCTGAACAGGAGAGAACAATTATTTTAAAGATGCTGTCAATCTTTGGAAAAAAATGAATACTACTCTGTTTTATCAGAAAACATTCAGCACAGCATATCGAAAGAGAAGATTAAATACATTTTTAAAAATATATATTTTTTAAGTTGTTCAAAACAATATAATGTGTGATTTAAAAAAACCCTGTACTTCCATTTACAATGAAACTTCTAGCATTACATTACATAGTGAAAGCATAACACATCACTGTGTCAGAGAAAAAAGGGGAACTCTTGAAGAGAAATCAACGCATTTATCAGTCAGACTTTCAACATAAAAGTAGTAAAAATCAGGCTCAAGACAACGAATATCCTCCCAAGACCTGCTTACAAAAGCAAATTTCCTGCATTACATGACAAACAGAGTATCTCTTTGGTTGTTAGGAAAGAGGAACTCCTTGTGTGGTTGTCAAGAAGACAGAAATATCCAGGAAATATTTCTCAATAGTGACGCATTTATGTCCTATTTTTTTTATATTTACCACTAATGCGTCACATAACAACGTCAAAATTGTTTTCCCCTCTCTGGACACCATCAAGAGAACGAGCATTTCAAATGAGCTGAGGACTAAGGTAAAAAAAAAAGAAGGTATTTCTCATGTTCAAGAAGAGTCAAATAATGGGACATGTATGTGTATGGAAGGCAGCTGTCCAAAAACAGTGGAATTGAGAATGACACAAAGTGGCCTATACAAAAATGTTGTGGGTTTAGGGCTGTAGTAACAACCAGTGACACCAGCCTGGCAAGCTCTTCATTAGGAGGGCTCTTGTTAACAGCAGGAGGCCAGGGAGAATGGACAGACTAGTCTGGGAGGAAACACCACAACATTTCACTTGGGCTAGCATCTGTTCCCCCTTAGCCCGTCAGCCTCGTTCCACTCCCTCAACAATGGTAATACGCATTCAAAATGCTTTTGGTGACTAATTATTGTGGAGAAAACTGTAAAAATGGTATCTTGTCTAGGCTATTCCCACTGACGATAGGCTACATTTAGGTTGTTGGTGGCAATCTATAGAACAAGCCTTTCGCCTGTTCAGGTCATATAAAAATTCATAGTGTCTGAAAAACAAGCAATTGAATAACAATGCCTCAAATCAAATTTCCGAAATATTCCCACTGGACAGGGATGGAGAAGCTCGCTCCCGAGGTATCCTCAATCTGATAACATCAACCTCAGTGTAAACATTACGGTCACGGACGGTTCGTCAAATGCCGAACAATTTAACTCGAATACTCAAAAAAAAACAGTCCAACATGCACTGATGCACTTAATCGAGCAACAGCTTTGACAGATTACTACTCGTAGTTTAATGTATTTACAAATTGTATATACAAATAAGGGTCTAATATAGATAAATTACAAAATAATTATACTCACATCGGGATCACACAATAATAATTGTCCAATCAATAGGCCCTAGTTAGGCGAAAAAATGTCGCAGCTATGTATGTAAATGTAAAGTTGTATTCTCCCTCAGTAGCTGTAGAAATATTAATATACTAAAAACACGTCTATCACGGTCGGCAGGGTACACATCGCTAAGAACGCTGCTTTAAGGAGACCAAGTTCACGTGACCGCGCATACTACGTCATTGGTGACACTGCCTCACGCTCATCATCATTTGATGCACCCTGACAGATCCATATTCAAAATTCCCAAAAATACTTGTACTTGTTTTGGGGTTTTCTAATCCTGTGAACTGGGTAGATATTTCATCAAATATTCAACAGTGATGTACGACTTGACAAAAACAGGACTGGAAAGTAGCATTATTATTGACACGGCCATAATATTACCAAAGCGGAAACTCTTCAATGCAATTTTACCAATGAATTGCAAATGATACATAGGCATGCCACATAAGATTCGGATGCATTATTGTCCTCGTTGTGTCCATCCCAAAACACTCCATAGCCACTAGATGGCAAAAGTGGGCTCCGGTGTGCTACGACTGGGGAAAGAAGAACAGGAACAGGAAGCGACCCACGTGAATTCGGCTTGTTGTGTTGTGTTTGAGAAAGGGAGAGCAGGGAACGAAGGACTACTTGTCATAAAGCTAGCAAGCTAGCTAAGTCAGTTGCTAGAAATGATCATGCCAAGCTTGTAGCTTTACACAATATTACGTGGCTACTTCATCAGCTTTATGTTGCATAGCAGTTCCTGCACAGCGGATATATCCAAGAATACAAGCCAGCTAGCCGCTACGGTGAGGCATTTCATGTCTAACGGCTAGATAGCTATCAGATTGAGGGTTGTCAACAGACCGTTATGAAGCGTGTCAGTCGCGCGGTAGTCTCTTACCGTTGGGTTAGCATAGCCCAGTACAATCGGCGCAAGATCATTTCTGTGGAGGTACTTGCTACTAACTTTATGGTCTACTTTTGTGTCCCAGATTCAAGGAATGATCTGAAGGAGCCATCAGACAGTAACCATGCACAGTCGTTTGCAGGAGCTAAAAAAGGAAGAGGAGACTCTTCTGAAAATCAAAGTCATGCTGCAAGATCAGCTCAACCGGCTGAAAGTGAGTCCGAGTGTGTTGTAGAGTTTACTGGGTTGGATGTTTGGAGCTCGTCATGTATGCTAATCTTAGAATCATTAATTAACTCAGTGGTTCTCAATCCTGGTCCTCTGGGCCCCCTGCCCTGCATGTTTTAGACGTTTCCTTGCTCCAACACACCCGATTCAAATAAATGGGTCATTATCATGCTCAACAGAAGCCTGATAACGACCCATTCATTTGAATCAGGCGTGTTGGAGAAAGGAAATATCTAAAACGTGCAGGATAGGGGAGGGGGGGGGGCATAAGGACCCGGATTGGGAACCACATAATTAACTGATGTTTTTGTTGTTGTTGTTGTGTTTTAGTTTGAAGAAGGGGCATTAAAATCCATCATCAATTCCCAGATAGAGGAAGGGCATTCTGAACCTGCTACTCCTGAGGTATCCCATTTTCTGTCAACTAGTAAAAATAACAAAATGCATAGATTTCATATCCTACACTTCTGAGATGTATGTAGTTAGATCATTTGATGAAAATGAATCAAGCAGAGATAGCACAGGGTTATTTCAGCACATGGTTACCTCACCTATTACTACCTGTTATTCAGTATGTTGCTCTTCTTTGTTTCAAACACCTTGTTTATGCATGGGTTGAGTTAGAGTTGTATAGTAACTTGTATTTCCTTTATTCTGAGGCTTTTTGTAAACCCCAATTTGCCACACAAAATGTAGATTTTTTGCTGCGACTATCAGCTCTATAGCTCACTGGGTCGGTTGGTTGGTCCACAAACCAACCAGCTGTTGCAGATTTCCACTTGTTAATATGAGTATATGTTTTGCTTACAGGTTCCAGTCAACCCGGATGATGAAAATCAAATCAACCAGACCAAACTCCTCCTCAGTGCGCCTGTGGATTATAATATGGAGGAAGAGGAGGAGGAGGAAGAAGAAGAGGAGGAAGATGATGAAAATGAGCTCGAAGTAGTGCCTGAGGAAGATGAGGAGGAGGAAGAGGAGGATTATTACTGAGATTCCAATTGCACTGTCAGTAGTCCAAGGAGTTCAGATATCTACAACACTGAAGTGTGTAAATGACAGTTGGTTCTTTTTGACTTGTTTTGATTCCTTTGTTAGTAAGTTTATTATTTATTGGAGTGGACTTAAGTGTTGAGATCAGCTACACAACAAACTGGAAGGGAGTTCCTCCTTGCATATGTCAATACCTGTCATTTGTATTGGTCACCATAGAGTTGTTGTTTGTAGTCACCTGTTCAGTGTCACTGGCATGGAGCATTCCAATTTGTTAGGTGCTTCTTATAAGCATTGATGTTGCACATCTATGGACTAAAGACAAGCCTCCCAAGACTCAAGGTTCTAATGGAATGTTTGTATGGCTGGGCCATATAAGATGATCAAAATAACTACAGTTCTGTACATGTTATTAGGGTTATTCATGAGCACAAAATAAAGAACTCCGTACATAAAAAGATTGATGGATGTACCTGTAAGATTTATTGTGTTGCAAATCACTCTTGACATCCTTAGCTCAGACATCTTAATCAAGTACTGTAAATGAGATCAACTATTGTTCACCTTCATAGGCTTATCATGGTGCTTTTTGAACTCAACTGGCCAAAAGCACCAACATCGAGAGGGATGCGTGTTAAGGACTCGAAAGTCTTGAGGTATGATGACTGAAATGTGGGTTCTAACCTCGCTGTCTCCTGGACAGCCTAATCAAGGTTGTACTGAGGTTATAATCTGTGTCCCAACTTGACCTGGGCACACACATTTGCAAATGGATAATGCAGTGCAAACACTTTCCCCTCTACCCAACCATTCAGCATTTTCTAAACAGCTAAAAAAATGCAGTGCAACACAGAACGCAGGGACAGCTCTGGAGAAGGGTGGTAGCATGGTCGGGAGCTTACAATGGGGATTTCCCCAATAGATATATACAGCTTTCCATATGGTCTCTTTTCCACAAGCAAGGCTTCATTCACCTAGGGGCCTAGGGCTTAACTGCAGGTCTTGTCTCCTGTACATCCAAAGTAGGCAAGACACCAACCAACGCAGGTAACTAAAGTGGTGTGAAGGAACTTCATTCTCTTGCTCTTTTGTAGATGTTGTATCTGGCAGAAACATAGCACACAGGCAGGTAGTTAATATTTCCCTAGGCTTTAGACTTACATAATCATCTAACATAAGCATAATCCTTATGCAAGCCTTAAGCCTGACCATAGTAAACTATCACAAGCATAGTAACTTGACAAACAAATTAAAGCATAGTTTTATTCCCCCCCCCCCCGCCCCCCCCCATGGGATTTTCATAAAAAAGTAGAGCAATCCATAAGAAGAACAAAGGTATGATGCCTGCTGAAAATCCCTACCGTCCAATTTTTTTTTTTAATTGCCCAACTTATTAACTATATTTAAATCCTTCCTGAATCTGGAAAATGTTATCATAATTTCGTATTTGTAATTGTTATCTGCCTTTGTCATAATAAATACAGTATCAGCCGCTCCAACACTGACTTTGCTTACAAAGTGAAACCCCAGTTTGTAAGGGATCTGCCGACCTAAGCACCATTTTCTCACACTCTATTGAGTTTGAATAGGGGGTATTTGGTTCTGCATTGAGGCCACGAGACCCCCAATATAGTCCAGTGAACTAGATGCTTCCAGACTGTTTGGTTACGGCACACTGTAGGAACCTCACCTTATTTCCACACCAACACTGTCTGATACCATATGATGCTTCAAGTCTGAACAAATGTTGATCCTTTGACGGTGTGACAGGTAGGCCTTCAGTTTGTGTGTGTGTGATCAAGCATTTTTATCGGTGAAACTGTGAACTGGCAAACGGTGGCGTACAGCAGCGTGTTGATAAGAAGATGGGGGATGTCTGTTTCTTCATGGTGCAGGAGAAAGAGAAAGCGAGCACTGTGTGCCCAGGACTATCATGCTTCCCCATCGCACAACTTCGCTGTGCCATGTGTTTATGTTGGTGCTGTCTTTGTCTGCGGCTGAGGACTTCGACTGGACAAAGAACGACCGCGGCTCCTTCTATTATGGCACTTTTCCAGTTGGTAGGCACACTCCTCGAACCCCGGCTTCCCCCCCCCCCAAAACATCCTGACCGAATCACTGACATCAATGGCTGTGCTGTGTGTATAAATCAAACACTAAGTATTGAACAGGGAGTCAGGTGGCTGAGCGGTTAGGGAATCGGGCTAGTAATCAGAAGGTTACCAAATGATGTTGTGTCCTTGGGCAAGGCACTTCACCCTACTTGCCTCGGGGGAATTTCCCTGTACTTACTGTAAGTCGCTCTGGATAAGAGCATCTGCTAAATGACTAAATGTAAATGTAAGGTGCACCCTTCATTGCGCTCTATCTATATAATCTGCTTAAATGACTAAATGTAAATAAACACATTTAGGATTTTCGTGGGGTGCCGGCAGTTCAGCCTATCAAACAGAAGGAGCCTGGGACAAAGACGGAAAAGGACTGAGCATCTGGGATGTCTTCTCACACAACAAAGGCAAAGTCTTACGCAACGACACCGGGGATTCTTCTTGCGAGGGCTACTACAAAATCAAGGTGATCAAAAGATAGCGTCGCCGCCAATACCAAGTACTTTACCAAACCTACGAACTGCGGTGACTGTGGATTTGGGAGCAGGATTAGCTGCTGTAAAATTCCTCCGTTTGTCTGTCTTTAGGATGACATCTCCTTGATTAAAGAGCTGAAGCTGAACCATTACCGCTTCTCCATCTCCTGGCCCAGACTCATTCCCACTGGGATCAAGTGTGAGTCATTGGGATGTCTGATAAAACACAACCGGAACTTGACACTGAGGTACCATTGTCACTGACAAATACCCACACTGTGTTATATTTGTAGCTGACCATGTGAATGAAAAAGGAATCAAGTATTACAATGACCTGATTGACAATCTTCTGGAGAACAAGATCACTCCTATCGTCACCCTTTATCACTGGGATCTTCCCCAGGTAGGTATTCATGACACTACAGTCCTCAATATTGTCCTCTGGTTTCTCCAGATTATCAGAATCTCTGTACTGGTCTCTCACAATATTTGGACAGGTCTTGCAAGAGAAATATGGCGGGTGGCAGAATGTCAGCATGGTCAATCACTTCAACGAGTTTGCCAATCTGTGCTTTGAAAGATTTGGCAACCGTGTGAAATACTGGATCACTTTCAATAACCCATGGGTATGTATGTAGGATTGTATTCCCTATCAAGAGTTGTACGTTATCTCCTTGACGAGTGATTGACGCACTTTCTCTGTGTGCCAGTCAGTGGCGGT
The DNA here is from genome assembly GCF_054491055.1 of Hypomesus nipponensis. NCBI lineage: Eukaryota > Metazoa > Chordata > Actinopteri > Osmeriformes > Osmeridae > Hypomesus > Hypomesus nipponensis. The sequence continues at coordinate 18,849,453 of NC_140374.1, forward strand.
GGAAGGCTATGAGACTGGAGAGCATGCTCCCGGGCTGAAGCTGAAGGGAACAGGGGCATACCGGGCAGCTCATCACATCATTAAGGTGAGAGTAAACAGATCATCATCACATTCTACCAATTTCACTCCCTAGCCTCCAATACAATTGTCCTATCCATAACACCCCTTTTTCTTGGTTGTCAGGCACATGCTAAGGTGTGGCATACTTATGATATGCAGTGGAGGGGCAAACAAAAAGGTAACCAGGGTCACACGCTGGCCATGAAACAGTGGAGTCGAAGGTTGAGGCTGGTGGGTCAGTATGTGTGGCGTTTTACAGAGCCTGAGAGCCTTCCCTTGTGCAGGTTTGGTGGGCATCTCCCTGTCAGGGGATTGGGGAGAACCAGTGGATATCACCAACCAGAAGGACATAGAGGCTGCTGAGAGGTATGTCCAGTTCTACATGGGCTGGTTTGCCACACCCATCTTCCATGGAGACTACCCTCAAGTGATGAAAGACTTCATTGGCAAGTTACCACACAACCAAAGAGAACATATTCATAGCTACTGATCACTTGGAATTGGATCAGATGGAATTTATTTCAAAAAGAGGAGTGACAATGTTTTCGTATATATTCATTGTGTTCATTGTTCAGGCAGGAAGAGTGCCCAGCAAGGCATGGGGAATTCTCGACTTCCCACCTTCTCCTCACAGGAAAAGACCTACATCAAGGGCACATGTGACTTCCTGGGCATCGGCCACTTCACCACCCGTTACATCACCCTAAAGAACTACCCGTCTGTTCGCGGTGGCAGCAGCTACTTCACTGACCGGGACCTGGCTGAGCTGGTGGACCCCCGCTGGCCAGACCCGGGCTCAGAGTGGCTGTACTCCGTGCCATGGGGGTTCCGCCGTCTGCTCAACTTCGTCAAGGTGGGGGTCAGATGGGCTGAGCGGTTAGGGAATTGTGCTATTAATCAGAAGGTTGCCGGTGGGGGAAATGTCCCTGTACTTACTGTAAGTCGCTATGGATAAGAGCGTCTGCTAAATAACTAAATGTAATGTAAATGTAAGGTGAACCCTTTATTGTGCTCTATGTGATCTGCTTTCGGTCAGCTATGTTGTTAGTTAGCTGGATGCTAGTTTTGTTCTGGTTTTCAGTGAGATGGTGCATCTTCTGTCTCTTAGACTCAGTATGGGAACCCGATGATCTACGTGACTGAGAACGGAGTTTCGGAGAAGATGCATTGCACTGAACTCTGCGACGACTGGAGGATACAGTATTTCAAGGACTACATTAACGAGATGCTTAAAGGCAAGCAAACACCAGGAAACCCGAGAATTCTGTATATGTGGAAATCCTCAAAAACATCGTTCCCCTCCGGCATTGTCGTCTTACGTTATCTGTTCTTGCAGCCATCAGAGACGGGGTGAATGTGCGTGGCTACACAGCCTGGTCCCTGCTGGATAAATTTGAGTGGGACGAAGGCTACTCCGAGAGGTTCGGCCTATATTACGTGGACTTCAGGAACAAGAACAAGCCACGCTATCCCAAGGCCTCCGTTCAGTACTACAAACGCATCATCAGCTCCAACGGATTCCCCAATCAGAGAGAGGTGAGCAAGGAACGACCTGAGTGGTTTCATCCATTGACCAGAGGTCTTTAATGCCAAATTACACTATAATATACACATTTATGACAACACGTGGAGTATGAATAAATGCATTAAAATGTAGCTAGGAATGTATAAATATCTTCTTTTTTTCCCCCACTGAAGCACTGGACTGGCAGTCTGTAAAGAAAAATAAGCGGGGTTGGGGGGTGGGAAAGAAACAAATAAGTAGCACAAGAGATAGACATCATTCATGTCTGACTGTGTCATTTTGAGACTGCACTGAGCACCCTCCCTTTCAGGTTGAGAACTGGAAGAGGAAGGCCACAGAGACTTGCTCCTCCAGCAACCAGCTCCTAGCAGCAGGTCAGTTCATCTATATGGTTCCTGAGACAGTCCCTTCATATAAAAGAAACAGAGGAACAACTAGCAGGGGCAAACAAATAAAAATTCTGCCTCGTACATGGTGAATCACCTTTTGGGTATGGTTAGGAGGTTTGAACTGGAGAGACTAGCTACCTAATTCTCTAACAGGATTTTTCTTTGTTTGCCCTTCCAGCTAGAAGAAAATCCCAGGAAAATGCAGAAATGCCAAAGGTTTGGCCAGTGCATGATGAAGTATAGAAAGGGGTATCTGTCATTTACTACAGACCTTTAGCAATGGAACATTTCCAACATTGTTTCAACTATCTGTCTGTGCTCCAAACAATTCGGACAACCAATACATTTGTATTAGAAGCGGAACACAATAAATGAATGTGGTGAAAGGCTTTGGGTGCCGCTTGCAGTGTTCAGCTAACCAATTCTTTGTCTCCTCTCTCTCTTCATTGCTTCTTTCTGAGCAGCTTCAGATATTCACAGCCTTTGCTTATAATGTTTCTAACATGTACTAACAAGTCACTTAACTGCACCTTCAGGCTTCCTGTGGCTGAGCCAACAAGAGCATAAGTGCTACTAAATCACATGTTTAAAGCTGAGATGCTTTCATCCTGCAGTGCTCAAAGGGTTAACATGGCTTTGGTTCCACTCAGTAATTTTTCTCTCTTTATTAGAGGAACAGCGGAGTACTGCTGCAAATATTCTAAGACTTATACATGGTAAGAAATCACTCAATATTTACAAAAACAGGTTATGTTGCCATACGAAACGATTAACCCTTTGAGTGCTGTGCTTGAGCATTGTTAGACGTAACGCAGCAGAGGTGGCTGTGATGTGATCCTAATCTCCGCCTGGCGTGTGCTATCTTCCCAGATCCCCTGACCAGCCACATGGAGATGGTGACGGAGATCGTTGTCCCTACTGTGTGTACCCTGTGTATCTTGCTCAGCGCTGTTTTTCTAATGTTCCTGCTGCGCAGACGGAACTAGTCCCTTCAACCCTTTAAGTGTGTCCAAATGTTTACAACCTCAAACAGACACACTCAACATTCACGAGTTGATTTCAGTTTGATGTGAAGTAAATGAAGGCATTTGCATGCGATCGTGATTTCGATTCTTGCACTTGCTCTAGTTGTAGTGGCAATGATCATTCAAAAAGTCAATCTTAGCATAAAAAAAAAAATTTGAGACACGTAAATTAGTGTGGTTCATAAAGAGAATATGACAAATAAATAAATCCCAGGAAATATACTTTTCACTTGTCATGATATGTCATCTCACCTGGTTGTGACTTCAAGTGAAACTGACCAGGCTACAGCACACCATGGTGGCAAAGTATGCTGCCTCTTCAACATCCCCATTCACTGTGGTCTCACCTGGAAACATGGGATTCATATGGTTGGCATCATTATATATATATTATACATCATCATATAAAGGGTCAGTGACACTTGTATAACAATGGTTTGGGAAGTCACCTGTGTCAAAGGTGATGTGGTCAACCAGGGGGTGGTCGCTAAGCTTCCAGGATGTCTTCACCTCACGGGGACCCTGACCACTAGACACCTCCACCCCCCACGACACCGACTGCTCTCTAACGCACACACACACACACACACACACACACACACACACACACACACACACGGGGAGGACAATGTTGATATGAACACGTAACAGACAGCAGTACGTTTAAGAATGTCGTTTAGTTTGATAAAAGAATGGAGAACGTAGACACACTTGTGGTAAAACTGGCTAATCAGTGCGGGTTTGATCTGAAGTTTGAACTCGTGGCTCTCGTCATAGGGAAATGTTTTGTAGTACTGCAAACAGGACCTAGAAGAAACCAGGTCAGCAGCTCAAATCAATGTGAACAAACCTGCATAATACATGTCAATCAGGGCCACAGATACAAGTTGATGAGGGGGTTGGAAGGGCTTACTGTGTGAGGAGGAACAGACGGTCATAAGGCAGACCCAGGAAGGTGCTGCAGGTCACTATCATCTCCAGCAGGTGGTGTAGTTTTCTCACTCTTAACACTTGCTCTTGAAGGTCGACTTCAGTGCTTAGGTAATAGCTCTTAGACAAAGGCAAAGGGCAGAGTTAAGTTGTTCAGATATCTGCACAGTTAGGTGGCTGAAGGGTAGAGAGAAACGCACGATCCTGGACTCACCAGGTGGTTCAGCGTTGTCAGCTCTTTACCTGAGGAAGAGACATGGTCTTTGTTTAAAAGGTTGGATTTGTCTATGACTTCAAAGATTTGGACAAACTAACAAACAAAAAAAGTGTTGTGTCAAAATCCTCAGACGTGATGCATTTTCAGTCCTGCTGCCACTGATGTCCCTGCGGTATAGCGACATTACCCATGAGGTGGTAGGTGTAGTCCTTCCTCATCTTGCCCAGGCCCATCTCCAGCAGCATGTGCACGGGGGTGAGGCCAGTGAGGGACACTGGGTCCATCTGGCCGTGGTACGACTGCAGGATGAGCTTACTGAGGGAGCTGCTGCTGTCCCTGTGAATCTGGAGGGTGGATACACAGTAGTCCCTGTTTACACACCACAGCCACTACCTATCATGCTACGCTATAGTGGATGACATGGAATCACCTGCAATGTTAGTGGCTCGGACTATGGCTATGGTATGGAATGATTCTAACCCTAAACATACCCATGGTTTGATGTCCCCATATTGCAAAGCTTTGATGACCATTTTTAGACAGTCCCCTATGTCTTGATATGAGGTTACACCTGTGATTGAAAAGCACAGTAATAAAGGCAACGTTTTTATACAGAACAGAAGGGTCTCAAATGAAACAAGGATTCCAACTGTGACTTACTCTTTCTCATCCAGACCCATAGCTGCTCCACAAAGTCCAGGTCTCCTCGTTCAATAAGGGAGTTAAAAGCCGAGGTTTCTGATTCTGCAGGTTCAGTCTTGACTTTTGGTGCCTGTGTACCCGCATAACAATACAATGACATACAAATCTCTCTTTCAGGATATTTACTGCTTACAGTCCCAAGCTTGTATCCACACCTCATTTACGCTAGTAGACTCCTGAAGAGTCTTCACTGTGTTCTGCAAACCTGAAACAGAGGGAATATGAGGCAGTCCTATTTGACGCTGGCTCCCATTGCAATAAAGCACAGATGATGGAGGCTTAGTATAGTTAGACCACATATTTAAATTTCCTATATGTTTATTGTATGCACCTTCCTGCCAAAGCAAATTCCTTGTCTGTGCAAACTTTCATGGCGAATAAATCCCTTTCTGATTCTGATTACCTTCCAGGTAGTCCTTGATCAGGTCCACTGCAGGCCTAGTCTCTGCAGGTTCCCTCCACTCGGTCTCCCCCGTTCTCCTGGCTTCAGCGAGATCCTGGCAACGATATTAAACGGCCCCGGAATGTAGCAGTAGGAACGTGACGCCGTCACAGCGCAGTTGTAAAAAGATCTGGACACGTACCTGAAGAAACTCCAGTTCCCTGTACATCTCAAACACTGGACTCCTCACATCCCCACTCGCCACCTTGATGTTCTGTGGCACGAAGATGAACAGTACTTTGTGTAGATCACCTGACACGACGAGCTATTCTACCACCTCAACGTTACAGCAGTTTGAGACTTGAGAGATTCACTGAATATAATAATGCGGCTTACCAGAGTTGCCACAGATGACAGGGGCGGAATCTCCAGAATATTCTCCACATGGTTCCACTTAAAGTCCACTGTTACACTGCTCTGAGACTCGATTGTTGTGTCCTCAACAACAGTAGAGCCAAACAGGTTGTACTGTGAGGTGCCTTTAGTGACCATCTGGAAGTGTAACAACACAATCAAGGAACATATGGAATCCCATAAGTCTGTCCCTGAGACATTTAAGAGGACTAGGAGTAATGGTCTTTGTACAAGAAATTTGTGTCCGAAATGTTCGCACAATTAAAAATAAATACGTCCTCACATTATGTCAATTACGCTTACACACTGCCTACGAAACTTTCGTTTGTCAAAAAAAAAAAAATTAGGATCGGGTTTGATTTTCTGTGTTTTTCGCATCCATAGCCAGCATTTTGATTTTTTTTTTTGACAATTTAGAACCACCAAATTTTGAGGCTGACGATTACAAAAAACGCATACAAAGATTTCGCACTCAGTGTGCAAGGGCCTTTACACTTACTGAGGATGAAGACGGATGATGCCTTTTCTTATGTTCCTGTTTCAGCTCATCCAGAGTGATGAAGGATGCTCTGTTGACAGTTGCCTCTAAAGTGTCACAAAAAGACCCCATGGAGAACACATCAACATAAAAGTCAAATAAAAAGTTACCAGACCAATTTGTATTTTTTTTTTTACACAAATGGGACCTACAGGCGAAGGCAATCTGAGACAATACCTTTACATGTCACTGAGTACAACTTGACACCGGAGATTTTGTTGCTGGAATAAACAGTCTCTGCTCCTAACCAGGTTGTTCTAGCTGGGTCAGCCATATCACAGCGCACCCAAAGGGGATTCAGGCCCGGGTTTGCCCCTGAATGCACATTGGAGTTTTGGGACATGGTGTACCATGACAGCAGTTGCCTGTATAATTAAAACATAATTGAGTGCTTATCATTCACGTTCCATTTATTGAACACATTGACTGATTACTGAGATTTAAATGATGACCAGCCTATGAGTTGTGAATACTGTGTAGATCACCTGGCTTTCATGATTGTTAGGGGTTGTGGTCCCAAGTCTGCAAAGCATTCATGAGTCTCATTATCACTCTCGGTCTCCTCTTTCTCTTCATAAGTTTCCTCAATTTTAGGAACCTAGTGAAGATACATTAACATTCTCACTCTGGCGTTGGCATTTGCCTGTGTGTCTTGATTTTACACCGATACAGCATAGCACCAGGGTTACTCACAGTTTTTTCACAGATGAAGACTGGTCTGTCGCTACTGTAGATATTATGTAGAGGAGATTTATCTCCATGGTACTTCAACACTTGTATTTCTTCCTTTAACGTCAAGTCAAGTGGAATCAACAGTTAGCTTGCTATCATCAGAGTATCAGTTCTCTGAAAAAGCTGTACTGTACGGGTTATCTACTCGGATGTGGGGAATTTTACCTCGTAAACACTTGAATCCTGGCCCTCGTCTTGAAAAGTCCTACAATTCCACAACATCATAATTTGCGATCATGACAAAGCGCTGGTTCTCCAATTACAGTACTGTACTGTAGCTAACTACTTATTCTGTTGGCATGGATGGTGAGATTTTGACAGATAGCGTTAGTCTAACTAGCAAGCAAAAACACTTCAAGGAATTGTATGATTAACTTACCGTAGAAATTTCGAAAACGTATGAGCCTCTGCGATTATTTTGGAACACATTATATTTGTACTCAAATATATCGCTGTCTCGCCAACTTTATAATTAAAAAGTAGCGGCCAGCGTAACTAGACGATGCAGCGAGACATCTACATTTGACTTCCGCGCGCTCAGTGTAAAGGAGATTGAATTTAGACTACGTCACACACCGTTGATCTTCATCCAGGTCAAGCAGCCCAACCTAATTATTCTATAACAATTACATTTATATTATCAATATATTGTACTTAATAGCATGATAAAACTTAATATATAAATTATGAAGTAAAATATTCTTCCTGAAATAATCTTATTTCGGCCATTGTATTTGATAAAAGTAGTCCCATCTTCAATATTTCTTCCACCGTCATTCAACTGTAGCGTTAGTTAGTACCACTTACAAACATACCTCATGCATACATTATCATGCTTTAGGATATTTTAGGGCAACAAATGTGATGTTTATAAACAAGACAATAAATTACTAATAATATTTTTCGAATAAGTAAGTTATTGATAAAGATGGTATTGAAAGTGTTGGTTGTCGGAAGTGTCACTTTCTCGGAGGCATATATCTGTAAGGGAGCACCACCTACTTCCTTTTCTACTGTGGCCGCCATTGCGATAGGAGCGTGGTTCCCGGCGAGCCGATAAAAAACCTTAAAAATGGTGAGATTATACGAATTTACATGTTCGGTTGTCAACAGTATGCCTATTACCAACGCTTGTTTACCAGAGAACGTATTTTAACCGTATTTGATGCACCTTCAAGTGCTCAAAGAAATGTTAAATTATTCGAGACTCACGAGGAGCCATTTTAGAAGGGAATGCTACTACAGCGATAGCCTTCTGAGCCAGGCAGTCACTAACGTACACGTGTGCCATCCGATCTCGGCTAGCTGGCTAATGAAGGCCGCAGAATAAGACAAGTTGTGAATGCATTCGTCCCATGCCTTAAAATGTACGTTTTGTAAACACTTGGACATGCTGTCACTTGGCTTCACATATGGCTGAACTTGCAACAGTTATTTGACAAATAATTAAATTGCTTGTTGACTTGAACAATGGTGGATGATGGCAAGCTAATAGTCAGGGAAGTGAGTTAGCAAGCAGTGTTGGTTCAGTCATTGCTTATTGGCCGTTAAAATTAGTATAGGTAAATGCGAAATAAGTTTTGTTATCTACGCAGGATGAAAGATGACTTGTTCGTGGATGGTAACATTCATCATTGTGTCTGAATTTCTTTACCGTTTCCTCAGGCATGTGCCCGACCCCTGATCTCGGTTTACTCCGAGAAAGGAGAGAGCTCAGGCAAGAATGTGGTGATGCCTGCAGTGTTCAAGGCTCCAATTCGACCAGATATTGTGAATTTTGTGCACACCAACATGCGTAAAAACAGCCGCCAGCCCTATGCCGTCAGTGAACTGGCTGGTAAGTGTCTCTTGTTTTTATACATATAATTTAATTTACAAGCAATTGTAAAAGCCTTGGTGATGAGACATTACTTCAGGTCCGTGTTTTTGAGTTCTGTGATAATAATTGAAGTTCTGAATGGCTTAATCTGTGACATCTATTGGAAGTAGCACCCACCAATTGGACTGTGTGGAAACTGATCAATTCTGTTTTATTATAGGTCACCAGACCAGTGCTGAGTCCTGGGGTACAGGAAGAGCTGTGGCCCGTATCCCTCGTGTGAGGGGGGGTGGTACCCACCGCTCCGGTCAGGGAGCCTTCGGAAATGTATCCTAATTACAATGTTCTGATCCTGATTGGTTACTCGCGAACTTTGAAAGGCATTGCTAATTAAGTGTCCTGGCTGAGTCTTGCTGTGATGGTGTAATTTGCGTCTTACACTGTGATCAGTGACAGTATGCCTGCTGTCATATGCTGGCACAGATGGCTGACGATCATTGAGACTGAGCACATTACTCACAAACGTGTGGAAAGTTGTCAATTTTCAATGTCAAAGTTCCTTCACTGTGGTTAAGATGTGTCGCGGAGGTCGCATGTTTGCCCCCACCAAGACCTGGCGCCGCTGGCACCGCAGGATCAACACCACCCAGAAGCGCTACGCCATCTGCTCTGCTTTGGCTGCCTCTGCCCTGCCCGCCCTGGTCATGTCCAAGGGTAAGGCTCTCTTTACACTAGCCGTGCATCAGATTTGAGCTTCATACTGCCCAGGAAACACTAGCCTGGGTTTCAGATGATTTTCTTGACCTATTCACATTAGCTAATAGGACTGGTGATGCCAGGCTAAGTCTATTCTGATGTACAGCACTTGCCATGATGGTGTAATTTGCGTCTGACTCTGTGGACAGTGATGGTAGCCTGCCGTCATTAAGCTGCCACAAGAGGTTGATGTACATGTTGTTCTGAGCAAAGCTGTTACCACTGTCTTGATGTTCTGAGCAAGCTGTTACCAATCTGTCTTGTGGAGTAGCAGTGCAAATATGTGACCGTTTCGATCCCTGATGTAGGTCACCGCATTGAGGAGATCCCAGAGGTCCCTCTGGTGGTGGATGACAAAGTTGAGAGCTACAAGAAGACCAAGGAGGCTGTGCTTCTCCTGAAGAAGCTGAAAGCCTGGAATGATATAAAGAAGGTGAACTTGATACGCTCGCCTTATTTGCGTCTACGTTGAGGGAGCGTTTGCCGTGTGTTGTCACGCGTTTGCTTGATTCCATTTGTTCCTTTCACTCAGGTGTATGCCTCCCAGCGTATGCGAGCCGGCAAAGGAAAGATGAGGAATCGCAGGCGTATCCAGCGCAAGGGACCATGCATCATCTATAACCAAGACGCAGGTGTCACTAAAGCCTTCAGAAATATCCCAGGTGAGTGGCTTTTGATACCTGTGCAAGGCCTTACCTGACGAGAGCCGCTCAATGCGGCCATGGCAATGATGAGATTCCTCTTCAGGTCCGTGTTTCTGAACCCAGTGATTGTTGTTGAAGTTCTGAGTACCACTATCAACTGCATGATCTTTAAAAAATATATATAAACATGCAATACTCATTTCTATGTATGAATGTGGTTTTCCAGGCATCACACTTCAGAACGTGAACAAGCTGAACCTTCTGAGGCTTGCCCCTGGTGGCCATGTTGGCCGCTTCTGCATCTGGACAGAGAGCGCCTTCCGCAAGCTGGACGAGCTGTACGGCACCTGGCGCAAACCCTCCACCCTGAAGATGGACTACAAGTACGTACATCACTGTTTTCAAAGGGTTTCAATGGGTCACTTAACCGAGCAATGATGAGATTCCACTTCGGTCCGTGTTTTTGATTCCCGTGATACCAATAGAAGTTCTGAGTCTTGGAAACAGTGTTTTTCAACACTGACAATTGAGACCAAGTCCTACTGGGGTAGCAAACTGTTCTGACTGCTGATTTCTGTGTTCCAGTCTGCCCATGCACAAGATGACCAACACAGATCTGAGCAGGATCCTGAAGAGTGAGGAGATCCAGAAGGTTCTCCGTGCTCCCAAGTAAGACCTGTTTACTTTAGTTCTTTGGGTGAACAGTTGTTTAATGATGAGTTTCCACTTCAGGTCCGTGTTTCTGAATCCTGATTTTAATTGAAGTTCTGACATTCAACGGTTTAAGAATTTGCAGATGGACAGCTAATTAGCTCATGTGCTACATACTAAATGTGTCTTAAATCCCATTGCAGCAAGAAGATCAATCGCAGAGTTCTGAAGAAGAATCCTCTGAAGAACCTCAGAGTGATGATGAAACTGAACCCCTACGCCAAGACAGCCAGACGTAATGCCATCCTGCTGCACGACCCTGCTGTGAGTAACTCTCCAAACACCAGTCAAACTGCAACGCACATGCGTATATTGGTGCATTAGTATTTTGATTTGTTTTGTTTAATTAGGTTTATTATACTATATTTGAGCTCATCATAGTTGTAATCTATTTTGAGTACTCTTGTCATGTTATGCCAGGTTGCTTTGCGTTGTCCTTAGAATGTCAGTGCCCTGTGGTTCTGTGCATCTGACAATAAGACTTGAACTTCTGAGTCTCAACCTCCTGCATGTGTCTCCCAACAGACCAAGGCCAAGATGTTGAAACCCAAGAAGAAGCCTGCAAAGAAATCTGCCAAGAAAGCTGCTGCAGCAGCCCCTGCCCCCGCAGCACCTGCTACAGCATAAAGCTCTAAAGTGATTGATTCAGATATGGTTTCCAATAAAATCGGATCTAAAAGGAATTCCATGGTGTCATTCAACTAAGGTTAAGTTCAGTCACTTAATATCACAAACATTTATTTGATTGAGAATGGGGTGAAGCTAACTAGCAATGGAAGGCAAGAAAAATCTGTCGGCATTACAGTTGGCGTTTACTTAGGAAATAATTTAAATATTAAAGGTATTATAACCACAGCCCTGTGAGGAGGGGAAATGAGAATTAATGGTTTGAGAACCACTGCTGTCACACAAAACAAAATACATGAGTTGGCTCCCATGTTTAACCAGTATTGGTTAAGTACTTGGGGGTTGATGAGGCAGGGAAGCATGTGCTGGCAGAGAACAGGAGCAGGTCCTGCTGCATCGTCACAGTCCTATACTGTGCGTGGGGGTTACTGGCTGATTAAGACCGATGGTGCTACACAGCCAGCCTGCAAAGTCCACCTCTTCGGCCTCAGATTGCTTTATGAAAGTGTGGACCTGGAGAGGGAAAATCAAAAAGCATGTTTGACCGAGGGAGAATGGGAGCCATGGCAGAATGAAGTTCATTTAGTTAAATAAACAAATCTTAATATTCGACACAGAATTTGAAACGTGAGCACTCACAGTTAACTGTTTCAGGTCAGCCCTTTCAGCTGGATTCTTGATCAAACTGTTACACAAAATGTAAGCTTGTGAGATTTACCAGCAAGTAGAGCAATTGACACTACGTTTTCAAACATGCATGTGCAAGTAATTTATTGAATTTCTGATGTACCACTAGATGGCAGTGCACTACACAACTCGAAAGTTGTGACACTGTATCTTGTAATACTTAAAGATGGCACGCTTACCATTTATTCACAAAGTCTTGAAATTCTGACCCAAAAAAGCCAGGGAGCTTTGGGGGAGGCTGAAAATAAGATGGTCCACTCGAATCAAAGCATTGCAAAACGGTTATCAGCCGTGGCTTGATTAAATCACATGCTGGTCAAAGTAATTTGGGAAATGCACTCTCAGTTCAGCGATAAACAGAAATTAAATCCACATACAAAATGACAAGGTGATCTACACACCTCATTGACGATGTAATCCAGCAGCTCAAAAATAGCCATGGGAGGTCTGCTGTCAGGTCCATATGCTGGGGAACACATAATAGGAACGATTGGGAAATCTGAAGAAGAACTTGCAGAGGAAGTATTGGACAGTGGTGCACCCAAACACTTGACACTGGTCAGAACCAGAACAACAAGCCGCCGATATTCGAATAACCCAAATGGATAAACAAAGGAGTTCCGGTGACTTCCGTGTATCCTCGGTAACCAGTCACTCACAGCTGCCTGGTCTTCCTGGGGGCCTGGGCTGTGGGGAGGCCTCTGCTGAGGACGCGTCCCCCTCGACGGGGAAGCCAAAGATCAGCTGGAGCTCCCTGGCATCAGGGGGAGGGATGGGGAAGCGTCCGATGGCCATCTCCACCAGCGACAGACCCATGCTCCAGATGTCTGACTGAACTGAATAGTGGGTGCCCTGCAAACGCTCTGGCTGTAGAACACAGGAGACAACAGTGGGAACCACGGATGTATTGTCAGAACTGACAGTGCAAAAAAAAAAGTTGATTACTGCACACATATAGGCAAATGTCCACATTTTTGGACTATACATATCATTACACTCAGTTCAGAAATATTGAAATCCACGGACACCTGGGCACTTGAGCCACTCTCCCACACTATCCCCACCAGCAGCACAGGATCACTTTCCTCCTGGACACCAACACTGTCGAAATAATTGCACTCTGTACAATAGGGTCAGAACCTTTCCGGTATCTGGAAACACTCTCTGTGTGAATATGTTCTCCCTATGTGTATGTATAATATGTAATTTATGTATGTATGTCGGTGATGTGTATAGGTACACATAAGCTACTGGATGACCAAAATTTCCCTTGTGATTAATAAAGTATCCATCCATCCATCCATCCATCCATCCATAGAAAAGCAGAGGGAACTCACAGACATATAGGAGCGAGTGCCCACAAAGGAGTTGGCCATGGAGTCTATGAGCTGGCCACTCACTCCAAAGTCACACAGCTTGATCTCTCCGCGGGAGTTCACCAGGATGTTCGAGGGCTTGACATCTGAAAGACGGACATGCTACATTTAGAAGAGCCCACTTAGTAGTAGGGTTAGATGTGGCTGTTCTGGAACCAGGGCCATGGAATACGTTTGTAGTTTGGTGCCATCATTCGATCATCAGTAGTTATAGATTTTTGTGAATGAGGCTTTACTGTTTTGCAAGTGATAGGGGTTGAATTTGATTTGCTGAACTGCATTGGGGGGTTTTCTCGAAACAGACAGTTTATTGTTCCTGTAGTGGCAGAAAAATAAGCAGTGTCTGAAAATGTATTGTATTACAACTTCTATTTATTTATAATTAATAGCGATTTATCTCTGTGCATTATCTTGTGTTTCTCTCTTAGACTTCCATTTATTTATTTGTAATTAATAGCGATTTACCTCTGTGCATTATCTTGTGTTTCTCTCTTAGATAAGCGAGCCCTTTAATGACCTGAAGAAGGAAATACACAAATCCACTTTATGACACTAGCACACATAAAATGTTGTTCTTTACACACAAGTATAGAATGTACTGTCTGTACTCAAAGTGGGAAGGTTGTGAATCACTCACAGCTATGCTGACTTTACCAAGGATCTGTTCTGGAATATTGCCTGCTTTCTTCAGAGACTGATCTAGGGAGCCCCCATCCTGCAGTCAGAAAAAAAGGGTATGCTGTAGTCAATCATGAGATTTACATGCCTGTGAATGTGATATTTATGCTCATTGATTATGATTGCTACGATCGTTAATCTCACTGCACATCCTGCAGCCGGGCTTGAGACATCTGATGTGCAAGCAGTTGCCCAGTACCATGTGTTCCATGCAGATGCTGATCTCTCCGTCGCTGTAGAAGGCCCCGTAGAAACCCACTATGTAGGGGGAGTTACACTCATGAAGCACCTGCAGCTCTCGGATGATCTGGTTCCTGATGGCTGGCTTGATCTCCAGGTGGATCAGCTGGAACAGTCAATCACACAGATCGTCAACAGGTGACACCCATCACAAACACACACGCCATTCACTGTGAACCATTATCCAGCCAAGCAACATGTGTATGATAAAGATGCATTTCATATATATTAAATGGTTAATCAAAAAGATTAAAATTGTGATGAGGGAACACTTAATAGAGGGATGAGGGAACACTTAATAGAAGCCTTGTCTGATAGAGGCACGATGACTGAAAAGAAGGTTGGGAGTGTAGAACACAGCCTATCAATGCCAAGGCTGGCCCCCGTATGTCACAATGCGGAGCTCATCCTCCCACGACTGTCTCCGCCTCACCTTCCTGGCCATGATGAGTCCTGACGGCCTATGGGAGACTTTGAAGACCACCCCTCCATTGCCAGCACCCAGCTCACAGATCTTCTCAAAGTCGTCATCTTTCAGCTCCCCAACTTTCTGTTTCTGTGTGAGGAAGGCCTCCAGGCGTTTGCGCTGCTGTTCGTCCAACTCTAATTCCTCTAGCTTTTTCTGCAGGGCCTCTAGATTTGTCCTGAGAGAGACACAAGAGAAGGTGCGATGGAACCGCACAGGGAAAAAAATGGCTTTATTAAAAGTGGTTCCAAGATGTGGCAGGCCATATTTGGTTTTCACACGCTTAAGATATAACAAGGATCATTTAATTTTAAATAAAGTTGAGAGGTTTTGAATACATTTTAGATGGTGACGGCATACACAAAAAGGCATGCAGATAAGGAACTCCCAGATATACAAGGAGTAGGGCAGACAGACAGACAGACAGACAGACAGACAGACAGACAGGGCCCTGTGTGTGTGTGTGTGTGCGCTGCTAAGAGTTCCTTTCCAGATCCCAATGTGAGGAAGTCGGTAGTTTCTCTGAGCGTTGCCACCACTACCTGATTCAGTTGTCATGGCAATGCATTTTTCTTCACACTTTAATTGTGGAATGATCTCGTGTGAACTAACACTCTCCTGCTTTTCCTTCTTCCCACAGAATTCATCTCCTCCCTGAAACCACACAGGAACATTACTGCACCAGATTTTGAGCCATTGATGCTTTGATCATCTTCACAATAATCAAAAGAGATAGTCAGTTCCACAAAAAAATATACATATTTATATATAAACAGTGTGTATAAATATACACGCACACACAATATATATTTATACAGTATATACACTGTATGTTTAGCCATTGAGCTATGCATTGATTATTTAAACTTAAACCGCCAAATCGACATCAAATGAAAACATATATTAGTGTAAAGCAAAGCTCTTTAGGCTGCCAGAAATGTTTTATTCTTCAGCTAATTTCATGTGCCTACTAATTAGGTTATCCGCAGCTGACAATACTACAAGACCCTCCAGTCTACTTATCTCCACTCCAATTGAGATGCAAAATCTGCTTTTTAGGTGAGTGTAGCACTTACGTTTCTAGATTTGCATCATAATTCTCCAACATAAGTATACCAATATTGCTTTGTTTAAATTTTCAGGCAAATTTGTCGTGGTTACATCACAACTCTGCAATTGGAAAGCAACTACTATAAAAATATGACACCCTCTCATTCAGAGCGCTGTGGTGCTTGGGGTTCAGGCTGGTTCAGCAGGGGAAGGGTTAAGTGTTGTTGTTTCTGACAGCAGGCCCGCGTATCCATGGAGACGAGGTGCTGAGTGTGAGGGGGGTGTCGAGCTGGAGGAGAGCAGAGCAGAGCCACAGAGCAGATGTACTGGCTCCACACTGTCCTCACAACGTATCACAATAGGCAGAGCATCTCAGCCTCCTTTCAAGTGTGTGAGGAAGCCCAAGGACATGCACTAGCTATTGAACAAGTTCCTGATGACAAGCCTGTTTGCTCCTCAGAAGAATATTGACGTATTTTTATTTCTGCTACTATACAGATAGGACTACATAATATTTATGTGCACAAGGTAGAGAAATAAGTTCCTGGGGTAGGCAAACGTTATCTGTAAACAATTACCCAGGTCTTAGCCATGAGATATAATCAAGTTTGTATGTGTGCACCAAATGGGAGAGCCATCAGCTCCTGAGGTTCCTGATGCAGCTCCTGATGGATCCTGTTAACAATTATTTCAATGATTTTTTCCCTACTCCCTGGGGAGTCTGTTAGTGGAGAGGAAACTAAGAAAGGCAATAGTGACACTTCTCTCCACACATGCTAATATTATGCTTGAGAACACACGGGTGATGGGGGAAGGAATATTACATTTAGTCATTTAGCAGACACTCTTATCCAGAGCGACTTACAGTAAGTACAGGGCGGCGTCTCTTGAGTTTGGCAAAAAGAGTAAAAAAAAAAAAAGGAAGATTTGTCCGTTCCTTATGTTATCTGATGCTGTAGGTTAGATAAAGTGTGAAGCCCTGAGGGACCCTGAGGCTACCTAGTAGCCAGCAGAGGCAGGATGAAGGACATCTGAAAGCTAGGCCCCAGCCAATCACAGGCCCGCAGAGACAGCTGTGTGTATTTCTCAGACTGAAGGGATAAACAACTTGGCAACGGTAAAAAGAAAAATCGACCACGTTTGAAATAACCAATTTCACAACTGACAAAGGACAACTTTTAATTTGTACATGCTAATGAAGCCTACATTTTTACAGTTTTGCAGTTTCTATTTGCAGTGGAAAATAAGAACGTAAATAAAATAAAATAAATTACAAGCATTTTCCTAGCAACATGCCAGCCTTTGTCTGTCCGGCTGGTTGCCACAATATAACAGCATTACTGAGCCGGAGAGAGGAATTAAGAGTAAGCCCTGTCTGCCACACACACACACGCACACGCACACACTAGTTTTGACTTCCAGTTGCAGTCATGCCGAGAAGGGGGATTCCAGAAAGCCCCCTCTATGGCAGGGTCTTCCAAAACCCTGAATCAGAGTTCCTGGTCTATATTTCACACCAACATTCCATGGCTCTGCTTGCTAAAGCTGGCCCAGAGACACAAAAGGAATGTGCCTCTCTCTTGCCATGCATCCTGGAATATATGTTTACTAGCATTTGAATTCAGCCTGCTAATTAGCAACAAGCAACAGTGAGTAGCTTCACGATGGCAAACTGCCTTTTTATATAAATGTAAAAAATAGGCATTGATACAGATCAGATATGACATACTACAGCACATTCCGGTATTCCAGGTTTTCTATGAAGAATAATGAATCCACAATTAAGGATAAAGATGTCTTAAATGACAGCTCTAGGGTCCCTGAAAAAATAACCTAATGAAACAGACATGCCACAAACAGTTGACAGGAAAAAATAAATCCACACCTTACATTGCAAACCGGCAGAGATAGAATTAGGCTAGATAATTGAGTTTTAAATGAATGATTCTTATTGTATTGTATTTGATGTAACCCAGGAGCGATCATGGGGCAAGTCAGGAAATTTGACTTCACGACGTTGGAAGCTATCTAAGAGCATATGTCAAGTGTTCAAGATCATTACTGCAAGTTCTGAGACTGCAGTTGTGCTTGAATTCTCGATAAGTAATTGCAGACCCCGTTCTCTGTATATACATGTTTGTGATGACAAATACTCACCGTGGGAGGGTAGACAACAAATCTGTGACGTCCAAGACAGATTGCTTTGTATCTGCACTAAACTGATAACTCCGCTGTTTGGAGAGTACAGTCCTTGCACTGTCTCTCTGTCAGAAGAGCTCTACAGAGACGTATTTAAAAGGTCCTCTAACAGCGGTACAACAGACGTGGAAAAAATCAAGACCATCAGTCTCTCCACACACATGTTCGATACACCTGTGGCACTTTTTTGACAGGCAAAACACACATGACTCTATAATCCCTATTCCAAAACATGTAGCCTATACGCACCACAAAAATAACGTGGTTGACATCACCCCTATTACCAAGTCAAATGCCTTACATTAAACAATTATGAGTTAGATAGCCTAATTGACATTGTGCTGTAAAGGTGTTAACCATAGCCTACAACTCAACCAAAATGTCCCCTATGTTGACAGATTACTTACTCTGTGGCACCGGTTCCATTAATAGTGTTTCCATCAGGAATCGGGTTGAGCTGTATAGGCTCAGGCTTTCTTCTTTTCTGCATTTTTTGACTATTTTTTCTGGTTTAGACGAGTGAAATATCAGACGTTATTGTGCAGATGCTTACAAAAGAACGGTCAGCTACACAATCCACACTGTAGAGACCTTGAAGCTTTCAAGACTAGCCTAATTCAAGACAAAATATATCAGAAACTGTGCGAGATGTTCACGTTTATAAACACAGTACAGAGATGCTTATCAGTTATCATGTAGGCTACTGTCGGTTCTACTTAATGGGCGGACGTACCACCATAGGAAAACGTCACAAAAAATATTTACGGTCTTCCGGATAGCGTGTGTGTGCCGAGAGACGCGCTACCCCTGTTGGTAATTGATAGTATTACCACACAGTTTATGGGTAGGGATTTTATGAGAAATAAAATTGTGGCATATCTCTTTCAGGGAAATAAATTTAATGTAAAGCTGCACTGGATATAGGCCTGTTGTCACTGCCTATATCTTGTTCATGTAAGTTAAAGTAGCCTACATTAATAGGCTTTCATACGGAATAGCTAGCAATAGCATATGTTTGATGAACGTGCACAAAGTGTGAATAGGCTAACTTTGATTGTTACCACTTCCAAGCACATATTGCCTTTGTAAAAAAAAGAAAGAAAACAATTGCACGATTTCGATGTCAGGCCTATTTTAGCCTTCAAAATATAATCATGTTTACGAAAGTAAGGTTCTGTTATGAGTGGTAGGATTAGCGCTCAGTGAGCTGTGGGCAACCGGTTAAGCCCATGAGCCAACGACTGTGAGGTTGCGAGTTCAAGTCTCAGTGAGGTGTTTAAGAAGAAGAAAAAAAAGTGTGGTCGTTCAATGTCATAAGAGCACAATCCCGTGAGCTACTTACAATGAATCCACATATAGTAACGCTGTTGTACCCACCGACGGGACTTAAAAAGTTATTGAGCTCCCTGTGCGATGGTACAATACAATGTTTATCGAACATTGACAACTTCGTTACGTGAGTCATGTTTTGACCTTGTACCGACATGTTTTCAATAGAACACAATAGAAAAATAAAAAAGCCCTCATTAATGTTTAGACATGGCAAGTCCTAAATAACCAATCATGTAGGTCTGATTAGTCTACACAAACTATAGCCATATAGCATGTCAAGAATATCGTGTCTATAGAATATTTTGTTTTCGTGCACTTAGTTTAGTTATAAGCTAAACTTTGTTTAGGCTACCTTTTCACAGGGGCGATTTTAAGATCAGACCTTTACAGGTGCTCAACCCCCAATGAGAATGTGACATGAATAGCCTACAGTGCCTTGCAAAAGTGCTATACCCCCTTGCAAATAAATCCTTAATTTCACTGGATAACAATTAATTCATTTATGTATTATTATGCAAAATATTGAATGAATGAATGAAAAAAATAAGGATGTCCCTTTCTTCATGACCTACCAGCATCAAATGATAATAAACAATAATACTTTTAATTTTCTTAATTATTATTATTTTTAGGGGTGCTGAGATGATATTTAGGGCTTGAGCACCTCTAAAAAGGGTCTAAAATCGCCACTGCCTTTTCACACGTGCAGTCATTGACCTATGCACTTGTAAAGCTCTCTCTTGGAAGTCACTTTGGATAAAAGCGTCTGCTATATTAATACATGTAAATGTAAGGACATGGAGAGGATAGGAGACAGGAGAAAGGAAGAGAGAGGAGACCGAACAAGAAAAGCAGAACACAATGGAGTACAGTAGAGTAGCCAATAGAATCATCAAGTAGGCTTAGAAAAACTTTTTTTCGAAACTTTTTTTCGAAAATATTGTATCAACCTTTAAAACTTGTTTTCGATTTTTTGTTTTTACCTTTCAAACCCTTTTTGAGCTTCATAGGCTAGGCCTATATGACTGTGTGAATGTGTTTCACATGCGTCTGGGCAAGCATTTCATATGTGAGTTTTCAGTAAGCTACTATGGATGTGTGTGAACGTTATGTCAATGTGTAGCCTGTGTTTCATGTGTTTGTGTAAGGTCAGAAAGTCTGACTTATTTCCTAAACAGCCCCTATAGCTATTGTGTCGCTGCAACACCCCACAGCGTTTTAAGGGTGAAAGTATGAAACCACTTGTCACATCTGCCTCGTTGAGCAATGGTGCATTGCCTTGGATAAAAGTAGACTATGACACGATTCGAAAGGTTGAAAGGTTCGCCCTTGCAGAATATATATAGACCCCTTAATTACAGTCTTTTAACGTCATTTTCCGAGCAATTTGCAGTGTTACCTCTTCGGCTGTCACAGACACAGTAAGCAGCCTAGCTTTCATTCATCTTCAGAAAAGGTGACCCAGTTAGCCCACTTATACTGTTTTTAGACTAAGTTAGCCTATAACTTTTAATATAAAGTAAACATTCCAAGCACGGTTAACGAGGCCTTTTCAACTGTCACAGTTGTGTTTGGGACTATTTCTCGTTTACAACACTTTCGAAGAGAAATGGGTAGACTAACACACGTTTAGACTAGCTTATTAGCTCCAGCTCTTTTTAATTGACGTAACTGAATAAAAGTGTAGCAAAACTTTTAAGTGAAGCAAAGTCAATCAATCAAGTCAATCAACAACATAAACTCAGGAGGATCTAAAAGTGGAGATATATTCAAGTGCAGCATCAGCACCAGATCTCGTGACGTCATTGGAGTTTAAAGTGGGCCGCGCTTGTCTTGGAGAGAAAGCAACAGTCCGAGATGGATGCAGCGCATTGCATCCCCAGCATTTGAACTTACAACATTCACTTAACCTACGTCCAAGCAATCACATTTTCAATATAGTCGGTGTAGATTGTGCTAAGCTTATCAGCCTACTTTAAAGGACGATTCAAAAACACAAAAGGCTAATTTTCGCTAAAAGCGGTAAGTATTATTATTAAGATTACCTTAACTATGTTCTAAGATGCTCGTTTTGCTGCTACTGTAGCCTATGTTGCACATGGCCAAACGTAGCTAATTAAGCTGTCATTTTGTGGTTTGTCGTCTGAATAGATTTATTTGACTTGCCAATAAGATATGGATGGGAACCTGTGATGTGAAATATGATCAGAAAAGGGTTTTGTCTTACTTTGCCATGCCATGGCTTGCGCAAATCGCCTTCCACTACTTAAATACTGGCTAATTAAGCACAGCCGTGGCATCAAGTTTGCAGCAATTCTGTGTAATAGTGTCTGTGAGTAAAGGGGATTAGTATTGGCCTATTGTCTACGTAAATACGCGTGCATTGAAATGCTTTAAACATGTTCAGTGTTGCTTTTGGCATTGCAGACTGAGGTAAAATATGTTCTTAAATTCCATGTGATTAGATTTCGGAGGTCATTTGGATGTCGTTTTTGTTGATAGGCTATATCCTACAAACAAAGCAGCAGTGTATCAAATGTCTATTTGACCTAACCCAAATATCTCGCTTAGTGAAGCAAATGCCACAAAGTCCACGAAACAAGCACATCATCTGACACAATGAGACCGTTATAAGTATAAAACTCCCGAATTCCGGAAATAATACAATCCGGGAAATTATAAAAACGACAGCATGTTCAGAGACTCTTACACTTTGTTTTCGAAATATATTGATGCAATGGAAAGCAAGATTTTCTTTGCTTGGAAGGTTAACAATGTTCTTACAAGCCACAGAAACAGAAACGAGTGCATTTGTGCAGTATTGTTTTTGACCACTAGATGACAATAAAGTGCAGGTTACTGTAGAAATCCAAGGGCAGTCCTAATCAGGGCCTTCAGGGTGTTAATGTGGAGTTTAGTTCTCGGCTACAATATGAAAAGTGACAACTGGGACTACAGTTTTGCAGATGCAATACAGGACATTTACGAAAGATCTTTTAATTTCTAAAGATGGTGCCAAAAATGCATTGCACTACAAACGCAATACATATTTAATGGAAAATAACTTTTGACAGATGATGGACCCCCCCCCCCCCTTTTAGACAATGTAAAGGCTATTTTAATGAAACTTTGTGCGTGGTAGTTTGTTATTAATTCATAAACATAGCAAATATAGACTTAATTAAGCCTATGGATTTTACTGTATCATCTGTCATTTAAGGCACAAGGTCAGAGTTTTTTGCTGCTTGTTATGCTTTTGTCTGGTCATTCATTGTGTATGGGTGAGTAGTTGCATTATAGCAATTTGTCAAAAAGTAATTTGTCATAACTGTACTTTGGCATTACAGTATTGCAGCTTTGTTTTCTGAAACCAACAGACCAAAGCTTTTAGTATAATTAAACATCTTTCTATTTTAAAAGATATTCATTACTTTCAGTGTCCCAAACCATATAGGGAGTTTCTTGCTGGAAGACAACCTATGGAGCAAACTGTTGATCTGGGTTTCAACTACACAAATATTGATATGATAGATTGTTTTGCTCCTTGTTGAATGTCAGACCTTTGTAAAAACATAACAATAATAAGGTACAAACATTATCTTACAGAACTATAGCCCCTCAAAGGTATAAGATGTGCCTAGTTTACAGTGGTTAAGCTTTAACAAAAGTGTGTAAACATCAGCATATAATGTTATCTGTTGACAATCCATGCATCCTCAGAGCTGCTGAGTATTGCCTTGTCCCATGGTGTGACCAGAGCCTAAGACAGTCACCACTGTCTGCGGAGGCTCTGCTGTAGCACTCTGATCAATGCTGACAGCATTTAATAAGTGAGAAGAAACATCCTTGTGTCATTCTTTGAGTGTCTGCCTTCCAAGAGCACAGATGAGTGGTTTCTCTATTCTTGATAGTTGTTGTTGTGTGGAGTTTACAGTCTAGTAAACCCTTTTGACTGGAAATCCTGATGTTTGGCTCAATCAATACATTTAATTACTGTTGATTAATGAGTGATTGTGGAGGTCAAAAGTTGACAGTTGTTTCAATTCCCAAGGATAAAATCTTATTGGTATGTATTTTGTATGTGAGTCATATTCCACTTTTCAAAAAAGTAATCAGTTTACAGGCAGATTACCTATTCATTAAATAATTAAACAATTAAATAATTTGTTCAATGACAGGACTGAAATCTAATTTTGGCATTATAGACATTCTAAATGTACAATTCAAGTTAATGTAAACATACACATATTATCTACTCATTAAACCCTTTTTTACAAATCCCAATAGAGAGTGTGTTCAACTACACACATTTATGAATTTAAATGTTTAATTAACACCAGTATTGGTTTATCTGTGCAAGTAATTACATTTAAAATTGATTTAAGTCTTAGAAATGGGACAGTGGGACAGGGAACATATGCATTTGAGAGACTCTACTAATCTACTGTGGAGAAATATTGCATTAATTTGTATTAATATGTACATTTTATAAAGTAACCTATGTACTTTTATAGAACAAGTTGTTTACTTTGGACCACAGACTTGATTTTTGCTTATAGAGTTTATATTTGGTTGACCAACGGCAACATTTTTATTATTACACAGTAAGGGGAAACATCTAGATTAAATCCTAAAGAAAAATAACTGTTCCTTATTGAAGATATATTTTCTCAGAATCCTTTAAATGAAACAGCCGTCATGACCTTTATTCTGCAAATGAAGCTATTTTTTCATTGAGATGACTGATAGATGTTGTTATTTTAGCAAAAGTGCATTGAACACAAAACAAATACCCTCCAGGCCAAAGCAACTGCATTAGCAAAAAGTTAATGAAAAATATGGAAAGAGACCCTGAACTTTTCCAGCAAAATCTCACACTTTGCAAACCATATTTTTTTTTGCATCTATCCCCTCCAGGGGGAAAGAAAAACTTCACATATTTTAAATGTAGTTTTAGAACACCAGTTCCAGTGTTAGTGGACCTTTAACAATTGGAATATTGTATTTCATGTTATGTTTCCTAATATGATGCCAATTAACGTTGGTGTAAATATTGTATACCTAATGCAATAATCCAACTTCATGGCTCAGTTGTGTCATAAATTCAGTTAGCTCTTCATCCAAGAACAACTCTTTAATTCAAATCTTAAGGATGAAAGAGATGCCTAGTCCTTTCCATTAGACCTCCATCATATAGTCAGGTTTGCTATTAATGTAATTGGTTTGAGGTTACATGATTACTACATTTGAGGTTACATAATTCCAATAAACGTAAGTAGTCCATATGCTGTATCTATATAAATGTTAATCATAGCGTTGGTTGAGAAAATTACTTTAGTTTAGTTGCGCTACCATGTTCGCTCATACTTGAGCATGTCTTCATCGAATTAAATGTGCTTTTAATTAATAGTCAAGGAATGTACAGCATTGATGTTGGTCAGGCAAAACTCTGCAGAGGAATGGATTGTGCAAGCCTGATATCTGACCACATCCTTCTTGCAAGGAGGAGAAACGATGAGCTAAGGCAGATTCTCCTGATAGAGGTGCTCCCGTGTGGAGCTGTTAATCCCCCCCCCTCCCTCCCTCCCTCCCTCCCTCCCTCCCTCCCTCCCTCCCTCCCTCCCTCCCTCCCTCCCTCCCTCCCTCCCTCCCTCCCTCCCTCCCTCCCTCCCTCCCCCCTCCCTCCCCCCCTCCCTCCCCCCTCCCTCCCTCCCTCCCTCCCTCCCTCCCTCCCTCCCTCCCTCCCTCCCTCCCTCCCTCCCTCCCTCCCTCCCTCCCTCCCTCCCTCCCTCCCTCCCTCCCTCCCTCCCTCCCTCCCTCAGGTGTGCTCCTTGCTAGGCACAGGAAGAACACCACAGCCAACCAGCGCGGCTCTGATTAATGCACTCATCAGTTCTTTTCCTGTGTGTTGTAATGACAAGAAGAGTCCTTCTGGGAGTCCAGTGACTTTTTACAAATACTGCTGATGCGCTGCCTTACATCTGCCACTAATTCGTTCTTTTTTTGACAGAGGACTATTAGAGTACATTCCTCGTCTCTAGACTGGGCCAGGCTGTCTGTCACAGTTTAGGGAAATATGCAAGACACATTTGCAAGACACAAAAGGAACTGTTGTCCTCTAAGGGAGGCATTTCAGGGTTAACCTAGGTAAACCAGACTTTAGTATTCACAGAACCACTATATGAAATCACGACGGATGTGCTCATATCAGTCATGTACATATTATGATCTAGACCATGATTTGCTTTCCTGACTGAAGCAGTGTGAGGATAGACTGAATGCATTAAGCAAATGTGTTGTTTATCACACTCGAGGAAAGCATTTGACATTTGTGATGAGCAGGTTGGCGCTTCACAAGGATTTCTCAATTTACTGACAATGTTGAGCTGGCAACATATCGGTAGGACATTTGTAATGTCAATGAATTATATTTCCACAAATATTGGATCATCAACGTGAGCTGACACTGACCTGGGTGGAGATTGTGGCTGTTCCTTCATGACCAGGCTTTCGACGGTGCAGTGGTAGGCTACTCTGCAGAGAAAATCTTTCCCTTTGAAGACATCAGACCTACTAATCCAACTAAAGACCAGTTTCTGATACTTCTTGGACTTTTTTGCTCTTGGATTATGTGGATCTTTCACCCTTAAACTGTACGGCACATTTTACTTAGCAACAAACTGGGCCTGTAACCTTGAAGCAGCAGTGATTGGGCTGGCCCTACAACTTAGAGCTCCTTTCTCAAATCACATAACCTGGTTGATAATGCATGACCTCCATCTTTCAGACCACTAAATTATTACGGCACATTAAGCATATATATATATATATATATATATATATGTATATGACAAAGCTTTTCAATCAGGACAGATAACTCACTGTGGCTTGAAGAGTAATCCTTCACCTGGCATCTTGTGGAGTTTCAGCACACACTGTGCATAATAATATATTAGGAGTTGTTGCAACTTGTAAGATTTGATTACTTATGTTGACTGTCGAGTGCATCAATGTCTGAGTGCATTGCACTAGATAAATCTACCAGCTGTGTTCCAGATACAAATAAAAATAAAAGATTTCTGTCAATGACTTAATTGTCTAATACATCTTGATTGCTCTAACTCAACTCCCCAGAGGAGTGCTGGTAAGCAGACACAGGTCCAACGCCAGTGCCTTGTGATAGATCTGTTTTATCAGTGAAGCCCTTTGAGTCCCACAACATAAAGCCCCTGCGCTTATTCAGCATCAGGGTCCCTTGTCTTTGATCAATGGGCGGCAGTCAGGTGCCGTGAATGGAGCCCAGTTTGAGTCACACCTGGGACTTGCATGCAGAATAACTGCCCACTCGACAGGGTCGGCTCATGAATAATCCCACAGCCACTGACCGTCCCGTCTCTCCGGAGCGCTCCTCAGAGGTGCTGCGTCTGCAGCCAGAGTCGTCCACAGAGCACAGGGTCAGGGCAGCTGAGACGCTCGTGTCCTCCGGCGCCGCGGGCAGTGCAGCCGTCTCCAGCATTAAGAGAAGAGGCAGCGCTGGGGTGAGCTGGACTATGCATGGTGGTGGTGGTGGTGGGGGGGGGGGGGGCGGACTACAGTTGCTTTTACGATGTTTTCTTTTGGGCACTGTTGCCATACCAACTGCAAGGTTAGCGCAGCGTGGAGGCCCGTGTACGAGAGGGCTTGCTTTGTGGGAAGCCTTGCTATCGTGTGCATGCACATTTGTGGTAGAGCCTGAGTCTGTATTCAGGGAATATTCACAGTAGCCTGTGATTATGGGCTTCCAGTGTTTCAGCTTTTGTTGTGTAGGTAGGAAATGAGGACATACCCTGCAGAAAGGACAGAGACTAGGTGATACATCTCTAGCTGGGCTTTGTGCTACTATGTACAAGTGGATGACATGGAAAATGTATTACTCCACTAAGAGTTGCAGTGTAGGGCTCATCATTTAGTTGTCTCTGGAAATTGCTTTACATGGAATGTGTAGCTTGGGTTGTAGTTCACAGTGTCATCCAATTCCGATTAAAGGCTGCAATATTTTTTTCCATAGAGCAAAATAAGTATGTTGTCTTTCTACATTCATTTGAGTTCTTAGTTGTCTAACTATGAAGGCAGGACCTTTTGTTGGTGTGTGTGTGTGTGTAGCTCAATTATATTCAGAACCGGGCATTGTATGAAGGTAAAATTTGGAAGGTGTGTTGTGCAGGACCCGAAGGCGTGCAGTGTTGCGTGTGATGTTGTTTAGATGAACAGTGTATGACAGATAATATAAATATATAAACAAGATTTGCGCCATGATGAGTTGTCCTAAGGGATGTATCTTGCGAGAAATAAATATACACGCATTTTGCCACCAAACTGGCACTGTTAATGTCAGTCATCTTTCCATAATTGAAACGTATGCAACTTCTGGATTGGTTCATGCCTAATTAGCTGTAAAACTGTTGCGGCAGAGGAATGGAACAGTGCAGAGAAATCCTGAGTCTAATCGACGTCTAAGTCGTTGTAATAAAGGCTAGTTTGCTTTGCTGTGAGAACACCAAGAGACTCACCCTAATGACCCAGTTGCATGTGCCGGTGTGCTGGCAGAAAGAGCAGAAAGAGATTAACGGCATCCCGTTCTCTTTCCAAATATGCATGTGTGTTCTGTCCCTCTATGCGCCATGGCAACGAGCCTGCGGGTTGTAACGCTCTTATGCTCCTACTCCTAACATGTCAAAGTGACTTCAATATTCTCCATGTGTGCACAGAGTCATGTCCTCTCCTGGCTTTTGTTCTCTTTTATTAATGCTTGCAGTGTGAATATGGAGACTTTGCTCTCAAGGACAACCGAAGGGTCCTTGTCGGAATTCGGCATACATCTTTAATGTGACCAGGGTCAAAAGCAGACATTCAACCCTATGGAAATCATTTGGTTCCATAATGGCCTGGTGATCATAGCCTACTGGCAGAGAATATTTTGACATCTAATCGTCATAACGCCGGATTATTCCCCATTCAGTCACTCTCAGGAAACCCTGAAGGTTAATTGGACAGAATAAATCTACCATTGGCCGGGACAAGTATTTTGGAGAGGGGAGTCTACTTTGAAGAAGGAGTATTAATGAGACAGATGTACTCTCTTAGACTAACGGCTCTCCTGGACATATGAAGTCTAGGTGGAAGCAATGCTCAGTTATCATAGTAGTTTGACCTATGTACCACTGACTTCCATATGGAATGAGGTCAATGAGTAATATCTGAAGATATTTTAAAAGGTTAAGTCAATATATCTATTGCCATTTCACAGGAAAGGTAAGGCAAGTTTAAAAGTTGAGAACAAGTGGAATGTCAGTTATCAAGTGGAGGTGGAAAGAAGAACTGTTTTTGACTCTCCTCTTCAGGCTTTTGTCTGCTTCACACATTGCTTACCCCACGGCATTTGGGGCGAGTTATTCCCCAGTCTGCGTCTCACATCCTTGGACGCTGACACAAAATAAATGAAGACACAAGGCAGACACAAGGTTCAGAGTTGGAAGGCCGATGGTGAGGTGTGGAACTGTTGGGGTGTAAAATTGCCCTAGCAGTCATGCTGTTGTTTCAGCATTTCATGGAGAGTGACTTTGGCGCTTCCTTTTCTCTCTCTTTTTTTTCTGTCTTCTCTCTCTTTCTGTCTTTTCTCTGGCCTATCTTGTCCTATTATCTGTCGATGTTCTTATTGTTATGTCCCGCCTCACCGTAGTTTAATACACACAAACTTTGGCTTGAACCTGGAGTCACAAAACAGAAAAACTGCAATAACTACTCAGACCTCTTTGTATGCATCACCATGAGAGTGTTGCTACCTTAATCAAGCCAAAACAGGAATGGAACAGTTCAGAGAAACATTGCTGTCCTTTTAGATTGATCCCAGTTGGAGGCTTGGTGAACAGGAGGTTCCGTGGACAAACCTCGCCCCCCTCACACCATTTTCCACTTTCCACTGCACTCCACTAATTTTTTGTAATTTGTCCAACTGTTCTTCACCAGCCACTTATTCCCCTCTTATCCTGCTGGCGGTCACAGGGTGGTTAATTATCTGCATGGGGACTGTGGATGATGATCCTTAGACTGCCTGCTTGGGTGAGCAGATGAGAACCCTGGTTCCCTCATATCTCTGGCAGAGCAAGTGACTCAGGGAAGGGAAGACTGTCTTTCAGAGGGCAAGACACCACGCAGCCATGTCAATGCGTTGCCTGGGGTTTGTTATTATAAAATGCCTGGGAGAGGAAATATTTGTTGACTATTGCCAGCTGCGTACAGTTTTTTGTGACATTGGCCACTGCACATTTGTTGTATTCAATTACTTTAGTTTCACTAATTAGTTTCCTTGTAGATGCTGTAAATCTTTAGAACTAGAGACCTTCTGGACCTTCTGGTCCAGAAAAACAATATAATTAATGGAAACATCTTTCAAAAACGTCAGGCTATAGATAATCATAACAATTTTAAAAATAACCTTGTAGCGAGGTTTAATCCCACAAACATGGAGTTGTTGCTTTACATTAATTAAATTGTTTACCAATCTTTAAGAGAAGGATCTTCAGCCCACTGAAGTGAATTATCTCCCAGATGTCTTCAGAGATCAACAGCACCTTGGCTCTACGGTAGTGGTGAATGGGAGTGGGCTTGGAGAGACTGGGAGCTTGGAGAGACTGGAAGCTTGGAGAGACTGGAAGCTTGGAGAGACTGGGAGCTTGGAGAGACTGGGAGCTTGGAGAGACTGGAAGCTTGGAGAGACTGGAAGCTTGGATAGACTGGGAGCTTGGATAGACTGGGAGCTTGGAGAGACTGGAAGCTTGGAGAGACTGGGAGCTTGGAGAGACTGGGAGTGGGCGGGCTGGGGTTTCAGAGCCATGACGGCTGGGGGAGATTCTCTTTGTGCTGTTTTAAATGAATAAAAGGCGGCGTAGAGCCTTCCTCCTTAGGGCTCTGTCTGACGTGGACCCGCAATGAGGCAAGGTTATTCAGATGAAAGATGGCGTTGAGATTAGTGGGCCCTGCCCGGGCCTGTGGACGTCCTGCATGCCGCACTGCGTGATTTATGAGAGTCGTGATGATCAGCGGTCGCTGCATGAATAAACCATGTGGCCAGAATTAAGCCTCCGTTAAACGACACGCGGCTTTTGCCAGGTGTCTCCCATTCCATGCCGAGTTCACACACACACACACACACACACACAGCACCAGCGCTGGGCAGCTGCTGATCCAAAAGGCTTATAGCAGCAATGTTGGATAAGCCCTCTTCTTAAAATCTGGATGTACACATTTTTGAAATGTACTACTGATGACGAATGCTGTCCTGGCACCGGGTTATGGACTGATGAAAAAAGTACCCATCTGTCCAACCGTCCAGCTAGACGTGGAAGCCAATGCCCCTCAGCTCCCAAACAGCTCCCACAGGTAGGGAAGTGTAGCCGGGGGTCTCTGTGATTAACCACACCATGTCCTCACTAATGAGCCATGACTCCTAATGAGTCTGAGCCTCAAGCAGCAGACAGTAAAGGTCAGCACTCTGTTTGAACTCTTCCTGTTGCTCGATCAGTTGGGCATGGCATGGCCTGTCACACGGTTAGGCCTGTGGCCTCATGTAGTGGGGTTGGAACATGGTTTGGCATGTAACATGTTTTTACTCGTAAGCCTTTACATCGCAACGCGAGAGACTTTTCGGAGCAGGATGTCACACATTTGATGTCAAAGTTGCCTTGCTGGTATATTCGCCGAGAATAATGTACTCCATGTACCACAATAATGGGATATCTAATTAAACAAGTTATATGCCCACTGGTATTCTGGGCAAGAGATGAATTTAAATCGGTGAATGATTTCCATTTGAACTAATCTCCATTAAACAGAAGCAAACTGACTCAAGCTATAAGGGAACTGAGGGTGTAAATAAATGAGCGTGTGGGCTTGAGATGAACTTGAAAAGCAACAACGGCCCACTGGATAGGGGGTTGGCAGAGAGACCGCCTCCAGCCCAGCTAGCGCATCCCTCAGAGAGGAGCACAGATGCTACTGACCCAGGGGACCGGCTGGTTAATTGCGCTGAGCTCTAATAAGTCACACATTGGAGACACACGGCCTTAATCATGCAGATGTCTCTGCTGATTGATGGCTGAAGGGAAAGAAGTAGTCGTGGATCTGTGTGGTTGTGTTATCTACAGACAGGTGTCCTGTCAAACAGTAGCCCCTGGTGATTATGTAGTCGTGTTCATGTGCAATGATACAGTACACCGGTGCTTTTATCTGAAACACTGTTCTCTTGATCGGTGCCTGTGAGATGTGTTGACATATCACTTTATTGGTCATCAGCATTCATTGCATTTTTTAGGCTTGGTGAGTAATCACAGTGGTTGTAAACATGAAACAAAAACTAAGAGGAGGTTAAGAGGTCCTCTTACAACAAGTTTGTGTAAAATCGGGAATATTGGAGTCGGGGAAACAAATTGTTTCTGTGAAGGCTGTGCAGACCCAGGGTGGAGACGTGCAGAAAAGCTCTCAGCAATCAGGGGCATATCGATCAGACTTTTTGTCTGATTGTACTCTGTTTACAAATTCTGGATTTGGAATGGGCAGTAAACAGAGGATGCCTCAAACATTCTGTAACACTGCCAAGGCAAAAGGCATCTTTACCCCATTGCTTTTATTTCCCAGTGCTCAAATGTCAAAATGTGTGCCAACTAAATGACAAAGATATATTTTGTTAGCTCAGTGCCAGAAAGTTACCTGTCCTCAATTGAGAAGCTCTTTCGAAACAATAGTGAATGCGTGTAGGTGACTAGTGTTGCTAGCATCAAAGTAAGAAGCTGTGTTCTGGATGTATTGACCCAGAAGAGACATTCTTCGTTAATTGCTTACAACCTACACCTTCGCTGTGTCGTATCTCAAGGAGGGGGTGAAGTGAGGCATCAGAGAGCCGTCACCTCTGCCTCCACTGTCCTCGCCCTCAGCGGCACGTCAGCTACACTTTTACATCTGAAGGAAACATGATGAATTATTTATTCGGAGAAGAACAAAAACAAGCACACTTTGTGCTCCTGATTTAATCTAGATTCTGAACACAGCGGCACAGACAGAAGACTCAGAGAGTCTCAAAAGGTGAACTCTGACCTCTCAGGAGGAATGATTAACAGCTGTGTAATGAGACTGGCGACAAACAGCTAGCAAGCCTACTGACGTCCCATAGATGCTCCTGGGTTTCATTACCACTCACAAATAACTAGTTCTCATTGCGCCATTGAAAAGGCCACTTGTGGGGCTGGCCGTGTGGTAAGTGTTCATTGTATGAGCACCACTTCAGATAATATAAGCTTTGTAGTTAGGGGAGAGAGAGCTGGGTAGAATCCAGCCATAAAGACTCACTTGTTTGGAGCAAAGGGGCTGTAGAGTTCAAAACCCTTTTAAAATCAATGGGGGGGGGGGGGGGCATGATTAGATTTAGTATATGTTGTCGGTTTTATGTGTGTACATGTATGTGTGTGGGGGTGTGTGTATGCGTATATGCGCGTGTCTTTGAGTTGTGTGATCTTTAGCTCATTATTTATTTTTTCCTCCGACAGACCTCTGACCTCCGCTTTCTGGCGTCTTCATCTCTCAGAAGAGCCGTCCCTCGGTGCAGCGTGAGCCACCAGTGTCCTCTCTCACTCCTCACGCGCAGGGACCACAGGCTACGAGATCAGGTGAGCTCAGATCCACGTGACTCAAGCCATTAAAACTGTCGCTCGTCTCATCCTGAGGCGCAGAAGAAGAATTCTCTCTCAAAAACAAGTCTGACAACAGTTCCTTTGACAAGCGTAATATAACACAACCTATCACTTCAGTTTTTAACTCGGACTAACCTTTGCAGTGTATTTCACATTTGCTGCATGGTAATGATCGAGGATATGCAAAAATAGCTTGTTGTGTCATATCCAGCGTCATTAATTTCAAAACCATTCATATAAAGGACTTGTACCCAGTCCTGACCATGTGGGAGAGGTTAAAACGCTCCATCAATCAGTCAAACAGAGTTGTCATATTTAACAGGATTGCTTCACAGAAGCGGTTGAATATGGAGGCTGTGGTTATGGTCATGTGGATGTCTTGATGAATCATCCTGTTTTGAAAAGGAATATGACTCTGACCCCTTCCTGCTTAAATGAAGCAGTACTTAAAGAAAGTCCCATTGATTTTCCTTCACATGCGAATGAACTATACACACCTCTCAACATAGAGGATTAGCTGAACATGTAAAACCCTATGTTATTGGATGCAGCCACTCAGAAACATTGGAACAGATTCCCCAGAGTAAGCATAAGCAAATTGAAGCATGCAGGCATGTGCAAACAGTCATGTGAATTGTGTATACACACACACAAACACAGATATTTGTGTGTTGGTCGAAAGAGATAGAGTTGTGTCGGGGGCTGTTGTATAGTACTTGGGATTGCAATGTGCTATGTCCATTGATGAGGGAGCATTCTCTGTCAAATTAATTCTGGTTTGCGCAGACAAATATTTCTGTACTTTTTAGAATCAAACAATTCACGTTTGGACGGTTTTCCAACGAGAATACCGTCAGATAAACCTTGTGTGTCATTCACTCATCCTTCACAGAAATCTGCAGAGGTGGGACTTTTACCTGTATAGCATCTGTCACTGCCATGTCTATTCATCATACATGTGTACTCCCAGTTGGTGGCATGTCTAATGAAATATCCTGACAACGTAAACAAATAGGCTTCCATGTGGTCCTCTGTCATTGTCACAGCGGCTTCCCCTCAGCTGCCCCTCCTCCTGAGAGAGAACACATGCTCTGTGTCTCCCACAGTCTGACACAACACCTGGGACGCAACCTCACGCACGTTTTCTTCATTAAGGCCTGCATTACAGTAGCAGTCAAAAGTTTGGACACATTTTCGAGGGAAAATGTGTCCAAACTTTTGACCGCTACTGTAAGTGGGTTAAGTGTTATCGTAGCATATGTCCCAACTCTGGAATCGTCTTCTTGTAGTCTCCCCCAGGGTGAACCATGGGGACTGCTGTCCGTGGCCCCCTTGCCCTGGCCCTGTTGTCTTTCCTGGGGCTGAGCACCTGCGTCCGGAGCCTCAACCCAGACGACCCCAATGTCTGCAGTCATTGGGAAAGGTGAGCGCCCTTCTATATCAGCCTCCAGCCACATTGAACGTTGCAGATCTTAGCACCAGAGAGTCCTGGCAGCAGTCAATACTCTCAGATGAATCCATGAGCCTGGATGCAAGCTTATATGATGGACATGTTGGTCCTTTGACCTTAGGGTCCTGGCTACAGACACAGAAGCTTAGATATATTCACAATGTCTGTCGGACGTTATTGATCTTCTCAGCTTAAGTTCCACAGCCCTGAGGTGTGGGAGGAGATGCGGCCTGAGATGAAATACGCAGGCAAATTGATCAGTGCACTCTTATCCTAATCAATCACGGCAGCCATATTGCCTGAATAATTATTAGTTGTGCTGGGTGGTGTCACTTATGAAAAATAAGCAGGAATAATTACCTTCTCTACATGCAGAGGGGAGGTTGAAAAGCTGTGAAGATGTATGGCCTGGAGTGTTGCCTGACTGGGGTGAGGGTACTTAGGGATCTTTTCATGCCACCTTGTTGGCTGGAAATGAATTCATCGGCAGGACATTTTTTTTTTTAATGGCTGTGAAAAAGTATGATTTTTATCATTCCACCGAGATTGTCCTTAGACAACACTTGCACTTGCAGCCAACTCACTTTGTGTAACAGAAGACAGAAAAGCTCCTTTTCCTGTTTTAGCTACGCCGTGACTGTCCAGGAGTCCTACGCTCATCCCTTCGACCAGATCTACTATACCAGGTGCACTGACATCCTCAACTGGTTCAAGTGTACCAGGCACAGGTGAGCACAGAACCCCTAATCATCTGGTCTTGTTACCTTATCATCAGCTCGGCCTTTCTAGTTCCTCACATTAATACCAACCCTTAAAGGACCAATGCAGATGTCACAGACACATCACTTCCTCCTCGTAATGTACAGTTACCAACCCTTAAAGGACCAATGCAGATGTCACAGACACATCACTTCCTCCTCGCAATGTACATTTTCTGACAGTGACTGCATCAAATGCTGCATGAGTTGGAATGACTTCATTAAGGTGTATGGTCGTTATCTCCGCTTAGGCACACAGAAGGCAGTCATGAGCTGTGTGGAAACTTCTGTACTGTAAAGTATTTCGAGCGGAGGAAGATTTTCTGTGCCACAATTTTCGGTATCGGATTTCTTCTAGGTCTTTCTTTGTGTAATGTAATTGAAGCAGGCATGGTGTAGGCAGAACATGAAGGCTGCCAGCTGCAGGTTTAGGTGTCCTTCAGGAAGGGTCACTCTGTTTAAACCTGCAGCTCACGCTCTTCCCTGTATGTCTGTTCCCCAGGATCAGCTATAAGACGGCTTACCGGCGGGGAGTGAGGACCATGTACCGACGCCGCTCGCAGTGTTGCCCCGGCTACTTTGAGAGTGGAGACTTGTGTGTTCGTAAGTATCCTTCCTGTGACTGGATCCCTCCATAATCACCTCTCCATCCGTCATTTGATGCACGTGATCATGGGGAGGAAAAAAAGAACTGCTGATCAGCGTCTGTGACGATGATCAACTTCTCATGACGATCATGAGTCTGGCCGTCCTGGCTCTCACGGTCGTCCCGTGTTCGAAAGGCCTCGCGTGATCTGCTACACGCTGCATTCTTGGTGTACAGCGCCACTTCACATGATTAATTCGAAAGTATTTAACATCCTCTCCCTCCTTGTTTCACCTTGGTTTTCCAGCGAGAGAAGTTTTATTGAACTTATATAACAATGAGAAAATCAACGACCCAAGTGGGACCTACTTATGGACCAAGGAAGCAGAAAAGCTTCAATAAAACGATACAAAAATTCAATGACATAAAACAGAGCAGAAACTGTTGAAATTGGAGTCAAGCAATATGTTGATTATTACCTTATAATATCAATTTTAGAGTTCCACAAATAATAATTGGTTCAGTATTTTATATCTACACATTAAAGCAAATATTCTGACTAAATGAAGTACCTGGATATGCCTTTTAAACCTATGGTTTCTAATATTCTCTCAGATTTTATTCTAGGCAGATAGTCCCTGCTTGTTTTTGTATTTCCGGACTTTTGTCAACATTTTCTTGGTAACAGAGGGATGTTAGCCATGTGTGTTTGTTCTTAGAGCTTGTCCTTGTCCAGATTCTTCTAGCCTAAAGGACACATTAGATCACTGGAGCCAGTTTAGAATGGGAGCAGATTTGATTATGTTGGGGTGCAGAAGAGGGGGGTATGGTAGACTGATCAATATTGTATTCATTACCCAATGGAAAGTCGGCGTGAGTATTTGTTCATTAGCTGCCATTTGTAGTGTGTTAATGTAGTTGAATGTACCAAATAAAGAGGCATTCTTTACATAGAGCCTCTCTACTGTTTGAGCTAGAGTTCTGTTTACAGAGAACCCCTGCAGGTCATTACCAGGCCATAGAGGCAAGTGGCTGAAGACCAAATGAAATAGAAATGGAAGCTTTCTTCTTTTTATTGTCCAATGTTGTCTCCAGCTGTAGGACTGTCTCCCTGCTCCTGTCTCTTCTGAGGTGAGAGTGGAGCAGGGAGGGGCTAGGGCAAGCAGGGCATGCTCATTTTTTTGCTGTCTTTGCAAAGCGGTCCTCTCCTTTTAATCCTAGGTCTTTCAACACCAGGATTAAAAGATTTGTACTGTCAAGGATGCTTAACAGGCAGGGACAAAATGGAAGAATTAAAGACACTTTCAGTACATAATGTAGTTATTGATGTGCAGCGTACCTTTTGTGTTTATAGTGCTCAGTGCCCTTGGAAGTGCTACTTAGAGCACTTTTTTTGCTGTTTTTGGGGGGAATGGAAGATTTCATAATGGGTTCTCGACATGTCAGGCTTTAAATAAAGTCACTGGTGCCGAGCAGCCATATTCAATTGGAAGAAGAAGGGAGGGTAATTGACATGCGCATTGTATGCGAGTTTATCTGAGGTAGTCATTTCTTTCTTAATGAATGTAATTATTTCAATTGTGCAAGGAAGTCAGAGAAAGCTGCTAATGAGCAGAAGGACAGTGTAAAGAGAGAGCTGTCTCTGAGCAGACTTATGAACGATCCCCCCTCCCAGTCTCCTTGTTTCCCCCCTCCCTACTTTACTGCTAGTCTCCACCAGCCTCGCCTGGTGACTGATGCAATATTAACATGGTGTCGCTGATTCATGCTGTAGAATGAGTTGAACTTGGTTTGATAAAGTTCCGGCTGCTAATATAAGTACGTTTTACATTCTAAGTTTTAATGATGGGGAAGATGATGAGATTTCTCTCTAGAAAGGGATGTGATGCCTTTGATTTCTTTTTCATTTAGGCTTTGTTGTGGGGCTTTATTTTACCCTTCAAAGAAAGGTTTCCAAATATATCATCTCTGTAGATGATAGAAATATATGGCGGAATCTTTGGAGATTCTTTTGTGATATGTGCAGTAGGCATCGTTCCCATGATTGATTTAACCTTTAACTACATCTCACTGTTCCTTGTACTCCTCACAGCATCTCCACACAGTTCAAACAAGCACAGAAAACCATACAGATGTGTTGTTTATGAATTGCATCTTACTTAACTAGTGCACAAATGCTGTCCAAGACAACAAAGGAGAAAAAAATAATAGAACAATTTGTACAGAGATCTTCTTTACTTTTAAGAGATAATAGTTGTGCTGTGGAGGAATATTCCATTTATTAACACAACGCGACAATCACCAATTAGCTCTATTGTTCCCTTGTCTGATAACACCTCTGCATAATGAGTTAGATTAGCCTTTTATCTAGATGAAAGACTCCATTTTCCAACAGATTCCATAGACAGGAGGTAAAGACAGTAAATTATGAATTTCAATTAAAATGAAAAACCTATTTTCTACTTTATTAGACCATTGTACTGTACCAGGTTCAGATCTTAGGAACAGGTGCCCCCCCCCCCCTCCCCGCCATCCCAATCTTCACTTCATAACTTCCATGTATCTAAAAGGATGTGATGCATTAGCATTTCCCAGGGTCTGCTGATCAGATATTGCTGATTGAAACTAAACTAAATCATCTCATCACGATGACATTGTATTCTTTTTGCTCTTGTCTTTGAATACTCCACATATTGTAGTCACACATTGATTACAAGAAGTCAGTTGGACATTCGCGTCAGCACAAAAGGGAAGTTTCCTTCCCCCTTCACTTTGTTGGCTTACTGTAATTGGACTGTTTGACACGAGCTTACTGACGTGGTGAGATCTTCCCATCTGCTTTATCTCTCTGGATCTACAGTTCACCGTTTTTGCCCAGGGAGCATTTCTGCAATTTGCCCTGGCCTGTGGCTGTTTGGGTCTCTCTCCTTTCCCACCCCCCCTGCGGCCCTGTTCTTGGCTATGGATCCCAATCGAAGCCTGATTGAGTGATAATCTATAGCAGCTCTGTCCGTGCCTGGGGGCAGGTCCGGTAGAGACCCCCTCTGCTTACAGGACTTACTTATCCATATATTGTTTTAATACAATAACCCCATGCACTTCTGTCTGCTTAAGAAACATAGGTGCAATTCTATGTTATTCTAATCCCTGAAGAAGAAGACTGTAAATTGGGGGAAGTAGCTAAAGTTTGGCGCAGTGGCCAAGGTTAGTCAAGGGAGTGGCTGTTCATGACCTTCAGCTGCTGGCGTAGCATCATCCCTCAACTGGATTCTGATCAGAGCGGATTGTTCCAGTAGCTCTGGCCTGATGGCTTTCTTCCTCAGATAAGAGCCTGTCGGTTTCAACCCTGCTGGCCAGGCGACCTTGGCTGCCTCAGCATTATTCATACTAAGTGGCAATTTTTTTTGTTGAACTTTTCTTTAGGCCTCGCAAAAAAAAAAGAGGGTCTCTGTGACAACAGTTACATGTAGGTCATTTAGTTACCCGGCTGGACCAAATTTCCAACTCCATAGTGGGCCCTGCCAGGAATGCTAATGTTTGACCAATCAATATGGCATTGTGTTGCTCAATATGAATGATCGAGAAAACTGCACACTTCTCAGTAAACACTGCAGTAACTCGGCTCGCTAGCTTAAAGCATCGCAGTGACAAAGAGCTAGCTGATCAAATTAGGAGGGATTTACAGCTTGTTTCCTCGAGGCTCGCGCTGCTGACGCCAGCCCGCCCTAGGAGAGCGCAGCTCGACGATGAACTGGGATGTTGACTGAGGACTCAATCTCTTAGCGAATCGTTTAGTGTCATGTGGTTCGGGATGGGTGTTAAATATGACGGCCAAGGCACAGATGGGGTCCCCTGATGATAATTGCGATGTATTGAGTGTTTCTGTTTTATGGTCAATTCTCTTTCAGTTCCCTTCTCAGCGGTTTACATTATGCTTCTTATTGGTTGTTTAATGATGTTTTAGTATGTGTTGAGTGTGTGACTGAATGTGTGTGTCTGGGTTTGTGTCTATAAACTGGGTGTGTACTGATGCTCCTGTGTGTGTATGTGTGTGTGTGTGTGTTCCAGCACTGTGCACCGAGGAGTGTGCGCATGGTCGGTGTGTGTCTCCTGATACGTGCCAGTGTGAGCCTGGCTGGGGAGGACTTGACTGCTCCAGTGGTGAGTGCACTTCACCTCTGACCCCCACACCAGCCTACTTTTGGCATCCTTGATCCATGAACATCATCCTCTTCAATGTTTCTCATTCCATCTCCGACACAGGCGTTTTAGTCACTTAGTCTACCACAATTGGAGTCCATGAAACACGATGCTATTTACTATCATTTACTGTCACACTGTACGGCGTATTAGTCCAACAAAAGTACTTGGACAGAAACAGGTGAGCCACGCAGAGTTTTTTATCATCTAGAAGTGGAACTGATGTGCCTGATGAAGATGGCGGATGAACGGCCAGTTGTCCCCTCCCCCCACCCTCCTCCCCTCCACCCGCCTGCCTCCACAGCTCTCTGTTATGGTCTTAATCATGATTAGACTAGTGCCTTCCACTAGTGCAGTCAAAGGGATCGATGCCAAACTGAAACAAACAGGCCTCTGACTCTCCACCCGTTTACTGGTTTCCCCCTGGTCCGGTGCAACGCAGGACTCTTACAGGGAGAGGGGAGGGGGGAGGAGGGAGGAGGGAAGGGGGGAGGGGGGAGGGTACACACAGTGTGTGTTTGGTAATCAACTAAATGGTAATAGTAAAGGTTCCATGGAGGCAGAATAAGAGCACAGAGGTATTGACTGCTGTTATATTTATGTGGGATGGAGGAAAAGAGAGAAGGGAAGGAGGTTGAACAGATTCCCCGATACTAGTTCAGGTCCAATGCAGTATGTGACCCAACTGACCCCGTTGGCCATGATGTCAGCAGCTTGGACAATGTTTCACCCACGGTGACAAACCATGTGACTGATTTGTTTACATCTACAGCATGTGACTCCAGAAGCTAATTCCAGATAAAACAATTGTGAAGGTTTTTATAGCAACCTATTTGAAACCTGTATAGTTGAATACTGTCAATGTTCTACTAGCGTTCTGTTGATGCTTTTGGATGTGATTCTGACGATACTTTTCCTGGCTTTACCTAATCTAAAACTCTGGACTAATTTCACAGTTTTTAGACAGAAGGCTGAGCACTTAGGTCTCCTGCTTTCAAAACATCTTTTGCCAATGAGTACCAGTGGCTTAAAACATATCTGTGGGGCTGTTATATAGATCTATGAGTTTTCATTAACAAAAGAGCCATTCCCTGATTACCAACTGTGTGTAAATCTAGCCAATGTGTTGCGCTGCAGGTCCACTGGAGCCGGATTCATGGGCATAAATGACAAGGCTGAGCGGTTTGCTCCAGTTCACTCCCTCACACTGGTGAGGGTCCAGAGCTCCCCTCTCAGGGAGGGTGTGAGCTACACGGTCCCCAGAGATACCCGGACCACTCTGGGTCGGTTAGGAGTGCAGCCGCTCGTGCGTTCCAACACGCAGGTGCCCGGCTCCTCCGCCTTATTACAACAGACCTGATGACTGAGACAAGAGGCATTATTCATCAAGTTTAGATTTCCATACCAGGCATCGGTCCAGGCTTTTTCATTTATGAGCTTTCATCTGTAGAAATGAGGAATGTGTGCCAATTTTTCAATTAAATGTGCCCCCCTTTTTTCC
The DNA here is from genome assembly GCF_054491055.1 of Hypomesus nipponensis. Classification (NCBI taxonomy): domain Eukaryota; kingdom Metazoa; phylum Chordata; class Actinopteri; order Osmeriformes; family Osmeridae; genus Hypomesus; species Hypomesus nipponensis. Next base: position 18,891,168 of record NC_140374.1, read on the forward strand.
CTCTATAGAAATGGTACCGCTGGTTGTGTGCGTCTTTAACAGTAAATTTTGCTCTTTTACTCCGCCGATACGTGTTTATGTTTTTTGGTGTAAGTGGATTCGGTCAGGGCCCTGCTGACCGAAAGGCACACAGTCACCTCTCCTGCCCCATCCAGTCACATGCTTGGCTTCTGCAACTCAAAAGGGTGTCCACAGCTATTGGTGAGTAGTGGAGGTATCTGCCCAGGGGCAGATAACCTTCCTCTCCTGCCGTGGCAGTCAGGCCTGAGTGAAGGAGCTGGTCGTGAGACAGAGGATGTGCTCGTGAGATAAACGGCGTGTATTCCCTGGCTCGGAGAGATGGCACTGTCGTGGGATTGTAAGCAGCCCCAAGTTGAAGTGACAGCCTTTCAGCTGACGATCTGGAGCTGGATCAAAGACTTGGACCCTGTTTTCTGGAGCAGCCCCCACCAGGAGGCCAGGCCTGCATCTGGGTCAGGTGGGGAGTAGAAAAGACTTGTACTGGTTTGTTGGCAAGATAGAGAAAGGGGGAGAAGGGAAAGGTAGAGTGGGTGAGGTAAGGCTGAGGAGAGAATGGGCATTTTTGCACCAACTGTTGTCCACCTGCTCTAGCCTGAGGGGGTGGCCCATCTCTCCCATGCCAGGGGAGACAGAGACCCTGAGCTCAGACGTGACCTCTGATCTGTGCAGACCTCCTGCAGAACCTGAGGGTCATCACAAGGACATCTGGTAGATGGAAAGATACAGAGAGCAGACACAGCCCAGTGCTTGTTTTTCTCCTACGGCTCAGAGCAGTGGGATTTCCTGGATTCGTCATCATATGTGTATCTGTATTTCCTTTGTGCTTTATTGGAGCAGACCGCAGTGTAGTTGTGGACCAAGATACGCAACTGCTAGTTGTGGATTGCACGAATATAAAGTGCTGATCGATGGCGCAGCATCAAAATAAAGCAAGATGGCTGGAAAACGCCTTCAGTGCCTTCAGTTATGAGTTTTCTTGTTGCAAAATCAAGAATATGTCATTTCAAAGCAGGGACAGCCAGTAATAAGGCCGGCTGATGACCCTTCCCCCGTGCCTCCAGGGCTGTGCACTTCTCAGCACCTCTCTCATGATTTAATCACTTATATGATGAGGCCCTGCCTGTCACTCCCACTGGAAGAGCCATACTACAGTAATAACAGCTTTCAAATAAAGCGAATGATAAAGACGGATGGCATTTCTACCGGATATATTTAGCCGAAGACTGTCATCGCTGAAGAAATATGAGGTGAAATGAAGCGCTATCATTGATTTAATGTGCTTCACTTGGATAAATGATATGTTTAACCCAGGTGCACAGTGGAAGAAATGTGCTTAAATTTGGCGGTTTTAGTGCTTTTACCTTTTACAATTGGGTGTGTTTTCTGTTTTATTTGCGAAGTGAAGGTTCTTCCAGTCATCCAGAGATTCTAAAATCAATGCCTCTTTACAAGATAAGTGTTTGGAAAGTCTGAGGAGTGGTTTAGCATTGTAAACCGGTGTCTGCCCTCTGCGCTTCAAGGAGGAATCTATCACACATAATAACGTTTGTATTCCACGGTTGGTCAGCCATGGACCAAGAGCTTGACCATCTCCTCTTTAATGCAGGCTAATGAGAAGACTGCTTTTTGATCCATGCATGTGTTGTTTGAATGTTGTGTTTGTGAGTTCTGTACTGCTCTGTATCTAATATGCAGCCGTTATTCAGACAGACGGACATTACTGTAGCAGACAGTACTTTGGTGTTTAGCGTTGGAATTTGTAAAGGCAAGACTGTAAATTGCAGTGAATGAGAGAGTAGAATACCAACATGGGTGTCTTTCCTGAGGGGCCGAGCACCTTTTCTCTGTCTTCTTTTTCTTCCTGCTGTATCTCTGGACACCCTCTCCGTTATGCTCACTGCAGATCACCAACTCTCATTTATTTTATTTTTTTATTTGTTAACTTGTCAGGGACAATGCAGCGCACATTATTACATACATAAATTACAATATGTTGTAGATGCGTTGCATAGAAGGTTTCTAGCCAATAGGCTAATTTGTAAACCCAGTCCCTGGTCAGGTCTTTCAAAACAGTTAAGCGAAATGAAATGTACTGCATAGTGTGAGTTACACAATCAAGCAGCAGATACATGATAAGATAATCTAAGAGGCCCTACAGGCTCCTGAGTTGTGTAAAGTGTGCAACAAGAGGACGCAGACGGTGGATTTGCTACCATGTTAGTAATGCCGGTGTGTGGCTCCGGTCGAACCAGTCTGAAGAGAGCAGGGAGATGGTGTTTGAACCAAACACGGGTGGGACATGTAAAGCAATGAGCCAGAATCAATAGGATATCTTGTTGTTCTGAGACTCTGGGTTTTTCAAACGGAGTTAACATTCCTGGCGTTGCGGCCATGTTCTGAGAGCGGTGGATATTACAGTCAACGTGTAATGCTTCATTCATTTTGATAGATCAAAGAGCACTGACGGTTCTCAAAGGGACAGGAGTAGACTAAGACCCGTGTGTATGTGTGTGTACAGTATCTGTGTGTGTGAGAAGAGTGTGAGTGTGTAAGGATGTGTGTCTTCATGGGTTTGTGTGCACCTGTTGTTGCGTGGGTGTGTTATTTTTGTGTGTGTTTGTGTTTACATTTATTGCATTTGTTGGCTCTTGGGGCTTGGCTTTTCAGGTGTAGCATGGTGTACAAGTCTCCCAAAGAGCATTGCAGCCTTGTAATTTACTGCCCTGTACGTGACAGTGTTGTTTATGCTGAGCGCTCTGGCCCTTTGAGATATTGGTTTACTGCACCCCGTCTCTGACCCCATTCTTCACTGATCAAGAAAGAAGGAGGGATTATCTTCCCAGCCAAACAGGTATTGATGTAGCTTGTTGTCTACAAAAATAACTTGGTGTGTTTAACACTTGTTTTTATCAGATTGTTGAAAAAAAAAGGTTGTTTTGTCCTTAAGTGACTTTTGTTATTTTTGTAATTTTTGGACTGATACTCTTATTTGTATTTATTTGATCATATTTTACACAATTCTACCGTGGTGGGATTGTATGACCGCCGTCCGTGGTGTGTTTTGAGTTAAATACGTGCCCACTTCTTTGGCATCTTACGAATGGATTACTTCTCTATTACACAAACCGGTGTATGTGCACATACACACATGTGCACATACACACATGTGCAAGCACACTGAAACCCCACCGACACTCTGGCTCAAGCCCCCCTCCTACATATTACCATCGCTCAGTTAATCACAGCATTCACAACAAACATTCTTTACTTGGATTTTCTTACCATTCCATTAAGCTGGACTCATTCTCCAAAAGTTCCCTGCACCATTAACTCTGGAGACATACGTCAAGTTCTGGTACTGTGGGTATGTGTGTATATGTGTGTATATGTGTGTGTGTGTGTATATATGTGTGAGGTAAATCTGTGTCCTTTTTGGGAGAGGAATCTGCACTGAAAACACAATTTGTTATCGAATATATAACCTCACCAAGACTGAGCTGGTAATGTGGTAGAAAATTCTAGCTGGTCTGTGTAGATATGAATAGTCGAAGATGGCGGTTGCAATTTAATTTATTAAGACTATACAATTTCATATGATTAAACAAAGTACTTTGTGATCAGTCATTAACGAAGGAGGTGCCATCTACACAGATCGTTCGTAAGAGTGATAGAGACTATCACACATGCTCAACCTTATATAAACTTTAGATCAATGGCATTCTGTAAGGTCAATCAATCAATATAGCAAACTCTGTGATTGGCTAACTCAACTTAGTGACAGCTTGAAACAATACATCTCCACCAAGAGTCCCAAAGTTCTTTGTTGTCACAGCTCTCTCCAGAGCAGCAGATAATAAAGCCACAGGGGTTGACCAGTCAAATGGTCGACTGTCCTTTGTGTGACCATCTTCAAACAAGAACTTAATTAACATCACCTATGAAACAGGAAGAGTCAGGGCAGCTTGATCCATTTATCTATCTCACCACAGGTGACAAGAACAATACAACCAAACCCACAATGTCCTTAGACCAACTGTCACTTCCCCCCCCAGGTGACAAGAACTCTCAGGTCACCCAGACTTCCTGTCTCTTAACAATGAACATAGAAGATTATAGATTTCATACACATATATTTGTGCATATGACCCAACATTTCTACAACAGTAAGTATGGTTGTTATGGAGATGGAAACAATTATGGCAGTAGGCCTACTACAGGTGCTCTGTCTGATGATGTTCAGAACCTTGTACGGTTCATTATCACTGTGGAGAGGAAGGTGCTGGAACACTACTCATGCTGAAAGCCTGTGGATCGTTTGATTTAATAAGGACATTAAAAAGCCCCTATCTCTTGTCCTTAAGAGAAGGTCGCTGAGTGTAAGATGGCTGAAATGCTATGATAGTCTGATGATAAGATAGCAGAGGAATACAAATGTAGAGCAATTCTGTGCTCTGGTCATTTCACAGACTGTGAGACACACATGATTTCCTGGTCCAATTCCATGTTTAAGAAGTTAGTCGTTGGATTTAATGACCTCCCCATGATTCTGAGCGAGGCTGAGGTTTTTTGCTAAAAGTTGCAGTTCCTCTCATTTAGCCTGTAACATTGAATGCAGTCTCTGTGTATTGCTGTGCCGCCGACAATAGCCACATAACTTCAGAAGAACGCATTCCGACTCCAGAGGTGTTCTAACAGACACACCAGGGCGACACCACCATATCTGAACCTGAACCTATACAGTCCTTTAACCCGAACCGTTTATCGGTTTACACTAGCATTTAGCAGTGTTGAATTTCCTTTAACAATAACTACATCTACAAACATAATTGAGACACAACACCATGGACTATTGTTTGAGTCCATGGACACAGCTGTAATTCATGTTGCTCACTGTATTAAGTGTGACACGATTCTCTCTTTCTGAATGGAGACTTCAGAGATCGATGACCCTTTGAGGAGACCCCTATAGCACCTGTATCATCTTTCTGTCTCCTAAGCTATTGTAGTCCTGAGGAGAGTAGCTTTTGACCCAGCTTTGAGCGCTGAATGTGGGGGTTACCAGGGGCCCCTACTTTGGGTGCTCTCTGGTGGTGTCCTTGGTTTGCTTGTGGAATGGGAGCATATTAGCAGTCTCTCTCAGACCCTCTGGTGCACCTGCAATCTCCTGATGTTTAACCCTGGACTTCATTGGAGTGTTGCAGTGATTACTGGGCGTCCAGGGGGACATCGATTGTCCTGCTCCTCACAGGCAAGCCCCACACAATGCTGACGAATGAACTCATGGCCCTGCCAAGTCCAATTAACTGTCAGTGCCGCATCGACGGGCGCCTCCGTTTGTTGAGAGTGAAGAAAAACAAACTTTTAATCAAATTTGCCTCAGGGCCCCAGGGTATCTGGGGCTGTGTTTTGCATTCTTCCCTGTTCTCTCTTGCTTGCAGTAGTGCCAACCCCTGGAGGGCTCTATGGTATTGTGCTTGTAGGGAGCAACTCCAACAAGGACTTGTGCCTTGCTCTACTGACAGGTGGAGCCAGCTTCGAGATTCCTTCTCACCCAGTACTGGGAACGGAAACACTTATTGTGTTACACACATCCTGGTGTTAGAAAAATAAAGGGGAAATCTTACCCAAGTTTATGGCTTTTTTTTTTTTTACTACATGCATGCCGCTCTCTGAAATGTCTATAAGCCTATTTGACTTCCAGATCGATAGCGCCTCGGGTTCCGAACTTGTAAATTTGTTTGTGTTTTCTCTGAACACGCTCCTCCGTGATCTCCACAAACAGCATCTGCTAATTCTCCCAAGGTCAAGATAAACTGCTCGACTCTCCCCCTCTTTGATTACACTAATGCAGACATTACAAGCCCAGAAATTCAATTAAATCGGTTGCTTTAGCCTCAGAAGAAAATTCGAAGGCAAAGGACAAGAAGGCGCGGAGACGCTATCTCCTGGGTGGAGCTTACTAAGTGGAACAAAGGGACGCAGTCTGGGATTTGAGCATCGGAAAAGGGCATCTGGATGATAAGGATCACAGGGAATTTTACAGGAAATGTAATCGCTGCGAGACACTAGGATGCATTCGCCAGGAACGAGGCTGTGCAGTACAAAAGCTTTGTAACACTTTAAAGTAGGGGTGCAGGATGACCAAGGTCATTCACAGTACAATATTGCTTCAACTTAAATGTTAAGAGATGTTAAAGGCTGAGTTGGGTTGGACAGGCAGAATAACAAGGCTATGAGTGAACACGATGTCCTACTGTACACACTTTGTTTCAACTTTCCAATCGACCTGTCCACTAAGACAGAGAATAGCAGAAAACTGCTGACCAGCTGCTCTGGGCACACACTTTCAGATTGATTAATTAAATCTTAGATGTTAGATTTGCATACCCTTTACGCCAAGAGATTCCTCTGGGCTTTTTTTGGTCAAATATTTGGATTGTGATGCACAGTCACCTCAAACGTGTAAAAATGCCAGTTATAACTTTCCTTCAGAATCAGGGAAAAAGTAATATTCGGGCGCACGGATCAATAGCCCAGATGCTGAAATAGACTAAACATTACTAAAATGAAAATAGTTGGACACAAATAAATTGTTCGGTTCTATTAGGCAGACATTTACAACGGTATCAGCAGTGAACAACATTGTACACTCGTTTAAAAGCCTTACATCCGGATGTCGTTGAAATGCTGTGAAGCAAAATAATGCAAAGAGTTCTTGACTTACATCAAAAACCAACGTAACACCCCTGCAGGCTGGGCTGATTCATTTGAGACCCCTGTTCAATGCCCTCATCAGACTGTCAGTGGGGGAGACACAACCCCACCCTCACACACACACACCCACCCACCCACCCGCACACAGTTGCTTTTGTCTACCTTCACTTTCATTGTGACTTTGAGAATCCGCAGGAATAATTCATGGGACTTGCGAGGAACCACAAGAAAAGAACAAAATGGCATTCAGAAATTCAGCTCCACCAGTTCATTTTGAGATCATTTTGCACTCCAGGATTTTCTGACCTCTGTGAAGGAGTCTCATAATGTAGTTCCTGTGACATTAGTTTGCAGACTGGCTGTCAATGCACAGTGCCCTGCCACTTCAGACCTCCAGAGTCCCATAGAGATTCTTACTGAGTCAGTCCCCCACTTGTTCTTCTACTGTCTGATAGAACCTACGCTGAAGAACTGAGGGTACCACTACATCAGTTAGATGAGCCCACTCGATTTCTATTTACCAAACCTGACCCCACCAGCACCTGCCCACGCTTAGCTGATAATGAATACTTTATAAATGCTGTATATCGTAATTGTGTATTTTAATGGAATTTGTAGGTGCTCTTAATAACAGCAAGGGTTCTTGGAACATTAGTGCATCGCGTTTCCTCAAGTCAACAGCGTGGGCTTAGGCCTGATGACCTGCCTCATGACCCTGTGTTGGATCTTCATCTACGCTCCGTTTCAGCTATTTGCAGTGATCATGAGCAGACATTCACCTGCCCAGAACCGTAGACTCCCTCCAAGATTTGCAGCCCTCTTGATGATCATTTGCATAATGTTAGATCATTAAAAAGAAATTATCCTATGCGTGTGTGCGCGTGTGTTTGTGGTGGAAAGGGTTTGTCTGAGGGGGCCTTCGGAATTTTCCAGATCCTTTGAGCAAGCGCTCCCTAAAAAGAAGTGTGTCCGTGTTTATGACGCCACGCACAAAGCAGGGACCCATCCCAGTTTCATCAAAAGCCCACGGTCATTATTTGGACGCAACCGCTGTCTTGTGTGGCTTGCTGTTTCCATTTGACTTCCATAGTGGCCTACTCCCCGATGCTCTGAGTCGTGGGTGGACAGAATGCTAAAGTGATGTCCTTCATCCTGACAGTGACATCCACAGTGCTGTGTCTATCTTTAGGGCGGAAGAGGAGGCAGTGTTCTCACTGTGGCTCTGGAGCAGCTTGCCTGACACCTGTCCCAATGTCGCCCGCCCCCCTCTCTGTACCTCCACATGAGGGTTTGGGGAACTTAGAAAACACTGTTACACTCCACTAGTCTGCAGTGGCTTATGAAGCATCAGAATTCCCTATTAACATATTAACATTAACAATGCTCTCCTCATGATATCCATAAACATATGCTTACGGTTTATGCTGCCCTCTGCTGCAGGACTTTTAGGGAAGATTCATCGATCTGTGTTAGTGGCTCACATCCCAGTCAATCCACTGTTTGGTTAAAGCCCTTCTTCTTTGACTGATGTTCTATTGATGCTAAGTGTTCCCCTCTCTATTGTCCATCTCCATCCCCCCTCTCATGCCCCGTCCCTGGCTTGAATGGTGTCATGGGAATGTGGATCAGCCCTCTGTGCCGAGACCAGGCCCCTCCCACATCGACCGACACCTCCCTAAGGCTCGTTCTACCTCATCCTAATTAGAATTATTAATTGGAAATGGGAAATCGATGGGTGCAAATTAAGAGAGGCGGGTCTCTGCTTTATTGAGCTGACATTGTCTGCGGAGTGGCTGTCCATGGACATCACTGACCCCTGCTCCGTGCAGGGTGTCGAAGGCTGCAGCGCCCACAGTATCTTTATTTATGACCTCAGTCACCGCGCGAGCAAATGTACAGTAAATAAGACACGCACCCTATTATCGTTGATGTCTGTAGGTGTCCTGCTACAGGGAGCAAAGGGGTTGTTTTTAACAGGACTGGGGTGGGCGGGGCAGGGGGGGGAAGGGTGAGTTATTAATTGGAAGACGCAGTGGGCTGTGTAACAATGTGCTGATAGCACACTTTCGTGAGCCGCGTCAGGTTCTGTTGAATAAGCTGCTGCTTTTACTGCATCCAGGCATCCCGCCCACCATGAATGCATTATGGACCAACCTGCAGCCTTTATTAGACGTTGCCCCTGCATCCCACGCTTATTGTCTAGTGGGCAGTCTGTGAGATGACCTGGCCTTGTCAGCTTTGGTGAACTTCCTTACCTTAACTCTGTTAATACGACGTATCGAAGAGCTGCCCGGGGGAGCCCCGGCCCTTCTATCGATCCAGGTTTGCGTCCTGAGCAGAACTTGGACAAATGACCAGATCCTTCTCGGGATAAACATCCAGGTCAGACGTTGTAATCATTAATGTATCCTCTAAAAGGAACGTGCTTTTACACTCATTAGTTGTGTGGTTCTCAAGAAACAGTCACACAGTTCCACAGCCACATCTTGTTAGCTTTTCAGCCTCTGTTCAGAGCTTCAAATCAGCAATGAGTAAACTGCGTTCCATGTATAGAAGAAAGGCTTCATACAGCAAGTAAGTAGTCTCTGACTAGGGTGTGAGCAGGTGTGTGCCCTTGCATGTACTGTCTGCATGTGTGTGTGCACGTGTGTGTGCACGTGTGTGTGTGTCTGTGTGTGTGCATGGGCTTGATCTTGTGCTGCTCCACATCCCAGGGGAAGGTGAACTCACTGGGGCTTGGCCAAGATGAATTAGGGCAGGACCAACAACACGTCCCTCACCGACAGCACCAGCTTGCTGGGTTCCCTGTTACCCCAATTCAGCAGATTTCCCTCCATGACTATTGGCAGTTACTTCTGTATATTTAGAAAAACATCCATCAAGCTCACTATGATGTATCCGAAATATGTTCTTGTTGCGTCGTGGTTTCAGTGTGTTAATAAATAACAGAGTCATGTGCCTGGACAGACCGTGGTGGGCTGGTCTTGTAGCATGTTGTCAGCTGTTACGACTGAAGATTAAAAATAACATAAATGCCTTGAGACATTTATCATTCAAGGTCACACAACTATCATCACTTTCGCACCAAGCCCTTCTAAAATTCATGTCTGCTCCCACTGTTAGTCTAGCCATGAGTCAGGGAGCTGTGATGAATGAATTCATCTGGGCTGAGTGAATGAAGGGTCTGTGAAGGAATGATACATTGGGTGAGGCTTTATTTATTAACGGCACTAATTGAATTAGTTTCTGAGGGGCTAATGAGATCTGATAACCTCCTAATGAAGAGTTGATGCTAATACAAGTTATTTTACAAATGTTGTGGTGAGAAAAACATCATAAATTAGGACTCAATACCACATTTTAGGAATCTTCAGCCAAGAAAAAGCTTGGCTATCTAAAAATGAACACATCTACAGTATGTTATGAATTGTCTAAAGCTATTTCGATATGCATTTTGAAACTCCACCGCCTTTACTGTACGGCACTCCTCAAGTCATCTCCTCACACTCCTGTAACCTTTGTGGAGACTCAGGCTCATCAAAACACACCCGAGGTGACAAAAAGTACCGGAACCTTCTTGACTGCTGTCAGAGTAAAGAGCTTCTCAACTTCTTTTTGTTTAAGGAAGGCTGTAGAATCTTCCAGCATGTATTATTAAAGGTAGTGTTCAAACACTACTTTGAGTAATTTTGTCCGTTTTATTGTCAGGTCATGAATATGCGATCGCTCTCTTCCACAATATTGAGTTAGTCTCACTTTCCCGGGTCCAGTGAGGTGTGTGGTAGGTTTATTGGAATGGATAAAAGCAGGTCTTTTACTGGAGCTCTGCTCTTTGGAGTTTCTCTTTCCGTGTTTATGTGACAGTGAGTGATTCAGGTTGGAAGGAGAGAACCTGGGCTGTCTGCCAGTCACTCCAATAGGACTAATGTGTCCCTGATCTCTCCCAGTCAGAACTGGCAATTCCAGCGTGTCACTGAGTTATACAGCCACCTCTGTCCACAGCTATCAAGCCATCATTTATGCCAGTCTTGGCTCCAGACAAAGTCAGGGCACATCTGTATCACGCGTCCTGCTGAATAAATGAGATGGAAAACTGTTGTGGCTGTCTGCCTATTGGATTCAGAAAGAACTCTGTCTTTGTGAAGAGACTCGTCTTAAAGGAGAAGCTTATGTGAGCATTTTAAATGGCACATGCTCTCTACAGTGAAGATTTTGAAAAAAGCCATTTTGCCGAAGAGGCCAAGTTCAGGAAAACTTCTGAGTCAGAGTCAAATGCCACTGAAAGCTGTTTAGGTTTAATCTTGTGGCAGCCAGCCACAATGCATGCATGCTTTAGAGAACACTTCATAGCTCAGCGCTAATGGGATGGTTCCCTCAGCCCATTCTCTACACATCACCTTCCCGAGTTTTAAGTTTGACGCCCCTTCGAAAGATCCGTTTTGTTTCAGCCGAGGGGATTGCATGCGATGTCAACCACATGTCCCTGTGGGTGAGGTTAACCATGTTTACACCGTCATGCTTTAGGATCCGTTGGAGCACAGGTTGGCTGCTCTACGCTCCTTCTCATTAGTTTGTCCGACTCAGGCCAGACCAGTTAATGGGGGTTGGCATGGCGGGTTCTTCAGTCCCTGGCCTGTGTGGGATTCGCCGCCCACGCTCCGAAAACCACAGGGGGTCCTCATCCCTCTCACAGTTGAGTCTCCCTCTCCAAAGCTGCCGCTTTAAACAACTCAAACCGAAAGTGATATTCTCCAACGTTTCTCCAATCTCTTCTCTGTTTGCCCACAGCGCACAGTGAACTCTGACTCCTTAATCACAGTTAAATGCTGTCAGTGCTGCAAAGGGAGCAGTTGCCGTGGTGAGCCTAAAAACCTCTGTACAGGAGGAAGACGGGCAGATAATGGGCTTTGCTCCGAATGTGCTGAGGCATCCCACTGCAAGCTAAAGAAGGTTTAAAACTTCAAATGGAAACATTTATGGAGCTCCTAAGAGGCAGAAATGTCTGCAAATTAAGCTCTGCCTACATTTCTCTTTATTTTTGCTGTCACCCCCCCCTCCGGGTTGGTCTTTCCCTCAACGAGTGGTCATGGAGGCTTTTCAGAGCCGTCACTGTTGGACTCTGCGGTGGGTGAACACTTAACGTCGGCCGTCTCAGCATGCTGGCGGTTGTAAGTTGCGAGCGGAGGTGAGGAGGTCTCTGGGTAGGCGTTGCCCCCTAGAATGGTGGACGTGTGCTGTTTCCAGTGTGGCTGAAGGAAGAGAACACTGATAAGTGCTGATAGACTGCCTAGAAGAGCTCTGACGGAACTGCTCATCTATTACGCCGGCCTCCCTCGCACACCTCACATTTGATGTGCCGGGGTCGTAGACGTGACTGCAGCTCAACCTTCAGGGAAGTCAGCCACGCCGGACCACTGGCCAGGAGCACATTAGATGGAATCGATAGTGGCCGCCCGCAACGTGGCCTTTAGCTTATCGTGGCTGGGAGGCCGCTGTGATCCAGGACCCCCTCCAGGGCAGAGCTGCTTCGAGCAGGAGAAGGATGATCATCCTCCTGCTAGGTACTTGGCACAAACAGGCCTCATTGATGACCACGAAACAGGTTTCATTAAGGCCCCTTCCCAGTTGATCACGGCTCTGGCAGGAAGATGGCATTTCGGGAAGGAGTCTGGTGTCTTTACCTTTTGTGAGGCGGTCTGCTGTGATGTGGGAATCAATATGTAAATATTCACTGTCCTGTAAACTGTGCCCCATGCTGGGCAGTGATGCAAGGCTCTGTTGCTGCTTCTGCAAAAGAGACAGACATAAGTTCTTACAAGCTGGTGAAACCTCTCCTACCCAGGATTTATACCCTTCCATGTCATTCCTGGTGCTGTTGACTTGGCTTCTAAGGACTCTAATACAGAGCAATTTGCACACTTTATCAAATAATTGTTATCAACAAAGGATTTCTCAAATGAGCCAGAGATAATTCTGAGAGTAGAGAAGCAGTGTATTTTCAGTCTCTTCTCCATTCTCTTCTGGGGGCTCTGGTATCGATAAAGCATTGAAGCATTAAGTGTTATTACTTTACAAATCTTCCTCCATGCCAGGGCCGGCGTACAAGTTGGCAATTCAGACTCACTGTTGAGGATTTATCATCAGAATTCACTTCTATGGGTTCTACAATTGAAATGTGGGGATAAGAACATTTCCCTGCTTAATATCTCAGGTCTTAGGTCGATTACTTCAGTCTTTTCCCTAACTGTACATTGATGTGCACGGATGTTTCACTGTTCTTGTAAGCGACCCCAGATGAACGTCGTGTACAAACAACGGTGATGTAATGCAAAAATGTGCCTATCAAGTACCATTAAAACCATTACCATGACTACCCATATGCATGGCCCTTTATGGTCTGATGCCACGTCTCTCTGTGTGTCTGCAGGCTGTGAGAGTGACTACTGGGGCCCCCACTGCAGTAACCGATGCCAGTGCCAGAATGGGGCCAAGTGTAACCCCATCACAGGGGCCTGCGTCTGTACCGACGGCTACCAGGGCTGGCGCTGCGAGGAGCCTTGTGAGCGGGGTTACTACGGCAAACTGTGCCAGCTCCCTTGCCAATGCCTCAATGGCGCCACCTGCCACCACGAGACAGGAGAGTGTATCTGCGCACCGGGGTACTCGGGGGCCTTGTGAGTACCTCCCGCGTCAAACGCCGACGCCCTCCCAACTGTTTTCTCTCTCCGTGTCATTCGTGTTCTGCGTCTGCCCTCCTCAAAGGGGAGACAAATCAATATGCATGACGGGCATTGTCGTCGGCCGGTGGTGTGACTTGTGGCGGTGTGTGTTCTCTCGCTCTGTGACGTGCCAGCTGTGGAGAGCGCTGCCCCTATGGCAGCCACGGCTCCCAGTGTGAGCAGAGCTGCCCCTGTCAGAATGGAGGGACGTGTCACCACATCACAGGAGAGTGCTCCTGCCCGGCAGGATGGACGGTAGGACTGCGACTAGGGAGGGAGGGGGGAGGGAGGGAGGGAGGGAGGGAGGGAGGGAGGGAGGGAGGGAGGGAGCGAGGGAGGGAGGGGGAGGGAGGGAGGGAGGGGGCGAGGGAGAGAGGGAGGAGGGGGGAGGGAGAGGGAGGGAGGGGGCGAGGGAGGGAGGGGGGGGAGGGAGGGGGCGAGGGAGGGAGGGAGGGGGAGAGGGAGGGGGGAAGGAGGGAAGGAAGGAGGGAGGGGGGAGGGAGGGAAGGAGGGAAGGAGGGAAGGAGGGAAGGAGGGAGGGTTAGAAGGTTAGATGACTTTAGAATCCAAACTCACACAACTAGCGGAACTCAAGAACTGTTTCTCAAAGAGGGCAAAGTGAGTCACGAACCCATGACATTATAGACGTTGTTCTCCACATTAGATTCCTAGTGAGTGTGATGTCTTAACCTAACCCAGCGTTTTGGCTGGATTTGCAGGGTTTTGTTTGTGCCCAACCATGTCACGCTGGCAAGTATGGTATCAACTGCAGCAAGGACTGTTCCTGCCGCAACGGAGGGATGTGCGACCACATCTCGGGGCAGTGTCAGTGCACTGCAGGCTACAGTGGTCGCAGGTGCGTACATTATCTTAACCTTTTCTAGAATCAGACTGTAGACTGTACAAGTTTCTAATAAAGGTTTCTTTCTCAGAGAAGGAGAGATGGAATAGGACCACAAGGTGGTACTTATACATGTCCATTAGTTGATAAAAGGAACTATTTAATATAGGTACTTATGTTTTATTCATGTGCCCTATTAGCGGCTGCCCTGGCTGTATCCATGTGTTGAGCTTCCATTCATCTCCATTCCTCCCATCCTGTCCATTGATCTCCACAGTGGGGGCCTTGCTGTTTGGTTTCAACTCATTAATTATAAGTAATGTCCTTTTATTAGGACTCCATTGACATCCACAGATCTCTCTAGTTCCCTCTGTCTGACTGAATGGCTCAGAGCTAGCCAGGCTTTATTAGTTCAGCCAATGCAGTTGTCTGAAGGAAGAAAACCTTTTCCGAACCACACTTACTTGCGCGGTAATATTTAGCTAAATTGCCCTCATTCATTTTGCCAATGACAGGTGAATTAACCTGCCAGGGATAATCTAAGATTATGTTATCTCCTCACCCACCTCTGCCCAGTTTAATAATACTTGTTCTTTTTGTTAAGGACTAAATCCAATGTAATTTAAACATGAAACATAACTAGGCCATTTTATAATTTAATTGAGCTATTTATCAGCTTCCTAATGGCTTTGTTGGACACCTGAGATTGATGTTCTGCCAGGATTGTATATTTAAGTTCCCTGCTCAGAATCTTCTCAGCATTTATTTTACTCAGGATAGTTAATGAAGATTGCTCACCCGAGAAAACCCTTCTGGTGCTGCAGGGTAGTCCTACTGTAACTGCTAACATCAATAGGATTCACTAGTTCCAGGTCTCGTTGAGCATCCAAACTTTTCATTCAAATATGTCCTGACTCGGTGGTGTTTCCAGTAAGGGATTATTTCTGTTGTTGTTGGAGTGTATGTCAAGGGTGAGTGGATGATATTGCATGTTTAGGGACGTAGGGAGTCAGGTGGCTGAGGCGATTAGGGAATCGGACTAGTAAACAGAAGGTTGCCGGTTCGATTCCTGGCCGTGCCCAAACGGGGAAATGTCCCTGTACTCACTGCACGTCGCTCTGGATAAGAGCGTTCTGCTAAAATGTGAATGTTTGTGTTGCAGGTGTCAGGAAGAGTGTCCGGTAGGCACATATGGTCCTCAGTGTGCCCTTCGCTGTGACTGTCAGAACGGAGGCAAATGTTACCACATCAACGGGGCCTGCCTGTGTGACACGGGGTTTAAAGGGCCGCACTGTCAGGAGAGGTTCTGTCCTCAGGGCCTCTACGGCCTCATCTGTGACAAGTACTGCCCTTGCAACGCCACCAACACTCTCAGGTGAGGCGGGGGATATGAACCCAGGTGACGTGAGGCCAACCTGCGTGTGTCGGACATGAAACAAGAGCTCGGCGAATCAATTAGCCTTTTATCTGAGCTCTTAGCCGGCGCACGTTTCCAAATCTGGACACGTCTTAACCATGTCGCACAGTTAGCTTTTAATCGTGACCTTTGCTTCATTCATTATTTCTCAGCAACATTCAGAGCTAATGCAATGTTAATGTTCTGATCCTGGCTTGCCTTTGCTGGGTGCTGGAAGAGTATAACTCATTACAGGACGAAGGAGAAAAGGGGACAGCTCATCCGTCTGGAGGCACATGTAGAGTCTAAGATGGATGACGAGTTGTCACCACGGAGTTCACCATTTGACTTTCCTTTGAAATGAGGTGTTGATGCTCTCAAGTAGGATTACGCAGCAACTATCTCCCTCTTGTTCTCTTTCCCTGCTTTTTTTTTTCCCCTCCCCAAATCTCTTTCCCTCTCCTCCACTCTGTGTCTCTGTCTGTTCCCCTCTTCTCTCTCGTCCCTCTCCGGTCCAGCTGCCATCCCCTGTCCGGTGAATGCACCTGCACAGCTGGGTGGACAGGGCTGTACTGCAATGAAACCTGCCCTCCTGGTTTCTATGGCGAAGGCTGCATGCTGCCATGTAACTGTGCCAATGGGGCCGACTGCCATGGTGTCACCAGCGCCTGCATATGTGCACCTGGCTTCATGGTGAGTTGTATTTTGGTTGTTCGTTGGCCTACATCTTGGTGATGCAGTTCATGGCTGAAGTGGACACACACTCTGTTTCTGTCTCTTCCACCCAGGGGGGAGGGGGGGGGGGTCTGGTGTTTCCAAAGCACCCTACTAGCATAGTTGAAGGAAGCAATATGATATACTCTATGATCATGTTGATATGATCATATGCTTTATATCACAAAGCATATGATCATACTTTCTTTTATTTTTTACACATATAACATTAACAATTAAACAGTTTATATCCATTAGCATTTTCTATATTTTCCTTACCTAAAAATCTCAACAGATCATTTTGCTGTGGGTTAGGTATCCTTCAAGGTTTTTGATTCAGCTTTTTCATTTTATATTTAACTAAACAAGTGTACAGTAATTCTTAAGTTCCTTTGTCATCTCTTTGCACAGATGAGAAAATAAATGCCATTGCTGGACTATTAGTATTTGGTAAGTGGTCGAGAAACATTATTAGCTGCAGCAGGCTTGCACAGAGAAGCAGGAACAGGGTGAGACTATTAAACTCTGCAGGAATAACACTTTCTCATAATGCATTTGCGATATTGCACCACAGGCTTGCAGGAAAAGAAAAGACCCTGCCTAAGAAAGACTCTCAGTCTCCATGTCTTACTGGCATAAATAATATAGCATGCTGCTCTACAATTTGGCCATCAACTCTCTACCAAGACCTGGCCAAGCTGAAAGCATCGTCTGCATCCTACGCCCTCTCTCTGGCTGGCTATCCCATTTTGATGGGTTCTTTTTACTAGGGACACCTCATGTCCACTTTGTTATACTTTGTCAACAATTCAAGTTGCCGAGTGTGTGAGGTACTTTTTCTGCCAACACTACATTTCCGTGCAAATTGCCTGTGTCTTACAGCAGGGGCCACTGTGGTGATTTGAGCTACCAAGCGGGGGCACAGACTGTGTCTTAATTTGCTCCACCTGTTCGGTGTGGTGGATGCTGGGAGTCGATGCCAGATCCATTAAACAGGCCCAGAGGGCAGGAGCAGGATACAGAGAGGATGATGTCAGAAGAGAGCAGAGCACACCCACTTCATGTGAAGAGCAGACACTAAATGGTTCAGTTGAATAAAAGATGACAGAAGTTCCAATTTACTATATATTTGAAATATGTCTGTCAAGTAACCGTCGAAAAAGTGATTATCTAGCGACATTTTTTGATGACGAATGATTTGATGAAATATGCCTCCTTTTTGTAGGTTTGGTGTCATTACATACAGTACATAAGGTGCAGTGTAAGAAAATATGTCTACACATCAAGGCTAAGCAGTGCTGTAGATTGATACCCATTGATAACTGAGGATTAGTAATGATGAGATCACAGTTCTGCTTTAGTTATGCAACTTATCTGTGCGCCTTGGTCTCTACCAAGAAGCCGTTCACCCAAGTAGGAGTGTCTGAGACGTCTCCTAAATCTACCAAAATGTGAGGATTCTATTAATAGACATTTATTTCCTTCATTACTCTAAATCTTAAATTTGATAGTAGCAGCGCTTGTCACAAATCCCTACATCTAGCTGGAGGTTACCCCAAAACTCTATTAAGGCCCCAGACCTGGTTGTTAGTGAAGTCCCGTCCTTAGACGGCCGTGATAACACCCACAGCCCTCCTGCTGACTCCTCTGCGGTGTCTCATCGGGTGGCAAACCAGCCCGAGTCCTAAGAAAAGAACCAACTCCTACACGGTTGATTTAGCGCTAGTAATTGGACATGCTCTTTCTTTGACCGGGACCAAGTGATTACACGTTACCTTTCCAATGAATTGTCCTCAGCAATCTACGGTTGGCGCTGCAGGTGGGCACTTTCTGTGTTTTTTCAGTGTTTATGTTTTATGTAACAAACAGACGTGGTGGGAACGGTGTTTCCGTTGACTTTGTGACATTGACTTGAGTTCTAGAGGGTCTTAATGTGGGCAAAAGTATTTTCCCCTTTGACTCGGCTTCCTCATCGCATCAAAATGTTTATTTTCTGTTTTGCTCAGTGAGTTTTTAACTGACAGTCAACTGGGCTGCAATTAGATTAACTGTTGGGGAGTGAGACTGATGGGTGATTAGCGGTGCCATTTGCATCCAGTCTCAATGGGCACCAAACTAATCGATGTTATGTCAGTGAGAGGATAGACGTTCTACAAACTGCTGTCCAGGTACACAATAATGCGTACGAATGTAATGCCTCAGCCCACGCTTCAGTCTGGAAGCAGCCTGAACCCAGCACATCCTCTCCTCAGCCAGGTCCTGCTTCCATCCTGCATGTTCTGGGGGGATTTATGGTTCTTCCTGTCTCAAACCACGGACAGTTCCAGTATTAATAATGTCTCCCACATGCTGACTTTATATTCCATGTGAGCTCAGAAAGAATATAAATCAGTCGACTAATGAGAGCTGCCTAAAGCTCAATGCGACTGGTCCAACCAGTGGGGTCTATGCCATGTGGGGGAACCCAAGTGGAATTCAACGCATCCATGGATGTAACTAAATCCATGTGGTCATTTGTGGCTCAGTGACCCTTTATCCATGAGACCACTCACCAGCAAATTGCCTGTGCTCTAGACAGAAAGGCTCAAGCCCAGCTCCAAACCTCTCGCCCGCCCTGGACGCTGTCCGACCACTGAGAGCAGCTGCACCAGAGTCGCTATTGTTAGTAGTCCCGACACTGTCATATTAAGCAGAAGAAAGTCACTGGCACCGATTGATAAAAATGTCATTCACCTATGGAAGCTTTGATGTGCTGCACGGGGAGGCTTTAAGATGTGCATTCTGCCCTCGGCGTCCAGTGACATGTATCCTCTCCTGCTCGCCTCCCATTTCAACTGGTTTCAAAATGATAATGAGCGCGCCGAGCAGTCGGAAGATCCCCAGCTCTCCAGAGGGGAAACGGGAGCCACTCAGGAGTCCTCAAACTCGCTAATTGGAACCCTAAATCATTGTGTCAGCTGTCACTCACGGCAGGGCTGGGGAGGGAGGGGTGCGGGGCAGCCACTGCGGAGCTCTGATCACCAGCTCTGGGGGTAGATGGGGAGGTGTGGAGGTGTGTGCTAGTCTCAGCCCTTTAAAGCGGAGGAATTCTAATGACGGTGGGCCAGAGAGAACGGGGTGGAGAGCTCACTGTCCTTTACCAGATGGTTCACTCTAATGCGTCAATGAGGGACTTAAGGGCTGGGCCCCGGTGGGCTGCCTGTGTGTCACGGTCAGCTCATTATTGGAGCTGCGTGTGTGTGTGTGTGTGTGTGTGTGTGTGTGTGTGTGTGTGAGAGAGAGAGACACCCTTGAAGCCACACCGAAGCTCAGAATTTCCCCTGCTCTGTCACCCAGGTCCCTGAAATCTTTTCCTGCCGCTGGTCCACTGCCTCCTCTCTCCACTAAGGGCTTGTCTGTCTGCAGGAGATTCTACAGATTCCTTGCATTCCTGTCTGCCATACAGTGGCTGTATTAGTCTAATAGACAATCAGCGAATCAGTAACTTACTCAAATCTTTCCACTTCTGCATTTGAAAAAAGAAAAACAAATCTGTTTTGTGTTTTTGTCAATGCAAGGCTCTTGGTTTGAACTTGTGATTGCCAGCGTGTGACGCCTTGGGACTTACCTGTCGTCCACAGGGAGACGACTGCTCCTCCAGCTGCCCTCCTGGTCTCTACGGCTCCAGCTGCTCCTCCACGTGTTCCTGCCACAACCACGCCTCCTGCTCCCCCATCGACGGCTCCTGCATCTGCAGAGAAGGTAGTCCCCCTGTCCGAGGACTCCCGGGACAGTAGAAATAGACGGTCGCTCTTGAAACTAAACCCTAACGCGGGGCCTCGAGACCTCTGTAGACCCAGTGGGCCTCAGCAGGATCAGCAGTCTGACCTCTAATTCATTCACGGGCAATCATGCCATATCAAAGTGTCATTGAGAAATCAAAGCATGTGTCAGAGGGGCTGATGAAACGCCACGGCGGCCTTGCGTTAAACTCTTCAGAGATCAGCTGATGTGAGGAGGACGATATCAAAACCGAAGGGTTTCCTTCCCTCGAGGCTCCTCTCCAAGCGCTCCGATGACCCCCCCGACCCGGGGAGACACGGGCCCAGTCTGTCAGTCGTATCCCCTATAGAACAGTGAGACGTCTTTCCTGAACCCATCCATTATTAACAAGACTGGGCCTGGGCTTCCATTAGCATAGCCTGAGGGCTGGATGACGACACTGCAAGGTCCTCATCCGTCATGGCAGGAATGCCGTAGCAACAATAACGTCCTGCCCCTCCAAGAAAAGTGATGACAAGACAGACTTTTTTTGGTTTTGTTTGTGTGTCGGTTTGTACCCCCTCCACTTTCCGCAGGCTGGCAGGGCGTCGACTGCTCCATCCTGTGCTCCAGTGGCACCTGGGGACTGGGCTGCAACCACACCTGTCTGTGCGCCAACGGGGCCGACTGCGACCCCATGGACGGCACCTGCACCTGCTCCCCCGGGTGGAGGGGAGAGCACTGCACGCTGGCCTGCCCCGTGAGTATGGCTTTGGACGGCCCGAAGCTTGTCGAGGCCCGCTGCGTGTCGGGGCTAAGCTCTGTCTGGACGGGAGGTGTGCGAGGCTGTGTGTGAACAGCGTCAGACGCGTGTTGTAACCCTGATTCGCGTGTCGACAGGATGGCACCTACGGGCTGGACTGTCGAGAACGTTGTGACTGTAGCCATGCCGACGGCTGTGATCCAGTGAGCGGCTTCTGCCACTGTCTAGCAGGCTGGACAGGTTAGTATTAGCACACATTCCTTAAGTACGACATTGTTTATATACCGTTTTGTCTATTTACATTACTGCTGTATAAACACAGGCCTACTGACAAATACAGCAGAATACGATTGACTTAAACCCGCTTCAAGGCAGAAACATTAGTATGTCATATTGTGCTTATGGTTACACTACATCATGTGGAGATTTGTTATCATAAGTATCTGAAAGGTGATTCTGTACCTGTGTAGAGCATGTCTAAGCAGTTTTCAGGTAAATAAATGTTCTTCTTCAAAATGAATATCATTGGAAACTGGAACATTAGCATGCTTCAAATTCCTTCCTCAGTGGTGACACACGCAGATGAATACAATTTGGTGTTTCGATCTTCAAGGTGGGCTGTGTCTCCACGACATGTAAACATTTCCTTGCCGGGCGAGAGAAGGGAGGTGGGAACACGTGAATGTTACACCAAGGGTGTGGATCATTATGCTCTGAGAGAAGGTTCTAGATCTGAATGCCAAATATAAGGGAGGAGGGGGGGTTGGCAGGAGAGGCCCTGTTCTGTAAGCTCCAGTGGAGAAGTGCATTATGGGAAAGGCAGGTATCCTCAGGAAAGGTCATGCCTGTAGGGTCTCCACGGTCTGCTCCGCTCTACCTTGTGCAGAGCTAGGATCAGTGGGCCGGGCAGTCCACTGGGCCCATATAGGTTAGCTCACGCACAGAGGACCTTGGGAAGGACCTTGGGAAGGACACGAAGGAGAGAGATGGGAAGGGGCAACAGAGAAGCCCTGGACTTAGTCATGGATTTGTGAAAGGAAAGAGAAACAGGCATTACTGTAAAACGCTCACAACAGAGCCAGAAAGAGAGCATCCATAAAGGGCCCACTTACTTGTGGCGTGACGGCAAATCAGAGAGGAAAGAGTCAAAACGAAGCCTTTCCATGACGTTGGCAGGAGATGAGCCGTGGGCTTAGCCATGCTGAGACATAACTGGCAGTCGGTTGCCATACCGAGCTCAACGTTGCACGACTGAGGAGCACACCGACCTACATGTGTTCAAGAGTATGTGAAATGAGTGCCTGAGTACGAACAGTGAAAACATGCACGTGGTTACGTGTTCTGCACTGTATGTTGGCATGTGATCTCTCTGACTGTTTGAGGTCACGGTAGTGTGCTCAGCTTATTCTCCACTAATTGGATGGTGGAACCTCTGGCAGTGCTTGGCTGAGAGATTCTTCTGTAGATGCTTGAGTTTTCTCTGAGACAGGAGAGGGAGTTCTTAGCAAGCTTCTAACGGGCCTCTGTTTGTCACCATTAGACTCAAAGTGTGAAGTTCTCTCAGCATTCGTTTGCTGACAATAAAGAGAGAGCCTGGCCCAGCAGACCCTCAAACAGTCTCGCACAAGCCTGCCCTTCCTTTGATGTCCAGGGTTGGGCTTTCTGACTGTATCACTCCCACCCCCCTATCAGCTCCGTACCCCCCCCCCCCACACACACACACACACCTCCCCCCTCCAAGCCCCCCCCCCCCCCCCCCCCACAAAGGAATCACAGGTACTGTATGACATTAGTCCCCTGAGTTTAGGCCCAGGTTTAATTCAAAGGTACAGCTCTAATGCTGCTTTAATGGAGGCGCCATTCTCAGAAATTCCCTGTCAAAGAAAATTTCAAATGAGGCTCCGGAGCTGAGGCTGGAGCTTGAAAGAATCCTGCTGCTGTACACGCGCGCGCGCGCGTGCGCATGTGTGTGCGTGCGTGCGCCTAGAAACCCGGTGGGCTGGCGTGCATGCACGCGTGTCCACACGTGCCACGGGCCCGCTGCTCTGTCCGTCTCAGCAGGCCGTCGCCCCCACTGGGGGACCGCACTGGTCAGACACACGCGAGCCAACGTATGCACGTGTGCGTGCCGCACGCGCCCCTCTATGCGCTGTGTGTTGTGTTGTGTCGGTTGGAGGCTGGCCAGCGACACAGAGACACTTCCAGCTACTGCTGTTGTAGCCCGGGCCCCAGTGGAGACTTCCCTTCAGCTCAGCACACAAGGCCGGCTCTGCTGAAAGAGAATGGGAGAGCAGCGAAGACAACCCAGGGGATCCAACCCTGTTAATCAACACACTGCTCTGGCACGGAGGCCCAGTCAGATCAAAAATAAATACACTTAGAATGGAGACAGGGAACGGAGAAGGACAGGCTGAACTCAAAAAGCAAGGCGTTTTCATTCCAAACGAAAGCTTGCCCAGCCTCGCTGTCGAGTGGAACTTCCTTTGCGGATCTCACTGTGACGTTGCTGTCTGGCTAGCTTTAATTGGAATGTTGAAACAAACGCCTTTTCTCCTGTGTCCACAGGTATTCACTGCGATAACGTGTGTCCCCAAGGGTTCTGGGGCCCCAACTGCTCTGTCACCTGCTCCTGTCAGAACGGGGGCTCGTGCTCCCCAGAGGACGGCACGTGTGTGTGCGCTCCGGGATACCGTGGGACCTCCTGCAAGAGAAGTAAGACCCCCATACCCAACTGCTCTGTCACGGTTCACACTCTACCTGTATCATGTTTGTTCTGATATGGGGGAGCAGAGTAATACTACACAGAGAGAGAGAGAGAGAGAGAGAGAGAGAGAGAGAGAGAGAGAGAGAGAGAGAGAGAGAGAGAGAGAGAGAGAGAGAGAGAGAGAGAGAGAGAGAGAGAGAGAGAGAGAGAGAGAGAGAGAGAGAGAGAGAGAGAGAGAGAGAGAGAGAGAGAGAGAGAGAGAGAGAGAGAGAGAGAGAGAGAGAGAGAGAGAGACACAGAGAGAGAGAGACACAGAGAGAGAGAGACACAGAGAGAGAGAGACACAGAGACATAGAGACAGAGAGACATAGAGACAGACAGAGAGACAGAGAGACAGACAGAGAGACAGAGAGACATAGAGACAGACAGAGAGACATAGAGACAGACAGAGAGACATAGAGACAGACAGAGAGACATAGAGACAGACAGAGAGACATAGAGACAGACAGAGAGACATAGAGACAGACAGAGAGACAGAGAGAGAGAGAGAGAGAGAGACATAGAGACAGACAGACAGAGAGAGAGAGAGAGAGAGACAGAGAGAGAGACATAGAGACAGAGACAGACAGAGAGAGACAGAGAGAGAGACATAGAGACAGAGACAGACAGAGAGAGAGACATAGAGACAGAGACAGACAGAGAGAGACAGAGAGAGAGACAGAGAGAGTTGGAAGCATGAGAGATGGAAGCATGACAGCTCCACCCTGCTACTGGCTGACCTTCCCCCGCTCTCTGAAGAGCTGTCGATGGGAGAGTGGAAGAGCACCACTTAGTTGTTGGTCATAAATGTGTGAGAGTAAACCCCTTCATCACAGCTTTCACTTCATCATTGTGTCCTCATCGTCCCTGGGGGGGGCCCTTGTCCCGGCTCATCAGCCCCTCGCCGGGCACCGGGCCCCCAGGGACGGTGGTCTGTCTCTGCCTGGGCTCTCTCTGCTGCTGGACTCAAGTGATGAGCTCACTGATTGGGGGTGATCTTCAGAGGCCAAACCTTCAAACATCAGATGAAGTGGAATTGTGTTTGTGTATCTGTTTGTGTATGGGTGTGTGTGTGTGTGTGTCAACTATAAATAGAAAAATATACTTTATCATAGAAAGAAATGTACTGTATGTTATTTATCTTGCTATTATGAAAGCATTCACATTTCACTTATGCCATGTTATTTTTGCAAATTATAATGTATTGAATATGTATTAACAGCATGTCATAAATTGTATTCTAGCAAAGCTAGGCAAGCTCTCAACTAGTCCATCACTATTATTTTATTGTTGTCAAGCTGCTGACTAACGAGAATTGACACAAGACTTTTCTTGACTACTTTAATATTATATCTCAGACAGCATAATGGATAAAATGATTAGAGTGATTGACATTTCTCTTCTTTTCTTTTTTTCTTTTCTTTTTTGCCCTCTTGCTCTTTTGTTCTTCTTCCACTTTATCATTCCCTCTATCATCCCCTCATCTTTCTCCTCACATCCACCCTCATTATTTTACATGTTTCATTCCCATTGTCCCTTGCCTCCCTCTCCTCCTCTTTCCTCTCTCCTCTCCTCTCTCTTCTCCTCCTCTCTCCTCTCCCCTCCTCTCTCCTCTCCTCTCTCCCCTCTCCTCTCCTCTCCTCTACCCTCTCCTCCTCTCCCCTCCTTTCCTCCTCTCTCCTCTCCCCTCCTCTCTCCTCTCCTCTCTCCCCTCTTCTCCTCTCCTCTCTCCTCTCCCCTCCCCTCCTCTCCTCTCCTCTCCTCCTCTCTCCTCCTCTCCTCCTCTCTCTTCCTCTCTCCTCTCCCCTCCTCCCCTCTCCTTCCCTCTCTCCTCTACCCTCTCCTCCTCTCCTCCTTTCCTCTCCCCTCTCCCCTCTCTCCTCTCCTTTCCTCCTCTCTCCTCCCCCCTCCTCTACCCTCTCCTCCTCTCTCCCCTCTCTTCTCCTCTCCCTCTTCTCTCCTCTCTCCTCTCCTCCTCTCCTCCTCTCTCCTCTCCTCTACCCTCTCTTCTCCTCCCCTCCCCTCCTCTCCTCTCCTCTCCTCTCCTCCTCTCCTCTCTCCTCTCCTCTCCTCTCCTCTCCTCCTCTCTCCTCCCCTCTCTCCTCTACTCTCTCCTCCTCTCCTCCTCTCTCCTCTCCCCTCCTCCTCTCTCCTCCCCTCTCTCCTCTACCTCCTCCTCTCCTCTCTCGTCTCCTCTCCCCTCCCCTCTCCCCTCTCTCATCTCCTCTCCTCCTCTCTCCTCCCCCCTCCTCTACCCTCTCCTCCTCTCTCCTCTCCCCTCTCTTCTCCTCTCCCTCTTCTCTCCTCTCTCCTCTCCTCCTCTCCTCCTCTCTCCTCTCCTCTCCTCCTCTCCTCCTCTCCACTCTCCTCTCCTCCTCTCCCCTCTCCTCTCCTCCTCTCTCCTCTCCTCTCCCCCTCTCTCCTCCCCTCTCCTCTCCTCTCCTCTCCTCCTCTCTCCTCTCCTCTCCTCCTCTCCTCTCCTCTCCTCTCCTCTCCTCCTCTCTCCTCTCCTCCTCTCATCTCCTCTCCTCTCCTCCTCTCTCCCCTCCTCTCCTCTCCTCCTCTCTCCTCCTCTCTCCTCTCCTCTCCTCCTCTCGCCTCTCCTCTCCTCCTCTCTCCTCTCTTCCTTTCTCCTCTTTCCCCTCCCCTCCTCCCCTCTCCTCTCCTCTCCTCTCCTCCTCTCCTCCTCTCCTCTCCCCTCTCCTCTCCTCCTCGCTGTCTTTGTGCCAGTCTGCTCTCCTGGGTTCTATGGGCACCGCTGTAGCCAGTCGTGCCCACAGTGTGTGCACAGCACAGGGCCGTGCCAACACGTCACGGGTCACTGCGAGTGCCTGTCTGGCTTCTCCGGCTCTCTGTGCAACCAAGGCAAGTAGACCTCTCCTCTCCTGTCCTCCCCTCTGTGTGCTCCTGCCCCCTGGTCCTTGCCCCTGCTCTGTTATCTACAGGGTCTTACTTTACTGTAATGTGTGAACACGGAGGAAGGTAAGCGATAGTGGTACTCTGTGAAGTTTGTGCCCAAAGTTTGTTGGTGCCTCTCAAAAAACAGGAAGTAAACAAAAATATGTTTACTTCCTGATCTATGAGATGATAATAGAGGAAATGTTTAGTGGTGTCCTGCTTGGGTGAAGGGGTTGCCCCCTCAGAGACCGGATGGTGAGTGACCATTAAGACCCTCAAAGGCCCTTCTATGCCACCTGTCTCTACGCTGCACACAATTGACATTATCAGTGTCTTTGACAACCTTCTTTCTAAATATGATTGATGCTGAAACCAGTCTTTTCGAGTGTAAACAATGAATACAATTAAAAGAATATGTAATGTGAATATTGGAATTCTCTTTTTCAATATAATCCGAAGTACTTCAGATTATATTGAAAAGGAGAACAATGTGCATAAATATAAGGGTTTATACACAAACTTAATGCATGTTAGATTATGTATTGTGACTACATATAATTTGACAGTAATATGTCATATGGTATGCATTTATGCATGTTCTGCATGTTTGAAGACGTACACTTATTGAATGTGTGTTGAATGTCATGGGTTCACATGCATGTAAATGAGCTGATATGAATCACAGTACAGCAATGAACTGGAGACACCCCAGAGACACTGGATGAACTTGTTCAACTTATTCAACTACTCCTCTTTGAACCTGCGCTGCTTGCAGGCTGTAAAAACGATGACCTATTTTAACTCAAACTAACGTTCGCTGTTCCCTTACCATTAGTGAAGTATGTGTTAAACTAAATGTCATTAACATTTGAGTGCCATGAGTTCACATGTTACATTTCTATGTGAATAGGTCATAACAATTTCCGCAAAACAGCTGTTGTTTTTAGCAGGTTCGAATGAGAGATTAGGTAAATAATGAATATACTGTCCCATTGAGTAATTAAGCAGAATCACCTAGACACTGCTTTAGTTTGCTGAATTACTCTCTAATTTCCACCTCACTCCACCCACAGTTGAGGACAGCCACATTCATGTACTGTAGATATTACTTTTCCTAATAATTTACCAGTCTTTCTTATGAATTAAGGAATAGCAGTGGGTATATATATAGAGAATTCTCTTTCATGGTTTTGAGAGCTGTGTGATGACTGAATCTTTAATATCTTTGCTAACTGGAAGGGAAAAGAGAGGAGCATTAATTTGTCCAGTCCATAATTACTGGAGAACAGACAGTTCTACCGGGAGCTAGGTGGCGAGATCGCAACCACTACCACTCCATGCGTTCAAACCTGCTTGTCCGAGCCTGAAGCCATCCCTGAAGAAACCTGCACTGCTTGAAAGAGGTTCTAAGAACAGGAAGAAACCATAATCGTTAGAATACATCAAATTGATCAAGTCTCCACACACTCTCACAGGCATTTTACCTTATCTGATTTTCTGCTGCTTTCTTTTCGCCTTATGTAACAACTCGATGATTCTGGTTTATCCACTGGTTAAGCTGCCACTTGTCTTTGGCTGCATGCACGTCCCTTTTGAATTTGTCCCACATACAGCCCGATAGAAGTCTAATCTAAAATGAAATCTTGAATGGAGGAGAGTGTCAGAGAGCATTGAAATATTAATTGAATAAAAAATGTACACAAGGTCTATTTTAATTTTCTGGAACATCAATCATTTTAGTCAGAGCTTAATGGAAGTGGGGCAGACGTGCAGCAGAACTGGAGGTGCGGATTAGCCGGTATAACACAGATTCATCTCCCGTCGAGATCCTCAGAAAGCACACTGACGTTCAACACAGCTGGCAGTGAAGTTACACCGCTGGAGAAACACATTTACAATATATTCACAGTCAACAACGTCATGCCTGTGCTCATGCTTGTGCCCCTGATGTTAGTAGCGTACAGAGATAAACATGCCTGTGTGGCTCATTTCTAAGAGTGTGTTTTTTCCGGTGGTTAAGTTGATCCTGTAACCTCAGTGAGTGTTGTTTGTGTGTACTCAGTGTGTTCCAGTGGCAGGTATGGGAAAGCCTGTGGTGAGATTTGCCTCTGCACCAACAACGGCACTTGCAACCCCATCGATGGGTCCTGCCAATGCTTCCCAGGCTGGATTGGAGAGGACTGCTCTCATGGTACGTCTCGGTCTCTCTTTATCTCTATCTCTCTCTCTCTGTCTCTCTCTCTCTCTCCAGTATGTCTCTACTCCCGGGCAACTGTAGAAGTCCTCATTTCTCTCGCCCATTGACCTCATATCACATGTAAATCAATTTCATTATCATACACATTCCAAGAATAGGTCTTAACCTCGTTTTAACACATAACTGTTACAGATTTTATGCCACTGTCTTTGATTCATTGGATTAAAGAGCAAAAAAGCGTATGGACTGTGATCAATTTGTATGTGCAAATTAGAGGTCTGTCTGGAAGAAAGATAATAATTGTTTGATTGAAGCGACTGAAGTTCCCATGTTTCTGTTTTGCATCGTGTGCGTGCGTTTGTGTGTGTGTGTATGTGTGTGTGTGTGTGTGTGTGTGTGCGTGGTCCACTTGCCTTTGCTGGCGTCTACAGCCTGTCCCTCTGGGTACTGGGGCCCTGACTGCCTCAACTCATGTAACTGTCACAACGGAGCCCAGTGCAGTGCCTATGATGGGGAGTGCAGGTGCAGCCCTGGCTGGACTGGTCTCTACTGCACACAGCGTGAGTCTCTGGTAACACCCCAGGTCACAGGGACACAGTGACATCTGCTGGCGTTCTGGTGGAACTGCGCCAGATGACACTTCTCACAAGAGTCTCTAGTGGCATATTGTGAGAAGCAATTATCAATCGACTTTTACCGTTTGAAGCTCTGCTTTTAATTAAACTGCACTTTAAGTTACAATATCTGACAATGGCTGTTGGTCACGTTCCTGTCACCAAAGCTTTTCATCTCATTCCTTTAATTATGAACGGCATAGATAGCCACATCCATTCAAATACCGCTGCCATTGAGAGCTGTACCTTGATTCCCTCGTAAAAACACTGAACCATGAAAACAGGCACTTCCATCTTATCACTCTTGTCATGGTCACATTTTACAAAGTCAGCAAGTGTCGCCCAGCTCAGATGTGTCATGTGTGCATTCCAATGAGGTTAGTGTTCCAAAGTACAGAGCATTTATCCCCGCTCATAATATCTGTCTTGCTTGCGTCACGGTAGGACTGCCGATGCGTTAAATTGTGTTCACTTGTTTCAAAACAAACAGGCTCCCCGCCTCTCTCTTGCCCTCCATCCCTCCCTCTCTCCCCCCAGGCTGTCCATCTGGGTTCTACGGCCGGGACTGTTCTGAGGTCTGTCGCTGTCAGAACGGAGCTGACTGTGACCACATGACCGGCCAGTGTGCCTGCCGAACAGGCTTCATCGGGACCAGCTGTGAGCAGAGTGAGTTTCTCAACCCCCCCCTCCCCCCTCCCCCTTCCCCCTCCCCCCCCCCCCTCCCCCCTCTCTATCTCACTTTCAACACTGACAACAGTGACAGAGTTGGAGAGTGTGTCCTCCCTGTGGGTTCGATATTTGACATTGATGTCTCGTCTGTGGTGCAGAGTGCCCTCCGGGCACCTTTGGTTATGGCTGCCAGCAGCTGTGTGAGTGCATGAACAACGCGACGTGCGACTACGTGACCGGAACGTGCTACTGCAGCCCCGGGTACAAAGGCATCCGCTGCGACCAAGGTGAGTCTACATCGGGGCTTTCCTCAACGTGAACCGATTCTATCTTCTGTCACGCGCACACTAACCAAGACTATTCCTTCTGTGTGTGTGTGTGTGTGTGTGTGTGTGGGGGGGGTGGTGGGGGGGGGGGCTGGGGGTGCATGGGGTGATCGCAGCGGCTCTGATGATGGAGGAGCTGAACCCCTACACCAAGATCAGCCCCGCCCGGGGCTCGGAGCGCCAGTCGGCAGGCGCGGTCATGGGCATCATCTTCGTCCTCCTCATCATCATGGCCTTGCTCAGCCTGTTTGTGTGGTACAGACAGAGGCAGAGGGACAAAGGCCACAATCTGCAGCCCAGTGTGGCCTACACGCCCTCTCTGCGCATCGCCAGCACGGACTACTCCCTGTCTGGTGAGCGGGAGGAAAGAGTCACATGTTAGGGTTGCACTGTAGTCATCCTTTGTGTTCACCATGCCCGGGGGTCAATACAGACCGTTCCTTGTCTCTGACCACCGAAACACTGTTAGAACGATGTACTATTTGTATGTCGCTTTGGAAAAGAATATCTGCTACGTCATTTAAACGTAAATTTAAATTCACCGGTCATACCTAGGAAGAATCTGCTAGTTTGGGTTTAACCTGGACCAATCAACCACCGTCTTTTTCACCGAACTGCTTCTCTGACCTGAGTCTGCTTCCTCTGACCTCTGACCGCCCCGGCCCTCAGAGTGTGGCAGCACCGTAGCCATGAGGCCCAGCACCCTGGAGGCCCCTCCCGGCAGCACCGCCAGCAGCAGCAGCGCCGGCCAGTGCTTCTCCAACCCGAGCTACCACACCGTGGCCCAGTGCACCATCACCTCGTCCATCTCCAACAGCCTGGACGGCACGCTCACCCTCAAGGTAGCGCTACCCCTCATTCACCTCCACCCTGACCCCTCACTCACCTCCACCTGACCCCTCACTCACCTCCACCCTGACCCCTCACTCACCTCCACCCTGTCCCCTCACTCACCTCCACCCTGACCCCTCACTCACCTCCACCCTGACCCCTCACACACCTCCAGCCTGACCCCTCACTCACCTCCACCTGACCCCTCACTCACCTCCACCCTGACCCTCACACACCTCCACCCTGACCCTCACACACCTCCACCCTGACCCTCACACACCTCCACTCTGACCCCTCACTCACCTCCACCCTGACCCTCACACACCTCCACCCTGACCCCTCACTCACCTCCACCCTGACCCCTCACTCACCTCCACCCTGACCCTCACACACCTCCACCCTGACCCCTCACTCACCTCCACCCTGACCCTCACACACCTCCACCCTGACCCCTCACTCACCTCCACCCTGACCCTCACACACCTCCACCCTGTCCCCTCACTCACCTCCACCCTGTCCCCTCACTCACCTCCACCCTGACCCCTCACACACCTCCACCCTGACCCCTCACTCACCTCCACCCTGACCCCTCACTCACCTCCACCCTGACCCTCACACACCTCCACCTTGACCCCTCACTCACCTCCAGCCTGTCCCCTCACACACCTCCACCCTGTCCCCTCACGCACCTCCACCCTGACCCTCACACACCTCCACCCTGTCCCCTCACTCACCTCCACCCTGTCCCCTCACTCACCTCCACCCTGACCCTCACTCACCTCCACCCTGACCCTCACACACCTCCACCCTGACCCCTCACTCACCTCCACCCTGACCCCTCACTCACCTCCACCCTGACCCTCACTCACCTCCACCCTGTCCCCTCACTCACCTCCACCCTGACCCTCACACACCTCCACCCTGACCCCTCACTCACCTCCACCCTGTCCCCTCACTCACCTCCACCCTGACCCTCACACACGTCCACCCTGACCCCTCACTCACTTCCACCCTGACCCCTCACTCACCTCCACCCTGTCCCCTCACTCACCTCCACCCTGACCCCTCACTCACCTCCACCCTGACCCCTCACTCACCTCCACCCTGTCCCCTCACTCACCTCCACCCTGACCCTCACTCACCTCCACCCTGACCCTCACACACCTCCACCCTGACCCCTCACTCACCTCCACCCTGACCCCTCACTCACCTCCACCCTGACCCTCACTCACCTCCACCCTGTCCCCTCACTCACCTCCACCCTGACCCTCACACACCTCCACCCTGACCCCTCACTCACCTCCACCCTGACCCTCACACACCTCCACCCTGACCCCTCACACACCTCCACCCTGACCCAGTCCTTATGGGTTGACAGCGCTCCGTAGAGATGCGGTGACTGATTACTTCTGTTTCCCTTTCCCAGTCCAACACTCTGAAGGGAAGCAGCGGCTCAGAGTGGAGGGCCTACTGCAATCTCAACGACTTAGGTCAGTTCCCCCCTCCCCTCCTTAAAGTGTCCACTGTGCTAACACTAATAATGCATGCCTATCACAAAGCGTCTGTCCATCTACACTTTGTCTGATCTGAAGTCACTCAGATTAAAGCCATCTCTTATTTGCATGTGTATGCATATTTACCAGGACACACAGCCTTCTTGTTGTCTATAAAGAATGACTAGAAGTGTATGATTAGATATCTGTCAAGTCAGAGGAATTACAACAACGTGCACACATACTCTCATTATAAATGCACTCATCCATATTCAAACACCAACAAAGTCTTCTGGCGGCTCCTTACCCCAGTGTTTTCAAAAGAATGTGTTATCTTGTGTTAGTCATGATACACTGTGTGAGTGTGTGTTAAGCTGTGAGAGACAGAGAGACAGAGAGAGAGAGAGAGAGAGAGAGAGAGAGAGAGAGAGGGAGGGAGGGAGGGAGGGAGGGAGGGAGGGAGGGAGGGAGGGAGGGAGGGAGGGAGGGAGGGAGGGAGGGAGGGAGGGAGGGAGGGAGGGAGGGAGAGAGAGAGAGAGAGAGAGAGAGAGAGAGAGAGAGAGAGAGAGAGAAAGACAGAAAGACAGAAAGACAGAAAGACAGAAAGAGAGAGAGACAGAGAGAGAGAGAGACAGAGAGAGAGAGAGACAGAAAGAGAGAGAGACAGAGAGAGAGAGAGTGTAGGGGTCAAAGAGACCCCTCCTTCATCCTACCACCATTGGAAAAAAAGACTTAACTGACATTAAACATTATATGCTGGACTATATAATAGGTTTATCTAGGCCTGTGAGCCTGTTTGGTCTCTCATTGCTATGGAGAAACACTGTAAACAAAAAGTTCATGACTCATTTCTAATTGATAACGGCACCACTATCGCTCTCCTGCCACGGAACTGTTCACACAGAGAACATTAAGCAAATCATGTGCTGGCTTCATTGTTGACTCACTTTTCCGCTCAGGTTTACACGATTCCTGTCCACGTTATTGATGTCACCTTGGCTTGAAGCCTCTATACTGGTCTTAGATAGTTCTAATTCGCTTTATGGTGTTCGATTTTTAAGTTAATTTAAGTAGTTTTGTGTTGTCTGTATAACTGGATGTTTTCACGATTCTTGACCTCTGTTACAGATGTCCAACAAGGGGACACACAGACACAGAGAACATCCAGACAAGGTGACGTGTGTGTGTGTGTGTGTGTGCGGGTGCACGTGCAGTGCACAGGGGTCTGTTTTGTAACCATTGACACCAGCACTACACAGACATTGCAAAGCAGTCAATACATTATAGCACGTTGCCCTATAACTCCATTTCCCCTTAGAGGTCCTTCATCTGACCCGTTGTCTTATATCCTCATGATTTATTCTAGTCCTGCTCTCCCCTCGCGGTAGTTCTCTCAGTCATCATAATGGTGGACAGAGAGTTCCCTTCACTGATAATTACTCTCTCAGCTCCAAAGCCCAATCTCTCACCTGCTTTCATTCAAACAGCATCCAACCAGGCAGGGGTGAATGTGGGGCCGTGGAGGATTTGAGGATATACCTGCAGCCTCTCTAATGAGGCCTCCTATCACAATGATGAGGGTTACGTCCATGAATGGGACTACAGTCCCCTCTTCCCCCCACTTTCCTGTAATTAGTCGACACGGCTGCACCGCTCACCTGTCAGACAGAAACAAACTTACGCTGCTCCAGACTGCACTGCACTCTACTACGTGTCCTACCCCCCACCACCGCCACCTTAAACACACACAACTCTCCCTTTCGCACGTGCCCGTGGCGGCATGGTACGTCGCTGAGCTCGACCTTGCCTTGTGGTCGTTGCAGATTACATCAAGGGCTCAGTGTGCAGCAACAGCTCGTGCTCCCTGAACAGTGAGAACCCCTACGCCACCATCAGGGACCCGCCTGGCCTGGCCTGCAAGCACACGGAGAGCAGCTACGTGGAGATGAAGTCCCCCTCCCACCGCGAGCTGCCCTTCTGCGGCACGGCCGCAGCGCTCCCCACTGCCAGCAGGAACATCTACGACGTGGGTGAGTACGAAGAGCCCCTGTTATGGGGCACCCGCGGAGGAGGAGCCCTGTCCAGCTTGGTCCCCAGACACGTGTCCCAACCATGACTCGGACGTTCCAGTGGGGGAGAAAAGGAGGCTGTGGGGGCTGCGAGTGGAAATGGAGGCTTCCCTCCGCCAATGCATGCCGTGCTCCCTTCCTATTCCCCTCCTGCCATTCCATCCACACTTTCCATCCTCTGGCTCCTCTGCTTGCTAAGTATCTCAACGTCTCTGTCCCTAACTACCCCTCTCTGTCCCTAACTCCCCCTCGCAGAGCCGACGGTCAGCGTTCTTCAGGGTCCAAATGGAATGGCAACCGGTTTCTCCCAGAATCCCTACGACCTTCCCCGCAACAGCCACATCCCCAGCCACTATGACATCCTGCCCATGCGTCACAGCCCCACCCCCTCTCCCCCGCTGCCCCAGGAGAGCCCCAGTTCCCTGCTCTAGAGGTCACGCCCGCCCCCTCAGGCCCCTGACTTGGAGCCCAGACTTGGGGTCTCCATTCAGCCAGCAGGCCTCCCTCTGTCTCTGCATGGTGACCCGAGGGTGTAGAGACGGAGCGAGGGCTGCTGCTCCGCAGGACCATGGTCGCCTCCCTCTGTTTACACCTCCCTGAGGACACCGTGGGAAAGAGGGGGAGGCCTCTGTCCACTTCTGGAGAAACACCCACACTCACCAGCAACCACACACCTGGATTCTTTTACTTTCAAGTGGGATCACCACAAACTGTCTTCAGTGGATCAGTCCACTCATGGCGTCAGGACTACATAAATAGAATGGTCAAGCAACCGATCCCTCCGTCCATTTGTAGGACTTTGGTTCACTCGAGACTCGTGCGATGCAGTGGTATACAGATGTGTTGGGAGCAGTCAAATGTTTCTAATGTGCTGTCAGTAGACAGACAGGTGTGTTTGCAAGACGCAAGGGATATCTGCCTCCTCTGTGGCACCTGTAGAATGACAAAGCAGATGCCCCAATCTGAGTCACATCGCGGCAGTGAGGATCTCGGGGTGGGACCGGATGAGGAGATGCCATCGACACAGAACACAGACACGGACCGAACATGCATTTTCTGGGAATCTACTGTGAGAACTGATCCACAGTCAGACAGCTAGAGATGATGGCTACTGGGTTCCTGTGCTGTTATATCTTAACGTCTGTCCAAGAGATTGGATCTCTGCTCAAACTAATCAAGCATGGTTAAATAGTAAGATATAGTAATGGTCTCTGATTAACTGTAGTGATCAACGATCCTTCAATGATCACGACAAACTCATCAGACCTACTGTAGAAGTGTTTACTATGTGGAAGCATTCTTCTTTCTCATGTTTGTTTACATATTTGAACCGCCAGTGAGTACAAAGGGATTTCTTTGGCCTTTATGTTTTGTATTTATAATGTAATTGGTTATTTATTGATTATTGATACATTAGTGATAGTGGACTTTGTTTTCTGTGGTATTCGATTTAAAAAAAAACTAGCATGATCCAATTATGAATACAAAATGTAGATATCACATGATTCATCCGGTGTGATCAGTGTCATTTGTGCACATGAAATGTTATTCCTTTTTTAGAATGATCAATGTGTACTGGGAGTGATAATTATAATGTAACCGTTGAATTGGAAAATGTTCACAAAAAGTGATATGTAAGAAATCATTTGAATTTGTTTTGTAACGCTATTGTTTTATTGCTTTACTGGTCAATCATTCATCTTTAGAATCTCACTCCCCTGTAGAAGCAATAACATGCTGACAATCACACAGTATTTATTTTGCACTGGTCATTATAATGTACCTGTTGAAGTGTTCTATATACATTATCATACACTGTCTGGAACAGAGAATACTCACAATGCCATCCTTAATCCAATGTGTTTTTGGAGACTGTTTCACTTTTTGGAAAGTTATGCCCCAGTTACTGTCATTTCAGTGCTGCTTGTTGTTTTTGGTAATTAAATTGAACATTAAAAGCCAATGCTGCCATCAGTAGGAGCTCAGGGCATATTTCTCCCATCATGTGGTGAGTTTTGATGACGTCCACCAGGCTAGACTCAGACAACAGTCAGTTTGGGGGATGGTGGGGGTTGAGTGGGCAGACTTATTTAATAAATACTACAGAACACAACATTCCTCACAGGAAACTCTGGGCTTTTGATGACTGTGTTGCTGACTCCGTGGCAAACTTTGTGGAATCTGCACGAACGCACCTAGATATGATCAACAAACGATATGGAACAGCTGCGTTAGACAAGAGCTGGAGGGCGATCGCCCGATGGCGACCATCTTGAGACCGGGCCTTAACGCTTCAGCTCTTGGACTTGACTGATTACATTTCTTGAACTATGTGATACATACTGGTAAGGTCATTGATGTCCTAAGATAGTGTTTACATATCTAAAATATACACAAATAATAACACATTTAGAAAGATGGAAATATGGATACCTAAATAGGTCGAGTATTTACACTGGGATAATTATAAATAACTACTCACACATTAAACTCAGTTGTAATAGTTTACTTTATTTGCACTTTTCAATTGTAATTAGTGGACAAAATAACAGTTGAATTATAATAAACAAATACAAATACAAATCACAGTACAGCACTCAAATGAAATAAAAGTGGAGGCAAAATGTGAAAGATAATAAAACAATCACAACATCAATATTCCATCGGATATAGAGCAAGCTAACTGGAGATGGCAGTGCCATCTGTAACCTCACATCATGGGCACTGCCAGGGAGGGCAGAAGGGACTGTAACCTCTAGATAGCCATCACAGTACATTAAAGGACTGCAGTCTTTCCCAGGCACTGGTATAGGCCCTGCACAGACATTGACATGCTTGGGGTCTATTTTTTTTATCTGAATATTTCTGGGAATACATTTTTAGTTTAAATTAAGAAAAGCCATGCCTAGTTTGAATGCAGGTTTGTAGTGCTCGCAGTGGAACCCAGACCATGTTTTATGTTCAGTGCAAGTATGTGGACCAGAATCTCCCCACAATCTCCATGCCTTGTAGCTGTTCTCAGTGCCAGGAACAGTCCTGAAGGAGTGTCTCTCCTCTCGAGCCCTAGACCCACAGATCTACATCTACTGGCAGGTTAAAAAAAAAAAAAAAAAAAATTCTAAGTACAGCTTTAACAGATTTGGTCAGTTGCTGACATCTCAAGGTTCGTGACTGAGATCCGGCACACTGCCGTGAGCGACATCACCGAAACCAGCGAGATCACATGGAGACCTCTGCCTCACGGCGCACACACAAGATGAGCTGGGGTCTGAGGGGAGATACTGAAAGTTCTGCAGTAGTACACGTGTGAAACCAAGGCATCCCAACATGACATTCTACCAAAAAGGCACTGATACTACTCTTGTAAAGCGTGTTAAAGAAAAACCAGCAGCTATGCATGAATCAGTCTTTTTAGGCACTGTGTTGGGAAGCAGTCCCTCCATACACTGTCTACGTGCCACATGTTTCAGTGGAGCATGCGACACGGGGAGCAGTAGAAATACAGACTGATGCTACCCCAATGACAGCACACTCCACCGTGCCCATCTTATATAAAAAGTGCTTCATCATGTGTTTCTCTAGCTACATGTTTGATGAATACTATAACTTCTTGGTCAATGTCCTGATTGAATGTGGGAACCGTAGTGGGTGTGGCACCCTGATCCTAATCTACAATTTGCATTACCACAGCGGACATTATCTAGTTACAGCACAAATACACCATCAGTCTACCACGCACCACAGCTTCCCACTGCCAAAGACACAGTTGCAATGAGAGTGCAGTCAAATTTACAAGTACAAATAATGAAGATCAACGCCTCCCAAAAAATTATGAAAAAAAAAAACAAATAATATATTAAGACATTTCTGTGCAGATTTGCCTGTCAGATTATTAAAATGTTGCTATATAAAAGCCCAACATGGCAGAGGAAAAAGAAAAGTCCTGACTACAGGTGGTCTTCCACAGGGATCCAGGCCTCAGACACAGCCTTTATGCTGGAGCCTGGCTGTGCAGCTGTATCTCAGAACCAAAGTAGTCTTTCAGAAAGGCTGCACTGGGCTAGGAGGGGGGAGGGGGGAGGGTTGTGCAGGTCAGGTGGTGCTGGGGAGCAGAGTTGGGGGGGTGGGAGGATGGGGGTGGGGTGGGGTGGGGCTGTGCAGGTGGGATGGTGTTGCTAGATGCTCTGGCAGCACTGCATCTTTGGTTTGTTCTCAGTAGGCTGCACCTGGATGGAAACGACGTTGTTGCTAGGAGACATGTCGTTGTCCCGCCGATCTGACATCTGTTTCTGGGACACAATGCGATAGATTTCTGTGGGGGGGGGGGCAGAGCAAAAGGCAGGTCATTAAAATCAACCACCCGCCGATCACATACGTTACAGCAGGTGAGCATTACAGCAGTGACGTTCATTTCTTAACAATAACATTATGTTGCGTAATCACCGGATGGAATCGGATAGCACTACCCTTGAAACATTTGTTGTTTGGCTACAGTCTGCAGGGGGCAAAAAGGCACAGCTGTGGCCTGTGACAGCACAGCACCAGTGGCTCAGCTGCACATCCTTATTACCCTCACGTCCTATTCAAGAAACCCAGAAGAACCTCCCCATCAAGGCCACTGCTTTGATTAGTCATTCATGCAGATCTGGCCTTCAGCCCAGCCAGGCCGATCACTTACACACAATCACAGTCTTCTCTCTCCTTGACCCTCTATGCCCCCACCCACACCCAAAACCATGAGCAAAATGCAATTAAGCTCCTTAACACCTACTCTATTTAAAGTTTAATTACACTACAATGGTGGCTAATATCTTAATGGATCTGGACTACAGAGACACAGATAGGAACGCTCACCAGTCAGAATGGTCTGGAAGGCTGTCTCGACATTTGTAGAATCCAGTGCTGAAGTTTCAAGAAATGACAGACCGTTTTTTTCTAAGGGAAAGAAGGAGCACAGAAGTAATTAGTGTTAATTTTAAACCACTAAGCCATCGCTAATATGTTTTTTGTGTGTAGCTGCAGTTGGGTCTGACCTGCAAATGCCCGCGCCTCATCAGTGGGCACTGCCCTAAGGTGGCGGAGGTCACTTTTGTTTCCCACCAGCATTATGACAATGTTGCTGTCGGCGTGGTCCCTCAACTCCTTCAACCAGCGCTCCACATTTTCGTAGGTGAGGTGCTTAGCGATGTCATACACCAACAAGGCCCCTACAGCACCACGGTAATACCTGCACATTTGATCAAACAATCAAGACAATCAAGTAAGGCAGTCAAATGTTTCAAGTGGCCTTTTGGCTAACATTAAGATTTTTTTTTTCGAAACAAAGTTTAGACTCACGCAGAGGTTATGGCTCGATAGCGTTCTTGTCCAGCAGTGTCCCATATCTGGGCCTTTACGGTCTTCCCATCCACCTGTATACTGCGAGTAGCGAACTCAACACCTATGGTGCTCTTGCTCTCCAGGTTGAACTCGTTACGGGTGAAACGGGACAGCAGATTACTTTTCCCCACTCCAGAGTCTCCAATCAGGACCACTGCATAAGACGGTGACAACACAGGTTAATAAGGCCTAATGTCAGCCGTATCACCACCAAACAGGACCCCACCACTTGCAACGATACGCTGGTATTTATACCTGAATTAAAGCTAGCATGTTTTCTAACGCTAGTTATCAACCTTGCCTAATTACTGAACCTTAAAATATTGACCCTCAAACAATCATAGAGCAAGGCCGTTCGAAGAATTGCCAATTATCTTGTTTGGGATAATACATTTGAAGCATGAGTCACATTACACTCAACACAAGGGCCGAGATGCTCGCGACACGCTATAAGCTAGTTAGCTGGCTAGCTAAGTAGCTACTCCCGAGCTGTTTTCAAATAGCTAAGCTAGTAGATGGCAATTTATTTGAACAGTAAACTTGACAACGGGGTAGACTTGCTCGTGTGAATTGTATTGAACAATCATATCAGATAGTGGCTATTACGTGCCACGCCATACAAACATCAGTGATGTTGAAAAAACACTGCTCTCGGAAGGCCAGGGGAAGGCAAATCAACTGCTACAGTACAGCGATTAGCTTGACAATGACAGCGCCGATGTTGTTTTTCTGTCTCTCTGCGCTAGCTAGCTAGCAACCTCATCACATAGCTTTGCTACTACAACATCGGCTAACCTTTGCTAGCTGGCTTTTGCCGTACCAGCTGATCACTGACTCCCCTACGCTAGCAGTCTTAAACCTAATAATATAATTAAAGGGCCGATAATACATTTATATGTTTTATTTACAGTACTATTTACCTTTGAACAGATAATCGTACTCGTCATCTCTGGTACCCATCCTGAAAGCAAACTCGTTCAATGTTAGCTAGCTTGATGTGGGACGTCTGTGACTATCTTCTTCCACCCGTTTCTCCCGAGACTTGGAGGCGTACCTAGCTGCAGAGGGCGTAGCTAGTTTGATAGCTAGATCATTAGTCGTGTTGGGCCGTCGCGGCTTTAGAAACTAATTCAAACGTGCCCAAGTTTAGGTTAGTTTGCTTAATTTACAGGAACAATATGCGACATTCATATGGCACTGGCTGTGTTTCTGACTTCAGGACGTTTATCTTCCCTTGAAATACATAGAATACAGTCCGTTTTACAGTGCGGATTCGAACAGGTCGATATGGACCAGCCTACGTACATGCATGGGGAATGAAATTAGGGTATTTATTGGATTAGTACGGTAAAACAATGCTCACCGCCAGTTTCTTTGGACCTTAATAGAAATACAAATGCAACATTTGGCTAAACTATTAAATTACATTGAAACCTTGAAACACATACGGCGAACGCCGGTATCCAAAAGTAAAAAAAACAATGAATTCCTTAACAACTCGCAAATAAATGATCATTTGGCGACACCTTGTGGTATTTCAGATTTCTGCTAGGCTCTCTCGCTCAGATTCTTCTGGACCTTGAAGCATCTCCAAGGTCGTGGCGTGAAGAAATTATTTGAGGCTTCATGAAATATCATGTAAAAAAATGGCAATTAGCTAACTGTCTTGCTTTAGCATCATGCAGCATGTGACTTGTTTAATGATCGACTGTCCACATCATTTCACCTGTCCTGTTCTGCAGGTGAGGGGCTTTGAACTGGCAGGTGAAAACTCAAGGACATAGATTTGGGTTTGAACATTGGGGGCGTTGAAGTCACAAAACAACATTAATAATATACAAACATTGTTGTCGTTTGAATATTGGGGGGGGGGGGGGGGGGGGTTACCACCGCCCCCCCCCCCCCCCCCCACAGACACACACACAAACTACGCCCTTGTGTAAACTTAATAACACCAGGAAGCCTAACTCTAAACAAATACAGTTAATTGGGTAAATGTTTCAGCACTTCCAGGACATGAAAGGAGAGCACTGTGATGTGCATGTGCTCTCGGTTCTCCTGCCTGTTACAGATGAATCCTATGCAAATCTCGATATGGAGAGAACTCTCCTGTCTGTCAAAACATCTAGTCAAAGGGTTGACAAACCTCATCCCAAATTGCGCATTTGAAGGGGTAGACAAAGTAGATTACACATTCAGGGAAAAGTCAATAAATCGCAGATGAAACTCATTGATGGGAACCAGATCTGGGACAGCTCTTAATCAGTCTTCAAAAATGTTAGAAGAGCCCATTAGGTTCTTTATAGGATTCCTTGACTAAGTCCATCCAGATGTGTTCATTGATAATCACAGCACGCGAGCACAGTCTCTCTCTCTGACTCTAACAGTGGAACACAGCCAAGGAGAATGGCATACCTGTCTCTGTTCACACACTACACAGTACATACTCCATGGTCTCAGGTCCCAGAACACTTCTAAACGCCCCATCTTTCAGCTGCTCTGCTCTCATCTCATGTGACTGTGTACAGATTCAGCTAATGTAATGCCCTTTGCATCTAAGGTGAGAACAGCAGAGCCACTCCAGACCCAATCCTCCAGGTCAGACACTTATAAAGAGCGTACCCTTGGAAGGACACAGCCTTCAGGTTGACAAGTGAAGTGTATCAGTAGTGCCCTTAATATTCGGCAGCTCTAATAACACTTCTTGTGCCAGGGAGGGTAGTCCCATATCATATTTAGCATTCCTTAGTGTGTGACCCTCAGAGGGCTTTAGTGTGTCTACCTCTGAGCAGCAATGAGACTGGGAAAGCTGAAACTGGAGCTGGCT
This sequence comes from Hypomesus nipponensis, assembly GCF_054491055.1. Classification (NCBI taxonomy): domain Eukaryota; kingdom Metazoa; phylum Chordata; class Actinopteri; order Osmeriformes; family Osmeridae; genus Hypomesus; species Hypomesus nipponensis. The sequence continues at coordinate 18,934,123 of NC_140374.1, forward strand.
GTCAGGTGGGGGGGAGACCTGCAGTCTTTTGGGGTCAGAGGGGAGACACTCCGAGCCTGAGCCCTCGTTCCACAGCTGCCAGCTTCCCGACACAGACGTGAGCAGCCTCAGCGAGGCAGGCTTAACGTGGGGCAAGCTTCAGCAGCCCTACCGGCACGAAATGCGCTCCAGATTTGCCGCAGTTGCTTTCTCCCTGTCATCACAGAGACCGTGTCGCTGTTCTACCGCATTTGCCCCTGCTCAGACTTTTCCTCGGGAGTGCCGTGGTCCAGGCTTGAGGCCTGCTGGCAGCTGAGCTCTGCCCTCGGTGGTGGTGCTGGTGGTCTGCTGCCGGAGCTATGTTTGATGGTGCTCCCTTAGTCTGTGGAATGTGGAGCTGGGCGTGTTAGAAAAGGGGCCCCACAAAAGGGAGAGTAGGAAGAGGGAGGGAGGGAAGCAGGGGGGATTGACCTTTGGACAGTGCAGTCAGGAAGTTATGACTCAATTTTCAGGGAGAACAGTCAAGGAGAGAGAAAACGCAGGACAAGGGAGAAGGAAGAAGATAATAACGAAGATAAACACAATAGGGAAAAATAAAGAAAGAGGAGACAACAAAAGTGTTGTGGTACTGAAGGACTTGGGAGTCTCTGAAGTTACAGCTAAGGGGAAACAGATCCCAAAATATACACACGCACACAGACTGAACAGGGACCTTTCTCCTTCTTCTTAAACCCAGTGAATAACATGAGCGTGTAGGTTCACTTTTATCTATAGAATACAGAGAAGGGGGAAGGTGGGGGCGTTGACAGGATGCTAACCCTTCAGCTCTACAGTAATGTGGAGAGGAACCCCGGGTTCCTATGAAAGGAAAGGCATGTGGGGGGGGGGGGGGGGGCCTTTGTTTCCAAGGAACCACCTCAACCTTTACATTTCCTGTCTTGCCTCCCACACACCCATGTGCATGCACATTGACACATACACCTAGCAGACCTAGCTCACATGACCACACAATTCATGGAGGGTGCACACTGCCACCATTGTTTGAACACATACCTAGTGGGCCCTTATCAGTGAATGCACACAAAAAGGAATGTAATAGATGCTAAACTTACTTAACTTAGATATAGGTGTACAACTACACATATAATGCTCTAAGGAAAAAATGCAGTCACCTTTTAACATCAGAGTTTAAAATGTAGGCCCTTTTCACATCAAATACAGCAACGTTCAAGCCAGAAATAGCCAATGACCATTCCAAAGAGATTATTCATAATAACGTTGAAATATCATCTGATGAACTGAAACGATGTGGTTGGGTCAACAGAGTGTTCTGTGTCTGTTTACAGCAGTGGTCTATGGTGTGAAGCAACACACAGGCTCAGCAGTTCAACAGCATTCTTCTGCCATGCTGATGTGCCCATTCAGGACCAACACACAGTATGGTTGGGAAATGCGATTATTGTTGACATCTGCACTTTATTAGTGCGGGCACTCTTACTTCTGACTTACTTAGGTCCCTTCCTCGTAGCAAAGATACGTATTGGTAGATCCATTTAGATGTATTTTTGGTCATTCAAAGTTGGTTCCCTTGGTAATTCTCTGCCCAACACCGTTCATGGCTTCATAATGACATTTGCTCTTACTGGAATGTCTGGAATATGAAGTAAGAGCAGTACCTTGGATTTTTTTTCGGGTAATATGATTCTGGGCAAGTGAAAGGTAGGTATGTTTTTTTTTACAGGTAAATCAAAGACTTTCTTACTTCGACCAGTGTTGAGCTGTGCTTGAAGCTGTTGTCCTGTGATCACACAGTGCTGTTGACACAAGAAACTCTCAAGAAACTTCTGATTTAGTTGTGGCTTTAGACCTGCCAGAACTCTTCCTGTCAGAGTTTCCTCAAGTTTCCAAGTGCCTTTTGATGGTGTAGAAAACTGTACTCTTTGTACCATTTCAGATGACCTTGAACTGCTTAAAGTTCAATAAAAACAGGAAAAATCAAGGTGTTCTAAAACCTTTTACTGGTGGTGTGGGTTGGACTAAATGGAGTGAACTTCATTTGTTCATGTTGCAGCCTGGGGAATGTCTCAGATCACGGCCTGTGGCTGGGGTCTTGTTTGGACTGCTGATGTGGTTTGGTGGAGGGTGATGGTAGGGACTAGGGAGAGTGCCTCTGTCACAGCTGAAATCTGTAAACTAATTGACCACCCATACAGAGCATTCCTCTTCTTTTGGGCTTTCTCTGGAGACTGGGAACCAGACCCGCAACCCAGGCCCCTCCTCTCCCCTCCTCTCCTCTCCTCTCCTCTCCTCTCCTCTCCTCTCCTCTCCTCTCCTCTCCTCTCCTCTCCTCTCCTCTCCTCTCTTCTCTTGTCCGCTTCCCTCCTCTCCGCTCCGCTCCCCTCCCCTCCTCTCCTCTCCTCTCCTCTCCTCTCCTCTCCTCTCCTCTCCTCTCCTCTCCTCTCCTCTCCTCTCCTCTCCTCTCCTCTCCTCTCCTCTCCTCTCCTCTCCTCTCCTCTCCTCTCTTCTCTTCTCTTCTCCGCTTCCCTCCTCTCCGCTCCGCTCCCCTCCCCTCTTCTCCTCTCCTCTCCCTTCACCTCCCCTCCCCTCCCCTCCTCGCCCCTCGCCCCTACGCTCCCCTCCCCTCCTCTCCTCTCCTCTCCTCTCTTCTCTTCTCTTCTCTTCTCTTCTCTTTTCCCCTCCCCTAGAGGGGGAGGGGGAGGGGAGACCTCAAGTGTGATTAATTACACATTACTGTACCATCATTTTCTCACTCTCCTTTTCATCTCTCTGTGTCATTCTATGTTCTCTCTTTCTCCCCTTCAGTCTTAGGGCCTGGTCTGTTTTCGAGGTTTGCAACAGGTTTACTTCTGTTGCTGAGTTTCATTTAGATGAAAAGCTCATGTTTGACCTTTCAACCATCTATTGTTCTTTCCCCCCAATAACTAATTAAAGGTCAGGCACCTGGATCAAAGTCAAATATTGACTGAAAAATACCTGTGACATCCCACCCATTCCTCATGGAAAGACGACTGGGTAAGTATCAGACTTTCACCTTTTATCCAGCCTCGCTCTCTCCATCTCCGGTTCAACACGTCTTCCGACCCTTCTCTCTCAGCCACGCAGCAGGCGTTGATGGCTTAGATATTCAGTCTTTGCATGTGACGTCTGCACTGAGCGAGAGATGAAGGAGGGCCGTGCCAGCCTAGCAATGCAAGCCCGGACAGGCGTAGGCCGGCGGAATGTATGAACAAAGTGACAAAACCATTTATGTACAGGCACTTCCAGCCTGAGGTCTGGCACCGGCAGCCCAAGTGCAACCCCAGGGAAGACGCAGCTACGTGTGAACGTTGTTGCGCCGGCCCCCCTCGCTTTGATCGCCCCGACGTGCGGGTGGCCCTGATCTCCAGGAACACCACGCATCTTGTCTGATATTCTGCATGCACAAACTGAGACATTCCAACCGTGCGAGCTGCCCATGACAAATGATCACCCTTTGGATTTCAGTTTTCCCATGCCGTGGGCTCCTTGGCAGGGAGAGGGCTGGGAGCGCTGTGGGCCTGGACTCCAGAGCTCTCCAGTCACAGACTCCAATGACTAAAGCAGAACCACAAACGTTTGGAGAAGTCCTGTTGTGGATTATTGCATTACTGCAGTCCTCCAGGGCAGGGGTTTGACTTAATACTGACCTTTCCCAGCAGCACAGGAGAAGCTTCTGTCAAACCACTGTCAAGCCGGTGAGGACTGTGTGTCACGAAATAATCTGTTTGCTTTGAGTTTCCCTCTGCGGAAAAGGGGAATAACATGTTAGTGCCAGATTAGTCACTTTGTATTGTTATGTGATGTTAGTTTTGATTATATTCCATCAACTATCGTCTCATTTCTGTCCAGGCCAGACTCTGTGCCACGGAATACCTTCCCACTCCAACACAGTCCCATGAAACATCCACATGATTGAGTTAATCAAACTTCCATTTTAATCATGAACAATTTTCAACGCTTATTAAGTTATCTAAAGGGGTTGTTTTTGGATTAACAGAAAACCGTAAACCTTTAGCCTGATTTAGATTTCCAAACAAACGGACCATATGGAGTTGACTCTCAAACATTGGTTTGCAAGTAACCTTTTGTTTTTCCCCCTACAGCCTAGTGCTGATGCCAGAAAAACACAGCAGCAGATTTGACAAGAATGCTCTCGAGATCTGAACAGCTTGTGTGTGTATTTGACATGGTGTTATCAGGTAGATCTCGATCACACAAGTCGTGTCTGACTGCTAGTTACGGCATGTCAGGGAGAGAAGCAGATGGAGAATCAGCAGCAGCACATTTAGTCATTTAGCAGATGCTATTATCCAGAGGGACTTACAGTAAGTACAGGGATATTCCCTGAGGCAAAGACACAAAGTCGAAACAACGTAATCTTGCATGCCAGGAATCGAACCGGCAACTGCCCGATTAATAGTTTGGTTCCCAAACCGCTCAGCCATCTGACTCCCTACACATCCTGGAGGAGAAGCAGAACCAAGAGAAACACGTCCTTCATCCTGCAAGAGCAATACTCCTAGCAAAACGTATCAGGCTGTAAAGAGCTCTCTGTGCCCTCCAGTGCTTTACCATAAAACGTAACTTTCTGCCTCGTCTCTTGGTGATGTGATAACACATGCAGGTCAAAGTGGGAACACAAACTAGGGAAAAAGGTTGGGAAAACAGCGTGGAGAATAAAACCCGATTTGATTCTACATTGAACCCATTTTTGTCAACTGTGTTCAGTGTAATGACTGGGAAGAAGACGGTGGTGCAGCTCTCTCTGTGAAGGTGGGTGCATAATCCCCTTTCCCAGGGCCCAAGCCCTACTCCACCACTGAGTGGTGCATTGTGGGACTGTGGGGAGAAAGTGTTGTGGAGGGGTTGTGCGAGGGCGTTGCTCGGCAACGGGGTGTGCAGGTTGGCGTAATGAGCATGGGGCTCAGGAGCTGTCTGCTCAGTGTTCCGGGTACTGACATGAACAGACAGGCTGGCCTGGGACAGCCTGTGTGGAACTGCCACCATGGCCACCTGCTCACAGCAATCATCACCAGCTCTCCAGCCAGCCACCGATACAGCATACAGCCCCAATTAAGAGCCCTGCATGTCCCCCTCCAGCCAGCCATCACTAACACTCACACAAGTCTGACAAGGCTGCCTTTTTTTCCCCCAGCAAATCTCTAATTAACAGCAGTGGTTAGTGGTGAGGCCGGCCGGAGCAAAGCCGCTGAAAGGGCCCAGGACTCTGCTCGGGTAATCAGCTTAAATACAGGTTTATTTCCTGCCTCATGCACCCCGTTGCTTTGAGCAGAGATTGCATTCTTTTATCTGTTTATCTGCAATTTCCTGTGACTTGTAACGTGTCTTTCAGACACACTGTCACCTCCACTTAGAGTCGGGGCGGGCAGCTCCCGCGATCAGATGGTTTCAGAGGGGTGATCAGAGTTGGTTTTGGCAGGGCACAGCTCTCAACAATATCTCTGTCTGTTCCATTACTACCTCACCACCTCCTCGCCATCCGCTTCCACCTCGAGCGCGCCTCTGATCTCAGCAGCAGAAAACCTAGGCCAGACCAGGGGGAGCAGAGAAGGCTCCACTCATATGGAAATATACTGTTGCCATTTACGCACGGTAATTAAAGAATATTGTTAAAGATGGTAATCAATTGGAATGTTTTTTTTTTTTGGGGGGGGGGGTTCCTGTAACTGGGCAACAGCTAAATTCAATTTGTCAAAATTTGAAAAAAAAAAAGGCAGCAATTTACATTGTGAAATGACCTCATTACAAGAGTAGGATTAAGAGAGCCGTGTGCTTCAGCCAAGAGTTCTAGAGGAGGAAGAATGTTCTTGCAGTGAGGAAGTGTTATTGTTGGAGCTTTTGCGTATAGCTGCTGCATGAAATATCCCATTCCCCAGAGTGGGATTGATTATCCATACCGGACAGCCATTATGGATTGTTAACAATTATGTCAATTTGGGTCCCATGTTCCATGATTCCTCAGTAAAGAAGAATTTTCAATCAAGACAAAAGTTTTTTAAATCAGTCTTTCCCTTCCTTCCTCCCTGTCTGTTTTCTCTCCAGTCCTTTTTTGACATGTATACGTTAGAAGAAGAAAAGCAAGAAGGTCTTTCCATGAGACATGGCAGCCTAATCCAAACATGATTTGACATTATAGAACGTTGTTTGTGTGTGAAAAGCATCACATCATGTGAGATGATTTAGGACACAGATGAAGGAAGCTCGACTACACTCTGGGTTTCTATATTTGTTATTCACAAACATCTGGCACAATGATCCCAGTGACTGAGCAACTTTATAGGGCTAGTGTCACCAGTGTATTAAAATAGAGCCATATTAGATTATACCGTTTTTTTCTTCCCCTATATAAGCAGGTCGTTTATTGTGTCCTGTCTTTTGGTGGATATTTATCACTTCAAGGTCATGTTTCCCTTATTCTTCTCTATTTCCTGTATCTTCTCAAATATTATGGTCTGCGTGAAGTAGGTTTTTCACAAGTATTCTGTAAAAAGTTATAAATTCCGGTATCATGGTAAAGTTTTGGAAATCAAGATTGTTTCCAATGGATAAATGCATGATTGAGATTTTAGACACCATAAACAGCAGAGGGCGCTGACCATTTGAGATGTGATATTTATGACAACTTTAGATGAGATCAAATGGATCAGATTAAACTTCATACATAAAATACAACTATAATGTGAACACGGCCCCATTACCAGTGTGATTTTGACCAGTTAGTGTTACAGTAACAGATATATATATGAAGGGTTTCACTGAAAACATGGGACAAACCCACAGCTATGACATGGGAGTGTATGATTTCCAGTGTGGTACATCTGTGATGTCAGAGGCATACAGCTGGTGACAGGTTTGGAGGAGGAGGTGGGGGTGTGGCGGTGTGGGGTTGTGGGGTGTGGGGTGGAGTTGGACAGCGCTGGGCAGAGCGGAAGACCACTTGAGTAGTGCCTGGAAACTCCTCTCTGAAGCGACGCCATGCAAACACCCTCTTTCCTGTTCCTCTGAAACCTTCCTGGCACATCACAACAAGCCAGACTGTCTGCATGCCACCAAATCTGCCACAACATTGGAAATGTTTCCAAACAGATGATCTCTTACAATTTCCCTTCAAACTTCAAATGTTACTGTGTCACTTTTCCCTCACAGTTGGTGTACTTTTGAAATGAAATTTTTCTGCTTGTGAGAAGTCATGTACCTTTTAGAGTTTTTAGATGTAGACAATCAAATAGTTTCAGTCAGTTTTTTCATAAGAAACGGTTGGAATTTGATGAACTAATCTAACTTGTTGAGCTTCCATTGCTTACGCTGCATGGAAACTGCATGCTGCCCAACGCCCAATCTCTTCTTTTGCAGGTTTCATTGAAGGAGATTTCACAACGTTTAAAAGCTGAAATGTGGGGGACAAACTCTATCTTCAGGAGTTTGTGGGTTAAGACAAGGATAAGCCGCAGTCACCAGTACCATGAGGGTTCCAAAATAGAATGATGAACTAACAACCTAACTCTCTCTCCCTCACACTCTTGCTTCCTCCTAGCCTCTCTCTCTTCTACCCTCTTTTACTCACCCTCTTTTCTCTTCCTCCCTTCCTCTGTCCCAAGACGTCCTAGACAATTCCGAGTATGCTGATTATTTCTTCACCGAACAATGAATGAGTCCCCAGTCCCCTGCCTAGTCCATGGGGAGAGGAAGGGAGAGGGGGAGGAAGTGGAGGGGGCATGGGGAAAGGGGGGACAAAGTGTCTGACGTTTCTCAGGTTGGCCCAAGTCTGGCAGGGTCGACTAGCGAGGCCAGTCTCCACGACCTTTCTCTCGCTCAGCCCCTCAATCCCTATTTTTCTCTCGCTCTCTGTGGGGCCAGGATACTGGGGATGAAATTTCAGCAGTGTATGAAGGAATGGTTCACAGAGTTTAGCACCTTTTTTAACATAGGCAAAATAAATGACTTTTCCTAATGCTGTAATTGCTAGTGGTTTGACGATCGGGTATCGCAGCCTTCGGGGGTGAAGCAGCTCGTTGTTTTGTTGAAGCACACTGACAGAGCCCGACTGTATCTGCTCATGTCTTGGGAATTTTTTTTAAGAAAGTGAAAAATTGCATAGTGGCATTGAATCTGTCAGCATCAACTTTTCTGAACTCTCATTTTCTATGAAGCAGGAAAATGGCAACCGATATATCAAGTAAAACCTGGTAAATGATCTCCTTCTCAGAACCTCTAGCCCTTTGGCTGATATCTGTGTGTAGGGTTTACTGGGTTCACACTCTGTGTGTGTGTGTTTGTGTGTGTGTGTGTCTGTCCACAAACGCTCCTCAGGATCTTCCCACATGTTAAAGGCATGAAGAACAAAAAGGGCCACTGGTGGAAGGAAGCACCTCTGATCCACGGCTGTGCCTCACTTCACTTAAACTCTCGACTTCCACCCTCCCTTCCCCACTCTCCTCTCCTCTCCTCTCCTCTCCTCTCCTCTCCTCTCCTCTCCTCTCCTCTCCTCTCCTCTCCTCTCCTCTCCTCTCCTCTCCTCTCCTCTCCTCTCCTCTCCTCTCCTCCCCTCCCCTCCCCTCCCCTCCCCTCCCCTCCCCTCCCCTCCCCTCCCCTCCCCTCCCCTCCCCTCCCCTCCCCTCCCCTCCCCTCCCCTCCCCTCCCCTCCCCTCCCCTCCCCTCCCCTCCCCTCCCCTCCCCTCCTCTCATTTTGTCTCCTCTCGTCTTGTCTCCTTTCTTTTCCTCTCCACTCCTCTCTTCTCCTCTCTGCTTCACTCCTCTCTAGAGCTGGTGCCTCCCCTTACTCAGTAACAGTACAGCTCCAGATGGAGGTGCACAGTCCCCCTAATCACGCTGTCTGGCCTATGAAGCAGCATCAAACATCAAAACAGTTGAATGGACGAACTAAGATGTCAGCCAGTTTTCAAGGTCACTAAATGACACAGTATCATCCTCTAAATAAGGCCTTTGATTTACTCTGCATATTTATCCCCTCCTCAGAAAGAGATGGTTCCCATGCCAGACCTTTTATAACCAGTGCCAAAGTAGCCCTGTGACACTGCCTGTATATAAATCAGTGAGGGTAAAATGCATTAATGATCAATGAATCAAAAGCACACTGACAAGCTTGGTTTGAAACCCAACTCAAAAGAACATACAGCTTGTTCTCAAAGGATCAGATTAGACATGTCTGAATATATAGTATATGGTTTGTGAGGCATAATTATTTCTAGTTCTCTATTTTGTATCCCTTCTAAAGAGCTTTATTGACTGTTGTAGGGTTTTCAAGAATGTTGTTGTTTCCTAGCAGTGCAGTTGCATAGTTTAAGAGATGCTTGTTCTGCAGTGCAAACCCTTCATTTCCATTGTTTCATATTGTAAAAAGGGTTTTGGTGAGTTTAAATCGTTTTTGAAAAAAAAAAAAAATTGCTTTCAAAAATACACAGATGAACCACAGAGTTGTATAACTGAACACCAGGAATGTATATTGCTCCGAGTTTGCCTGTATTTAGTTATCAGCTGAATGACTGAAAGTTTCAGTAAGAGACAGTGATATATAGTCATGTGTGTTTGTTGAGGCATTCAGCTCTCATGGCTGTTCCTCATAGCTGCTGCATATCACTTTCCCAGGTTAGCATATGTAAGGCCTCAGCCCAGTGCCCTGTTCACAATACCTCCCATTCAGCCCTTTGGTCCTCAATGAAACTGCTATTTATAGGCCACTGGCGTGCAGAGAGTCATCCGCTAGTTCTGAATGAGGCATGGGGGTTTTGACAAGGTTAGCTGGATTAAAGCAGGGGGGACAGGTCACAGGGGCTGGTTGGGGTGAACCGGCATTGAGAAGACGGGCGTTATTATACTGTATGTACTGTTGTAGGCGCAATGTCAGCACAGAATTTGGTTAAATGCCAGACATGTGATAAAGTTCAGACACCAAACATTTACTCAGATCTGAAACGGTAGATTAGCTCCTTTAATGTGGCTTGGTCGTCTAAACAGTGGCTGCTCTGACACCAGGTACAAGTAGATTGCTGGTCTGTTGACAGGAAGTCAACATACAGTAGCTGCTATTATAACCAGTCAGCAATGTCACGTACAATGATGTCATATGTTTGACTGCACAGCCTTATGGATGGCTGTTCAGCTACACCCACCCCCTCCTGCACATGGCCTCTAAACGAGAGCTGTACTCCAATCAAAAGCCTTCAAAGCACTGAGGGCCTGACTTGGAAAACATGTTTTACCAACAAGAGACATTGAGCTGAATGTTTCACCAGTCAGTCCAAAATAACTCGGAATCCAGCTTCCTAAAAGATCCATTATTGTGTCAAGGCGTTCTTTTGCTAATAACCTTCAGCTGACTATAGAGAAAATGTTTCGACAGAATTGAATGTGGCAAAAGTCAAAAAAAAAAAACGCTGTTTCCTTCATCCTTGCAGCGTCCCCCCCCCCCCCCCTTCTTTGTTTTGATTCGATGCTTGTGTGACGGTGTTTCCCACGCAGTGGTGCCTGCGGCCAGCTTGCACTGCTCCATTGTGCTGCTGGCCCCTCTTTGAACCTGTGCGCCTGTAAACATGGCTAAGTGCTCCCCATCAGTGGCAGGCCTGCAGCAGGACAATGCTGTGACAGGAAGAGACTCTGGCCGCACACACAGCCGATGCTGAGGCTAAGGGGAGAGAGAGGGGGCAGTTAGGATGGGACACTCAATTACAGCTCAATTACCTGAGGCCCTGGGACCTGAGAGACATGTCAGCAGAAGGATGCTATTCAGAGTGTAGTAAGGACCGGTTCTCCCTCCCCTACCTCCCCCTGCCTCCCCCTGCCTCCCCCTGCCTCCCCTTGCCTCCCCCTGCCTCCCCTGCCTCCCCCTGCCTCCCCCTGCCTCCCCTGCCTCCCCTGCCTCCCCTTGCCTCTCCCTGCCTCCCCCTGCCTCCCCCTACCTCCCCTACCTGCCCTGCCTCCCCTGCCTCCCCTGCCTCCCCCTTCACATCCCACCCCTCATGTTCCTGCAGTTTTAGCCCCTGGGCTTCGCTTTGCCAAGCCTAAACACAGAGCTGATCTTCTGCTCCCTTTTAATATCGAAATATAGCCTTCCCCTGATCTCTGCAAAGCTGCTGATTTGGATTTCAAAGCTTTGGCCAACCTATCTTCCCAGTATCTCCCAGAAAAACATTGTCACTGTGTGGTCAGGATAAGCTGTATTGGGATGAAGTGCAAATGAATGCCAGTGTGGTCGTGTTTGGACGATTTAACTAGGCTGCTGGAGAGGCAATCCTCAAAGTCGTCTAAACACTTGGCCTCTAAACCCTGCTGTGTCTCTCACGGCCCAGAGGCACACTGCAGTGGAGGGATTCTCAGAGAAACGCGTGATTAACTCCTTATAATAAACAACTTTTATTTGTGCCATTTGTCCTGGGGAAAGTTTTGTTTTTCTCTCTGGGCTGAACAGCCTATCCTGTTGCCTCCATGCATGTGTATCATGATGTGGGTCCTGCTGAAGTTACAGGCCCCTCCTTCCTGACCGCTTCTCCCCCTGGACTGGACCTCTACCACCCACGCTGCTCTGATAACATCGAACACAACAACAAGGCCAAGAATGCTGTGCACACACACGTGTTTGTGTGGCAATGCTTTACACAAAATTCAGTCCTGTTTTCTCTAACCCTTAACCTCAACACTGGTGAGTTTCATACTTTACTCTCTCTACGTTTTGCTTGTCCCTCTACTGCTAATATGTAATTATTTATAAATGTTATTGTTTATTGTATCATTTGGCACTATAAAGTAACAAGTGTTTTAGTTTCTAATTTCCAGGAGCAGATCTTCCTGGTTAGGAAGCTGTCAGCCTCCAAACCATTTAGACCAGGCTTCACTCAGATCAGAGACAGTTTCATTCAAAATTTCAATTAAGGCCTCTGCAGCCCTCGACTCATTTTCCTCTCTCTAATGTTTCTAATGGCTGGGACTGGAGACTGGGATCTGCACAGCCAGCTCTGCCCCTCTCATTAGGTCCATCACACAGCTAGCGCTGCATTTAACTTAATAACGAGGCCCAATTAACAGCAGCCCTGGCTTGGCTCCAGGTGCATTGTGGGTGAGGGTGAGTAACAGGGGAGTAGAGCAGTACCTGGCCAGCTTTGTAGAAGGCTGGAAAGTCTTTTATCGAAACCTAATCCAAGCTTATTCTCTGGTGGCTGTTTTACTCGAATTCTCATCTCGCAAATCTCCATCAAGCTTGTTTTGCAGGACATGCTGACAATTGTTCCGATTAGCTCAACAAAAAAACGTTTGAACTATGGAAAACTAAACAGGGGGCCAAACTAAATAAATGTTGTTGTGGCTTTCACAGAGTTTGATCTGTTGCGTCAGTACATTTAGTTACTGAGGCAATTTTTTAAAATCTTTTGCTGATTACATACAGCGTACTGACTGTATTTGCAAAATAAATAAGCTGTTTAAAATAAAACGCAATCATTTCTAATTTGTTAGTTATCTTGAAGCGCTGTAAGACACAGGCATGATCTGTGTGTCTTGTTGTTGGACACAGTGTATGGTCCTAGTTTGAGGACAGTATTGTGCAGGGTCAGAAAGACGTGTCATCATCCCTTTCTGTGTATCTGCAGAGGGCCCATACATTTAGTCATTTAGCAGACGCTCCTATCCAGAGCGACTTACAGTAAGTACAGGGACATTCCCCCGAGGCAAGTAGGGTGAAGTGCCTTGCCCAAGGGCACAACATCATTTTCCACGGCGGGTAATCGATCCGGTAACCTTCTGATTACTAGCCCGACTCCCTCACCGCTCAGCCATCTGACTCCCCAGTACAGCGTCGCCGGTCCTCCAGCTCAAACCTGCTGTGCCAAGGCAGACGCTGCCAGGGGCTAAGTGCTAATGAAGCCAGGCGGCCTGGGAAGAAGTACAAATAAACAAGGCCCCGGATGACAGGCACTCACTTTGGTGTTTACACCCTCCTTCATGATTTATTTTTTGTTCTTCTGTCATGTGTTTCTTGGGTTGAGGTTTGCTCGTTGCAGTAGAAGGAAATGCCACCCAAGACTTGGCATGAGCCTCATAACTGTCCAGACCTCTTTGATCATCATGTGTGCTTTTTCTTTTTTCTTTTTAGAGGTTATAAATACACTCTAGATTTGATTTTGGAGATAATTACCGGCACTTTTTGGAGAAAGTTGCTCGACCTGATTTATGATGTGTGTTGTGAGTGTTTGCAGGATGTCGCGCATTAAATCTTGACAAACCAAACAGCTAAACTGATTTAATCCTACTTCATATACAGGAACATAAAGTCACACTCCAGATGAAGTCATGGTCAGCAACAGCCAAGCACTAAGAAAAGAACATGTATGATGGACGATCTTCTAGATTGTTTAATTATCAACATAAAATCCTTTTCACAAGGTTTTGACTATGTCAACTTTTCCCCCTCCCCCCAAGTCTTTCCAGCTGAAAGAGTACCACGGTGAGAAAGGATTTGCTGATCTGGGCTTGGTGACTGCGCTGACAGCCCTGACTTCCCAGAACCATAATGTTGGCACGGTTACTGTGCAGTGTTTGTTCACGTGACACGGGCCCTGTGAGCCCTGAGTGCCCTGAGACAAGATGCCGCCCAGGCAGTCATGAGACCTGGGCCACTGGCCCCTGGAGGTGAACCTTGACCCCAATGACCAGACTTGTTCTAACCCGCTCTCTGGTGAAGTCAGGAAAACCAGGCCCACCTTCCACTAAGTGACTCTGACTGAAATGACAGCATGCATTTTCTTTTTGTAAATCATGTTATGGCCATATTTCTGCAGTGACGTTCCAGTGATTCCTTGGCACACGGTGGGGTATTCATCCACGGCATGAGTAGGGTGCCAGGAAGTGGATGCACACACCTGGGTTTTATATAGAGGACGTGTTTGTATTTCCTTGTATTTACTTCACTCATTGCATTCAACAGGGAGGGGATTGTTGCCATCCATGGACAAACAGGCACGCGCACGCGTTGTGTTGGTTTTGCTTGCACAATGGAAAACACTTGTATTTCCTTTTTCATTTTGTTTATATATTGAGTAAGATCCCCCCCCCCCCACACACACACACACGATTTACTGCAAATGTACATTTTCCATGACCCGCCTTGAAATTGGCAGGAAGCGTGGTACGCTGGCATATGGTTGGTACTGGGACAGCACTTGGTTCCTTTCAAAGTTGTGTCCAATTTTCTTCTTCAAGGAGTTACCGTTTCTTTTTCTTCTTCACATTTTTCTTCAATGCTTTGATTGTCTCCCAACAAAAGCTCATTTCCATTTCTTGCCACTTACTCAACAGTACAGTATGTGTTTCTCTGGTCAGTATTACATTAGGTGTTTCTCCTTTGCTATAATCCTTTAAGGCTTACATAAAGCCAACCCAGTCCATCTCTTCTTTTTTTTGTATTGACAATAGTGGAAATGTTGCGATGAGAGATGCAGTGGTTTAACTCTTTGCATGTGTTCCTCCTTAAATAAAAATGTGCCCAAGCCCCTACAGTGTGTGTATAGCAATGTTAAGAAAGAGAGAGAGAGAAACAGAGTGGAAGAAAGAGAGAAATGACTGGAAGAAGGCTGAATGCTCCCGATCTGTAATTTCCTCTGGTCCATTATTGTTTTGGGGCTAAGTGTGTGTGTTTAGAACAGGCTCCCGATATGAGACTTGAGACTTTCAGTTTTTTCTGTCTTTTGAATTTTTGAATGTATGGATGACCGTTGAAACTTTCCTCTCTGAGCCTGTTTCTAGTCCTACCCCAGACACCAGATTGCCATCAGTTAGGTTAGGTTAAATATTCAGTCTTTTGTATCCATATTTAAGTCTCAGTTTATCAAGAAACAATTTAAGATACAAAAGTCAACTTAATTGGCAAATATCATGTTTTATCCGTTAGCTTCAACAAACTCGACTTTGGTATTTTTGCATTCATACACTGTGTTCCTTTCCTGTGAACTGCCAAATGTGTTCACTGGGACATATTCTTATGAAATCTATCATGATTTGTGGAAAAAACTTTGGAGATGGAAGCCTTTCTAACGTCTCTGTGCTGCAGATTCATTAAGTTCTGATGTGCGAAGAGACATCACCAAACTCCCTCTACTGGAGCTAAAGAGCCAAACCCTCTGCTAATCCTAAGCAACTTTGGGCAGGGCTATTGAACAAAATCAACCTAAAGTTGATAACCACAGATACAAACATTGAGTCAGGAGGAATGTATTGAAAAATAAAGGACTTTTCTCCCTTTCTAAGTTAAAATAATGTTGTTCTGGATATAATCATCCAATTAGACTGAAGGAGGCAGTCCTTGGCTGGGCTTGGTATCACATTTCAAAGAGTTCTGTCTGCCAGCCTCCACACTGATGCTCAGATAGCCAATGGTGCACTAGCAGGGTGGTGCGTGAGGGAGAAGCAGAGAGCATTCCTGTGAGCCTGTGTCGGATCGCGTGCGACTCCGTGTCGCTCGACCCACCAATCGTATGAAAGCCATTGTGCACGGTGGACTGTTATCTGAAGTTCATCTTAAACATTCCTGCTTTATTTCTCTTGGTGTAATAGGAGGCGCATTAGCTGGAGCTTGTCCCAGTGCTAGCAGTGTTGCTGGAGATAGCTGGAGTCAGATGGCTGAGCGGTTAGGGAACCGGGCTTTTGATCTGAAGGTTGCCGGTTTGAATCCTGGCCATGAAAAATGATGTTGTGTTCTTGTTTTGTCCACCCTACTTGCCTCGGGGAATTGTCCCTGTACTTACTATAAGTCGCTCTGGATAAGAGCGTCTGCTGAATGACTAAATGTAATGTAATGTCCCAGTGCTGGCAGTGTTGCTGGAGATAGCTGCTGAAGGTTGTGCAGCACCTTGCTCTGATCCATTCACCCTCCAAGCATGGATCAGTTGTTGCAGTTTGTGACCTGCTGGCCCTCCCCTGCCTGGACTGTGGAGAGAGACATGCCCAGCCTAGAAGCACCACTGTATCAATAGAGAAATGGAATACATACTGTAGTTTGACCTCAACACTGGGATTGTATCATAAGAAAGCATGACTGGTAAAATGGTCTTTTGTCAGGGTGTGTTCCACTGCAAGTCTGCACTGTCTTGTAACCTAAACGTTCCTCCTGTGTGTGTGTGTGTGTGTGTGTGTGTGCGTGTGTGACATCCTGTCGATGACACGTTTACAGGCGAACGGGACTGTGCAGGGCTGGAGGCGTGTCTTGATGGCGGGCGGAGCTGCAGTGTGTATAATGACAGGCTCCCTGGTGGATATTACTAAGGGCCTAGCGATGCAGACTCCACGCATGGCCACTTTCCCACTGCAGTTAGGAGAAGAGGGGGGAAAAGTAGAGTAAAGAAAAAAAGTCAAGTGGAGAAAAAAAAAAATAGACTTTTTTCAGAGCTGGGTTCTCATTCAACAAGTCCAGCTCTGTTTGCTGTGCAAGGAGCTGTTTGGCTTCTGCCAGAAATATGCAACCCCAATATAGGAACTTTTTATTATCCAACTGGGCTGCTGGTATTTTGAAAATGAGGTAAGCTCAATTACCAACAAAGGGCTCTTCTTTAAGAGTCTGTCATCACACAGAAGGTGAATGGGAGAGAGAGAGGAGCATAGTAAGAACCCCCCCCACCCCCTCGTTCCCTCCCTCCATACCTCTCTCACTTCCTCGCTCCTGCCCCCGCCCCCTCTCCCTCCTCCCCCCTAAGCTCTGACAGGGGGGGTGCCACAGTGAGGTTCGGGGCACAGTGGCCTGAGTTACGGCTGTGCTACACCCACTAGCGTGGGGACCAGATGTGAGGCTGGCTCACAGGACAGCACGGTAGGACGGTGAAGCTGCAACCCCAGTCTGCACATGCAACCCTCTTCTCATAACACTCCTTATCTCAGCACAGACCCCAAGCTTAGCCATAAACTTCCCACAGGGAAATATATTTCTGAGCAGACATTTGGCTTTACAGTTCCCCAGTAAATCCTGAGTCCTGTGGCAAAAAGCGGAGCCAGTCTTCCTCTTCCAGCAGGGGAGTTAGCTTTTCCCAAGGAGGTTTCCTATGAGATGGCTGCACCAGGCTTCAACAACCTACAGTATATGAAGAATGCATTCTACTGTGTCTGTGTATGCTAAACAACAGATCCTGACCTTTGTACGTATACATCATAGATAATAGCTCGTTCAGCAAGTGCTTGGGGTCCCTGTCATAGAGTTCATTTGTTGGTCAGTGTACACTGGCTGACATGTATTCATTTAGCAGACACTCTCATCCAAAGCGACTTACAAGAAAGAGCTTTACAAAAGGTGCATAGGTCAATGATCATAAACAACGAGAAGCCAAAACACGAAGCATACATTGTGAAAAGCAAATAAGTGTATGGGTAGAACCAGAAGAGCATGTAGTTAAACAAATGACAATGAAACAACATGATCCTCCAAAGCGCTAGAGTGTACCTGGAGCAAAGCAAGCCACAATAACATAACCGCTGACCTCAAAACAAGACGCCTATGCTGTCCAGACTAGAGGTGTTCTACCCCAAGAACTGTGTAATAAGAAGAGAACTTATGACTGGTGCTTTGGCAGGTTGCTAGCTGTTACATGCCCACGATGATGAGGCTCTAGACCCTAAACTTGTTTTTAAGTTAATTTTCACTGAGAGGGGACTATCAGATTACAACACTTGTGGTCACTTACATGGTGCTGTGGACTGCTTGTGAAGTCATCACCGTATGTAATGTATAGGATCAGAGATTATGATTGGCCGTTTGTATTTTTAGTGTGTCAGCAGGTGCAACATGGCTTGTGCATACGTGTGCGTGGGCGTGTGGGCGTGTGTGGGCGAGTGTGTGTGTGTGTGTGGGCGTGTGTGTGTGTGCGTGTGTGTGTGCGTGTGTGCGTGAGAGAGAAACCGAGTGGGGAATTGTGTGATTATATCACTTTATAGACAGCCTGACTGACAGAATGAACTGTAGACCAATGTACACAACACAATCATTCAAAGCTTGAAGCACTGGCCAATACAGTCTCCATGGTTATACAGTAAAAGAGGTACAAATGTGCCTTGAACGGTACTGTGCATTGTTTAAATGTTTTGGAGTCCACAACTTTTCATTCAAAGTGAAGAAATATTGCATGGCACAACACAGGCGTTATTTTTCAAGTTATTCTGTCAGTATAACTTCCCATTATTATACCACCACAGACAAAAAACAACTGCCTGTTGTTGAAGAGGTCAACGAAATGGTGCTTTCTCATAGCCACAATAGAGCAGAGGAACAGTAATCTACATGGATTCTCCTCTGATACACGGTCAGGGTGCCTTAAACAAAAAGCCATGTTGGCCCACTAAAGTGTCTTCATCTATGATTATCATTTTTATACGGCCATTAGTGGTAGAAAATCATACATTGTGGACTGCTCTTTAGCATGCCAGTGAGGAATGTTCCAGTCAGGCAATGCTGGGGGAATTTTGAACAAACAGTATCACAACTCTGGAAGTTTGGAAATCTCCGTAGAGTTTTCAGGAAGAGTTTAGAATAGATTTGAGCCCTGAGCTCGTCGTCCGTTATAAGGGGCAAATCTATTCCACAGACACAAGTTATTTTCCTCAAAGGCTTTGTGACAGTTGCCTACTTCAGCATCTCTGACTAGATCTCCAACCTACCGCATAGTGTGGTGTCGGATATGAAAACATAATATAATGGAGTTGTATCCTAACATGTACTCAGCAAATCTCATTTGAACTTTGATGTTCAAATGAGATTGCATGGTGGTTTTCCTATGTAAGCAGGATTGTCAGATGGTCAGTGTGTGGTGTGGGTCGATGTGAGGAGGTCATGGTGGTCGTCATCCTCAGAGTCAGTGGGACTAACAGGGTGAGTGGGGAGGGAGGAGGTGTCAGGAGGGCAAAGGGGCGATGGCGGCAGGTCATCAACACCCCCCCCCCACCCTTGAGTGTGACATCACAGGCACCAACTCTGTTTGGGTTCCAGGCAGTCCCAGGAGCCGCCTGACGTCTCCGTCTTCCTTATCTTAATGACCCGTTAACCGTTTCAGCTCTCTGTCGACTCCCGCCGCAGCAGGGAAGGGACAGGAAGGGAGAGGGAAGGAGAAAAAGTGGAGACAGAATGAAAGAGCAACAGAGAGGGAGAGGGGGGAGAAATCGAGAGGGGCCTCGGACAGAAAATACCTGACAGCTGATAAGGGGGGGAAGGAGATCCAGTTTACTGCACAGATAGGACCGGAATGTGCAGCCAGATGATGATGACTAGACCCATGACTACGCTGCCCCCATCTGAGCTTGCCAAGACCCATCACCACTGGCTGCCTGCATGCGAGGGCGCGTCAGTCACTTCTTCTTCTGCACTGAAACTTCACAGCCCCCCTAATGACATTGTTACCTTGGTGGAGGGCTGCCTGTTTCAAAAGCACCATGCTCACGAGAACACATGGAACTGTGATACTCCATCCAGGACTGCTGCCTGGAGGGATCTTTATATTTGACAGTGCACTCCTTTCGCCTGTGATTAAGATTCTTAGTTTGCAACCAAAATAATCTTTCCCTTTTGGTATGTATCATTTCCATGAGAATTATTTGTCTGGAGAAGCAATATCTTCAAAGTGGACATGAGAGGAAATAGATTTCTGGTTTGACGGTGCGAAGAACAGCCAGCCAGACAGGGCATTTTAGCCATGCAACCGAGCTCCCAGCTTTTTAATTTACAATAAATCACCGTGAAAAGATGCATTCTAAAAAGCCCTGTGTAGACGGTGTCTACTGGCCAGACACAGGGAGAGGCATCAGAAAGGGGGCGAGCAAGAGAGAGACAGACAGAGATAAAGAGAGAGAGAGAGAGAGAGAGAGAGAGAGAGAGAGAGAGAGAGAGAGAGAGAGAGAGAGAGAGAGAGAGAGAGAGAGAGAGAGAGAGAGAGAGAGAGAGAGAGAGAGAGAAAGAGAGAGAGAGAGAGAGAGAAAGAGACAAACAGACAGACAGACAGAGATACAGAGAGAGAGCGAGAGACATAGATAAAGAGAGAAAGAGAGAGAGAGAGAGAGAGAGAGAGAGAGAGAGAGAGAGAGAGAGAGAGAGAGAGAGAGAGAGAGAGAGGGGGAGAGAGGGGGAGAGAGGGGGAGAGAGAGAGGGAGAGGGGTGCTGCAGATTGGGTTAGCTCGAGCCTGGGCTGTGTGCGGATCCGACTGCCTCTCGACTGTCTCCAGAGGAAATCAAACAAGGCTGTGTGGTTCATTATTCAGGCAGCAGACTGGCAGGAGAGAGCTCTGGCGACATGGCCGTTTACTGGGAGTCTCCTCAGACCCTGCTGTGACAGGCCGCAGAGCGTGGCCAATGAACTGCAAACACGGACATTCGCTGCTTCTCAGGACTGATGTTGTTTTCATTCATACAAACCATTGTCGTTTTTCCCTTCCTTGTTACCCGATGGATGAATAGCTTTATTGTGTAAAGAGGGTATCTAAAGAGAGTGGGGTCAGCTCTGGAATTGTGAACCTTTGCCTCCACACACACACACACACACAGACTCCACAGTGAACGTGCGCTCTGTCACTGCTTGTTCTTTAGACGCCAGTGTCGGAAAGGGGAACAGGAGGTGTCTGGCCGGGGGGGGGGGGGGGGGCGGTGGGAGGGAGGGAGGGGGGCGAGGGGGAGGTGGGAGGGGAGGAGGGGGGGGCGGTTGTCTCTGGTTTGTCGCCGTCCTGAGTTCAAAGCCCCCTGCGTCTACCTCGCTCCTCGCAGCCAGACATCCAGACATGAGGCAGGAAGCAGCCCAGCAGCCACGTACTCGGCCTCTGAGCTGCACTTCACCTCACCTTTCAAGTCCAGGGCAGGGGGCTGGGGAGGGTCTCGGGCCGTGGAGAGAAGCACGTCTGGATGTGGACAGGACATTCGTCTGCTGCACATCACGCATAACTGGACAGACTGTCATCTTTTTCGACTGTCTCTGTTTTCTCTCCCAACAATCGACGTAATCCCGTGGGAGCCCAATGGCGGTCGAGTCATGTGTGAGCACACGGAACAGCCAGAGAAGGCCCTCAGCACATGGGAGAGAGAGTGGCTGGGCTCGAGGTATTTTCCCATCTGCACATCCCTATCTCTGAACAATGACATTGTGTGCGTCTGAGCGCAGCCCTCGCGGCGCTATCTGCTCCATCAGACCCTGATGATAGCGTCGGAGACTGGCGTCTGGCTCGGCCGATAGCCGGCGGACGCTCGCCGACTCGTAATGTGCAGCGGAGCGTGGCATCATGGGGCGGGGTGGGGGAGGAGGGGGAGAGGAGAGGGGGGAGAAGGGGGATGGGGGGGGGGGGAGAGGGTGCATCCTCAGTGCCGCCATGAGAAAATACATGAGCGCCCAGCCAGCCACCCAGCCAGCCAGCCAGCCAGCCAGCGTGCGGCAGAAGACAGGGTGGCACCAGCGAGGCGCCAGCTGTGACGCGGAGCCGCCCGGCGCTCCGGGAGGGAGAGGCCACCAGTATTATCGCTATGCCACGCTGACTCGCTGTCTCCACTATCTCCACTGTCATCGATGGGTGGATCCGTCTCGTGTCTGGGCCTGAGTCATTGCCTCTGGCCAGGATGGGGCTGGATTGAGGTAGGTGGGAGGGCATCACCCATGCCACCACCACTGCCACCACAAACAGCAAGGCCTTAAAAGGAGGCTTCCGATCACAGGGGTGTGCTGTGGGCCAGCCGGTACTGCAAGGTGAGAGGGTTGGGAGCCAGGCGGATGTCCTTGGGCGGCAGGCTGTCTCAAAGGCACCCCCTGTGGCAAGCGGCCCAGCTCAGCAAGGATTTTCACTTGGCCTCTGCGTCTTTCTCTACTGCACCTTCTCCCTTTCTCTCCCTCTCTTACCTCCTGACAGAAGGCAGCTGTTCTCAGTCCCCATCTGCGTCTGTCTGTCACACCACACACCCTCTCTCTCTCTCTCTCTCTCTCTCTCTCTCTCTCTCTCTCTCTCTGTCTCTCTGTCTCTCTGTCTCTCTCTCTCTCTCTTTCTCTCTCTCACACTCTCTCTCTGTCTTTCTCTCTCTCTCTCTCTCTCTCTCTCTCTCTCTCTCTCTCCCTCTCTCTCTCTCTCTCTCTCTCTCTCTCACTCACTCACTCACTCACTCACTCTCTATCTCTCTCTCTCTCTCTCTCTCTCTCTCCCTCTCCCTCTCTCTCTCTCTCTCTCTCTCTCTCACTCACTCACTCACTCACTCACTCTCTATCTCTCTCTCTCTCTCTCTCTCTCTCTCTCTCTCTCTCTCTCTCTCTCTCTCACTGACACACAAACACACAGATCTACACACATGTATATAAAATATATATATTTTTTAAAATAATCTTTTACATGTACAAATGGTTCACTGTAGTTTACAGCCATCTCTTGGCCCTCTTATCCTGGGCAGATTCTCCAAATAAAATGAAATAATCTGCAAATAGCTTGAAATGTAAAGGCCCATGAAGCAGCCAGGTGGAGGTCACTAAGGGAACTCTTGAGCGTGTGTTGGCACTGTGCTTACGTAACGGAGCCCGTCCAAGCTGACACGACGGTAAAAGACCGAAAGGTTTGGCCGTAGGGGATCAAAAAGTAGAAAAGGAAAAGTGAAAGGGAACACTTTGCTCGTACTGTAACGCATGAGAAGCAAGGATGCAGCGTTTGGCTTCTTGAGTCCTGTTCTCACAGGCAGATAAAGCAGCATGTTGAGGAATGGGCCGTGAACTCGGTCGATCTTCTGACCTTCTCACTCACACTGCAGGTGTACAGTAATTGTCACTTTATCCCACAGACTCCTCCAGGCCATGCCTGCTGTCCCCGGGTCACCTGGGGCCTGTGCTGCTGTAAGATGATCTGCAGTCATTACGCGTGTCATGCTTCACTCTGGACGGGGGAGCTGCCACCAAGCACCCATGGCATCCATCCAGTTCCATAACCCATCAGCTATTCTACATGAGAAAGCCCCTCCGATGGGGCCAAATGTGCTGTCAGTGGCAGGTGGGTGAAGGTGCTAGCGGGAGGTGGGGATGGACAGATAGACGGACAGACAGACAGACAGACGGACAGACAGACGGACAGACGGACAGACGGACAGACGGACAGACGGACAGACGGACAGACGGACAGACGGACAGACGGACAGACGGACAGACAGACAGACAGATGGACAGTCAGACAGACGGACAGACAGATGCATACATAAATGGTGAGCTGGTGTGTTCCTGATTCAGAGGGTTGAGCTGAACTCCTGCTTTTGTGCCAAGCGCCATCCAAGCCTTCCTTTGGCCTGGGCCACGGCTCACCCCTGTGAACCCTGGTGATGAGTGGATATGTGCTGTCGGTAAATGATACTCTGGATCCATGGGATCTGACGGCCCTATTGCATGTTCCAAGTGTCTACAAATTCCTGCAGTACAGTATGCTCATTCATCTGGAATATTGAGTCCAGAATTTCCCCTCAGGCCCACGGATGTAGTGCTACTATGTTATTAATTGTATCCACGACGTGTGATCACAGTGACATCTTGTTTCTTCATTCCTCTGGCGTGCCATGAAAGGGTGTATGTTTGTGTTTATGTTGGCATGCGGCCTTGCCTGTATTTGTGAGTGTTCAGCTATTCAAGCGCACACTTAAAGGGGATTGTGTAACTGTGCAGCACGGAGGCAAGGATATTGAAAGCAGATGTGGCCTTTGCATGGGTTTTTTTCTTCCAGAGGGTGGTGGGTGTGTGTGTGTGGGTGGGGGGGGGGGGGCACCCCCGTTATTGATTGCTGAAGCTCTGGCATGTTTGGGCTATCTGCAGGCTCCTAGAGCCAAGATGATAACATGAAATGGGTGAGGGGAAGTTGGAGATAAGTTGGAGATAAGTTGGAGCGCTGGAAAAGTGCCACTGGGTTGGAACAGAACAAGATAGGTTAGTGTTGCTCACGGTGATTTCCGTTTCAGTTTTCATGTTCTGACTTTCTGACATTCATGACGTTGTGACCAAATGAAGAATATTGTGCAATATATAAGCATGTAACTGGAAAAAAAAGGTTTGAACTCACATTTAACGTAAGGACATACCACCCCTCTTGGACAAGTTCCAACCCTTTCTTAGAACGCATCTCCCTACCCATAATCATCTCCTCCACCCCTTCCAAACTTGCAGAAAAGGGTGTATTACTGGAGCCGTCTACTCCTCCTTTCCTGCCCTCCCCCTCTCTCCCTCCTCCCCTTGATTCTGTGTGACAGTGGAAACAACAGTGTCCGCCATGTTTTAATCTACGTGCGGCTCTCAGTGTGAGAGGAAAAAAGAACTACTTCCTTGTGAAAGTAGGAATGCAAAGCATTCTCCACAATGCCACACTGCTGCAATTACTCCAGCGCCTGGTGCCGCGCCAAGACAATGAGACGATAGCTTGTGATATTGAGGGGGAGAGCCGTTTGCTGCACGACACACTGCAGTCCTGTGGCGGCTTCACAGCACTGCGTGATCTGTGCTCCACCTCTAGGTGCTAGTTTACCGTGCAAAGGTGTTCCCTTTAAGATGTTCTGAGAGAGAGAGAGAGAGAGAGAGAGACAGAGAGAGAGACAGAGAGAGAGTGTGTGTTAGCAAAAGCTTTCAGCATGACTGCGCTAAACACAACTAGCAGAATGTGTCTCCTGGACGTCCATCCTTGTCTGTGCCCTGTGGCTCCACACTCTGATGTAGCTGACTGATAGTTTTCACTATCGCTTGGCCATTAACCACCGTTGCCCTTTTCTGTGAAAAGAAAAATAAAAGAGGAGAGATTAGCATGGCTGGGAGGAATGGTGGACATGGGAGGGGAGCTTGCTGCCAGAGAGTCTGCCTCCCCAGGCCTTGTCCACAGCCCCCAAGAGCCGTCTGTACTCCCTCCCTCCCTCCCTCCGTCCCGCCAGCCCAGCCGACCGCTCGTCACCGTTATCAGCTGGCTCAGCAGCAGCGGAGACACGGCTAAACAAGGCGCTGTTTATCTGCGTAGCCTGTATTCACTGCACATCCCGCCAGCCGGGCTCTGGCACCAGCCAAATCTGCCCCGGCTCTGCAGAGAAAGGGCCTGCAGACCTGCTCTCAACAACAGTCTGTCTGCCCAGAGGTGCCTGGGGTGCAGATCAATGGGTGGCTGGCCGTGTCACAGCCTTGTCCTGACGCCACCAGGCAGACCCGGCACCCCCCCCTCCACCACCTCCACCACCAGCACCCTCCCCACTGCCTCCACACTGCCTCCCCACTGCCTCCCCACTGCGTCCACACTGCCTCCCCACTGCCTCCCCACTGCCTCCACACTGCCTCCCCACTGCCTCCACACTGCCTCCCCACTGCCTCCCCACTGCCTCCCCACTGCCTCCCCACTGCCTCCCCACTGCCTCCCCACGGCCTCCACACTGCCTCCCCACTGCCTCCCCACTGCCTCCCCACTGCCTCCCCACTGCCTCTCTACTGCCTCCCCACTGCCTCCCCACTGCCTCCCCACTGCCTCCCCACTGCCTCCCCACTGACTCCACACTGCCTCCCCACTGCCTCCCCACTGCCTCCCCACTGCCTCCCTACTGCCTCCCCACTGCCTCCACACTGCCTCCCTACTGCCTCCCGACTGCCTCCCGACTGCCTCCACACTGCCTCTCTACTGCCTCCCCACTGCCTCCACACTGCCTCCTCACTGCCTCCCCACTGCCTCCCCACTGCCTCCCCACTGCCTCCCCACTGCCTCCACACTGCCTCCCCACTGCCTCCCCACTGCCTCTCTACTGCCTCCCCACTGCCTCCCCACTGCCTCCCCACTGCCTCCCCACTGCCTCCCCACTGCCTCCACACTGCCTCCCCACTGCCTCCACACTGCCTCCCCACTGCCTCCCCACTGCCTCCCCACTGCCTCCACACTGCCTCCCCACTGCCTCCCCACTGCCTCCCCACTGCCTCCACACTGCCTCCCTACTGCCTCCCGACTGCCTCCAGTGTGGCTGGTTTCTTTTATTATTATGATAAAGAATGATATCAATCATCATAATCATAACAATACTATAATAGCTATAAATGATGTGTTTTGGTACAACGGAATTATTTGTTTTCTTAATGGCCAACTAACTGCATATTTGACTGCATTCAGACCTGATAAAGAACATTTTATTTCACAATTATATTTCATCATTCTTCTACGCTTGTCGACATGTTAGTAGAGACATGCTATGCTGTAATCATGTCTATATCACACAGCCAACCCACGATGTGAGGGTTAGCCATGTCGTCATGGACGGGTGTACTGAGGTAATAAGAGACCTGACACCATACTCCACACCCTGTCTAGCACTGTCACTGCAGCCAGGCACACAGTACAGAACACAGCAACTGCTGTAGCTCTTCTGAAAGCCCAGCCTGTTCTGTATCTCTCTCCCTAAAGAGACGGCCTCGTAGGGAGGTGGATCTCTCATCCCTGTCTCCCCCCCCCCCCCCCCCCTCCCCCGTCTCCCAGCCTCCCAGACTCCTAACCTCCCAGTCTGGCCTTATCAGTGGCCCGAGGAGCCCAGCCCCCAGACAGGACAGACAGTGCTATCTAACTAGGACATGTCCCCCGCCCCCCCCCCACCCTCCTCCACCAGGGAATCACCCAGGCTTGAGGAAGACACGAGAGCAGCCCTCAGACTTCCTGCCTCCGAGTGAGACCATGGATAGACAGACATTCTGAAAGGCTAATTCAGTGGGAGACAAGTCACACACTGGCCCTCATTGAGAAAACAATTTAAAAAAAACACACACACACACACTTGGCTTTAAGTATTAGAACAAATCCCTTGTTTTCCTCCGAGTCAGAATTTAGGACAAGGTCTTTGTTGTGGCTGATGCTGCCTTGGCTCGAGTTCCCGTCCATTGGTCTAAAAGGCATGACACAAACTGTAGCATTTCTTTCAGACTTGTCAGTGTCTGGGTTGTCTTGCTGCGGTACCAAGGCCCCTACAGCTATGCTGTCCTTCCTGTAGCACTTCTCATTCACTCAGGTAAACGTGTGCAAGATCTCAGTCCGGGATTCTTTAAACTCATTCACGAAAAAGCTGAGTTTAAATGCTCTATTATTTTCTCTTTTTATTATTTTATGTTAGAACGGCACCATAAAAAAACTAATCCCACTAGGTTTAGAATGGCGTCTCAACTCATTCCTTGTCACTCGTGTAGGAGAGCACAGAGAGAGTTGAGTGCTCACCGGTCAGACACGAAGGCAGATGGGAGGACGATATAAAAGGACTCCAGCGACTTCACGGTTTTACTGACAGACGGCCAGTGATTGAGTCTTCCAGACAGGCAAACAGAGAGAGGTCCGTGAAAGGTCAAAGGGAAAGGGAGGGGGTGTTGACCCTTCAACAGGAGATCCTGCTGTGTCGTGTTGCTATAGTAGCCCCTTAACACCATCCATCCATGCTGGCGTGTACGTCTGTTCCCCACAGGAGACCTGAACCAGCCTCCTGTCAGAGAGCCCAGACTCAGCCCAGAGGGGGGGTCCTCCTCAAGCCCCCTATGGCCCCCAGGATCTCCAGTGACAGAATATGCTGACTTATCAACACTGCTTGATGAGATACAAGGCTGAGATTCCGGAACATGTTCGGTGTTTGTGTGTCAGCCAGACACATGTCTGGGAGAAGTGGAGTCAGGTGGCTGAGCGGTTAGGGAAACGGGCTTGAAAATCTGAAGGTTGCCTGTTCGATTCCCGGTCGTGCTACATGAAGTTGTGTCCTTGGCCAAGGCACTTCACCTTGCTTGCTTCAGGGGAATGTCCCTGTACTTACTGTAAGCCGCTCTGGAAAAGAGCGTCTGCTAAATAACTAAATGTAATGTAAGTGTATCTCTGTCACAGCTGCTGGGGCCTACGGCTCACTACCGACCGCGGTGTGAATGAGGTTCACCTGCTGAGCAGTTTCAGACACAGTGCTCAATCTCTGTCAACATTATTCAGAAGCAGTTGACATAACACTGTATATTTGAATGAAAAGGGTACATTGACACCACCACTTCATTGCAAAGTTGTGTCTCATTGCTAGAGCCCTTGAACCAAGCTTCCTCACAACATGTTTGTTTCTTAGTCCTACATCCAAACCAGTCTAGTGCCAGTAAACAGTGACAGGATGAGACTCGCTACTTGTTGATCTGTAGGGAACTGTAAAAAGGAAGTGACTCATTGTGTTTACTGAAAAGCCCAAACAGTCGGAGAATCTGGCTGCATAAGTAATTGATGATTATTCAAATGATGACTCGCATTAGTGGTTTCCATGGCAATTAATCATTTTGTCTTTTGGAGCCAGACAAAATATTAAGGGCGGGCCTGTTCTCTGCCTCAGGCCAGACAGAAGCTGCACACACACATATAAACTCACACACACACACACACACACACACACAGAGTCCTACATACAGCGTCTTCAGACAGACTCCACTGTTGGGGTTAGGAGAGCACGGGCCAGGGCAGGCTGGCAGATCTGTTTGACAGATGAAAAAAAGACTGTCTTTGCGTGTGTGCTCGCTTGTGCTGAGTTTGAACCTCCTCCAACAGCCCCTGCGGTGGGGTCGCCTGGACAACATGATAAACGTTGTGCCAACAAGACCTTTGGTGGAGACTGACACTTACTGATGACTGAACAACGATGACTGTTGTTTGCATCCCTGAAGTATTCATATAACACTTTTTTAAATGTTCACTGAGACAAGCACATTTGTGTGAAATTACCCAAATAAAAATCTAATTTCTATTCTACACAATGTATAGATGACATTGTTTGAGCTTCGGCTTTCGCTGGTCTCCCTTCAAACCTAAGTTTTCATTTGGTAAACCTAAAGTGAATTTCACAGGTTGTCCATCAGGAGGTATTTTTCGAATGTCTTGCTGGGCTAGAATTTACAAAGCCTACCCCCTCTCATCTGTGACCTTTTGGCTTCCCAAAAGTCCAGTATCCCCAGTGAACGTAATCATTTTCGTCTGGATGTGGCCAGAGCGACACAGCGGGTGTCTCTGAACCAGCCTTGAGAGAGGAGGGCTTACTTTTTACCACTGGTTTGGGAGACGCTGGGCTGCAATCACAGAATGAGAGATGGTTCTAATTACAGATCTCCCTCATTCTCTCTCCTCTTCTCTTGTTCTCTTCTCGCTATCTCTCTCTCTCTCTCTCTCTCTCTCTCTCTCTCTCTCTCTCTCTCTCTCTCTCTCTCTCTCTCTCTCTCTCTCTCTCTCTCTCTCTCTCTCTCTCTCTCTCTCTCTCTCTCTCTCTCTCTCTCTCTCTCTCTCTCTCTCTCTCTCTCTCTCTCTCTCTCTCTGTCGTTGCTTTTGTCAACTGTTCTCCTTTTATCATGTGTGACAGTCACTGGAGATGTACACGCACACACACACAGACACACACATACTGTACACACACAAGTTTTCCAGTTTGAATCCGATTCTGGTCCATGTGTTTGTGGTAGAGCCCTGCTTGGCCCTCCTACAATGAGGGTCGTGGTATAGCCGAAGAAGCAACACCAGCCTCAGGAGCTCACCAGGCCAACGATAATGTTGTGCTTAAAAGATAATGGTTGTTTTTACAACTGTCTATTTGGGATTATGATATGCGGCTGCAATCTTAGCCATGATTCTGTTATGAAAATGACTCATGTTTTTCCATCCAATGATAGAGCTGTGTGGAGGACCACCTCTATAGTGACTTCGGCCCTTGTCAGATACTGCTGAGACTGGGGTCAGTCACTGCCTGTGTTGTGGGAGAATTCCTACCATGAGCTCCCTAGCTGTCCTGTGGCACTGGGAGGGGTGAGTCCCAAGTCCAAACAGGCATCCTGGATCGACAGGCTCTGGACTGCTAACGGCACGAGAGACATAAGAGAATGAAAGGAACAGGAGAAGTGGTAGTGGTGTGCAATAAGAGCGGCGCTGAGAGGAATGAGAAGGGGATGAGGTAGAAGAGGGATCAGGGGAGGGGGGGGGGGAGAGGAGAGGGGGGATGCGGGATTAGAGATGGAGGGGGGATGGAGGGGGAAGGAGGGGGGATGGAGGAGGGAAGGAGGGGAGATGGAGGGGGGATGGAGGGGGGAAGGAGGGGAGATGGAGGGGGGATGGAGGGGGGAAGGAGGGGAGATGGAGGGGGGATGGAGGGGGGAAGGAGGGGGGTGTGGAGAAAAGGATCAGGGAGGGTGGAGAGGGAGACCTGGTGAGAGAAGGCGTCTGCTCCTGCCAGGCAGGGCCTGTCAGTTGCAGTCAGGGCCTCTCTCTCTCTCTCTCTCTCTCTCTCTCTCTCTCTCTCTCTCTCTCTCTCTCTCTCTCTCTCTCTCTCTCTCTCTCTCTCTCTCTCTCTCTCTCTCTCTCTGTCTCTCTCTCCCAGCACACCGCTCCAGGGCCGGGCCACATAATGAAGGCCTGTTTGAGTTCACATTCAGACATCACAGAGTGCCTGGAAAAACAGTGCCCCATGGGCTACTTTTATTAACCCAGCTAGGAATCTCAGCCTTCAGCCTTGTGCCAGAATATTCCCTCATTTCTTCTCCACACTGACTGTCAGCTAAACGCTTCTTCATGGTGAAGGGTTTGTTTTTGGCCTCTGGAGCGTCTGGGAGTCTCCTGTGTCTGGATTGGAAGACGGTTGCCTGAATTCTTCTCACACACTGCTTTAATGGAGACGGAAACAAGAAATGGTTTGGCTTCTGTTTAGGTGTCGACTTTTTCTGACCCACACCGAAACCGTGGCTGTGTGTGTCGTTCCCCATCGCTCTGTCTCTCTTTCTCTCCCTCTCCTTCTCTCCCATCGCATCTCTCCCTCTGTCTCTTTCTCTCTCCCATCATCCTTTGGCTTGCCTGAGTGAGCCCTGTCCGAGGATGGATGTCTCTCTTAGAGACACGTCAAAACACACACAGGCTTGCTGACTGATGGCTCTCCAACATTCACTAGGGAGGATATCTGACTCAACATTTCCAATAATAGGATGTGAGATGTACAATGCAACAGATAGCTGTGTGGGGAAGAACAGCCTGTCGGTCAGACTGACTGTGTGTGTGAACACATTGTTTGTTTTGGTCATAGTTCTGCAAACTGACTGTACCAGGTCTCATTGAGACAAGATGTTTCTGCTGATGGCAGTGGTGAAGGACTGGTCTCGCTGACTCATTTAATCTGAGGTTAGTAGCTGTTGCAGTGGTCAGTGCCACTGCGTCACATGTTATCAGAAACAGGACAGGCTTTGTTTGAACTTTTACTTTTGAAATTGATTAAAAAATATATTTCTCCTAGGTGTACTAGAGTGGAAAAAATAAGTTTCCAAATTGAACAGCTTTGTTACTCATCAGTTCCTCTGGAGTTGAGCTGTAATGGTATTTACATGGCCCGGGGAGGTGAAGGCGGGGGGGGGGGGAGGTGGGCAATCAGGCAGCAGTGCACCCTGGGACAGGACCCTACCTCCACTCTTTCCCAGGGCTGTCTGTTCGTGTGGCCCTGCTTGGCCCCTCACTTCTCTAGGCTTGCACAAATCCTCTTAAACCCCTGGAGTCAGAGAGGGTGTATCTGGTCCCAGATCTGCTGTGTGTGGGGCTGGGTGACCGTCCGGAGCCAGTGGGGGGAGGAGGAGGGGGGTGCGGGGTGTCTGGGGGGCTGGACAGGGCTACTGTGATACTGTGAGCCAGGGCGCCTGGAGAGCTGGGAGTCGCTCGGCCACAGAGCTCTGTGTTTGTGTATAGAGCCCTCTTATCTCCCGCCTGTACTGACGCCACTCTCTTCCTGTTTCAAATCTTTACTGCTGATTTTCTCTTCATTCCTGCCTCGGCCCCAGCCAGCCCCCATGGCTCCCCAGTTCCTACCCACTCGCTTTTTTTGTTATTGTTTTTTTATTTATTTTTTGTCTTCTTTTTCTTTTCAGTGGAGATTAGATAGAGTCGCCATTGTGACGGACGTGAGTGACCAAAGCATTGCCTGCCTGGATGCACGCAAATGTGATTGGCAAAGTGTGTTTTTCCATTACTAAATGCTAAAATGGGCAGGTGGAACAAAATAACCAACTTGTAGAGGAAGTACACAGAGACGATTTGCATAACTGACTGCTTGGAGTCTTCAGGCAGACAACATTCCAGTCTGGGAGACCGGACATGTCTCTTACTAGATTACACACACACACACACACACGCGCACACACACACACGCACGCACACACACACACACGCACACCCACACACACACGCGCACACACACACACGCACACACACAAAGACACTCCCATTCATGCATACGTGCATGAACACACACACATTTACAAATGATTATATATTATGAAGAAAATGTCCTACTATACTTGCCTATAGTAATAAAGTGAGAGACTTTTTCGTGCAATGGTTCTTGGAAGATCCCTGGATGCTGCCACAGTGAGAGGAGGTTGTAAATACACTGTTACTGGACATGTGCTGCGCGGGCGTTACAGACTGGACTGTTCTCTCAGCAACCAGTCATTGATTTTGGTCTGAGACAGTGGCTGGACTGTCTCTGCTCTTACTGATTTCAGATAAACAAATAGACTGGTATGGATTGGACAAACACAGCTATTCAAAGTGACTTCTCTGGATCACACAATACAATGTATTGCTTGGTGTCTACTTTTGCATCGTAACTGCATTGTACGGAGATGTGTTGCTGTTGTTAGATTATGATACAGTATCTGGAGAAATACCAAACAAAAGGCTATGAAACTTGATGAAACAGTTCTGCCGCACCTTGGCTACCCTGCTTCCATATCTGGGAGGTAGGACAAGACAGGTGCTCAATTTGATGTCTAATAACAGACATTTGAAACAAAAATGTGGGTCAAACGATATTGAGCAATGCGGCATTGCACACAGACTGCTGCTGTACAAAATCTTCGGTTGTTCTGTGACTCATTGTTGAGAATCAAACAATGTCGCTGTGTTCTGAAGCGTGCTCGATCCCCACGTAGGCTGCAGACACACAACAAGTCTGTCTCTGGTTCTGTCACTGAACACCGTCAGCCTCTGACGGCTTTTCTCAGCATCCAGGTGCCGTGGCCTGACCCCTTTGGTCTAATAACACGATAACATGAGCCTATTTTAACAGGGGACCATAACAGGAAAACGATATCTTGATGGTGCGTGTTTGTAGATACAGTGCCACCGAGTTCCGATCTCCGTTAATCGTTGCTGCTTGTTCGTAACGGCGTCCAGCACATCAAAACAGACGCCACTCCATAATTGCAAAACAAGTTCGGGGAGAGTGGGAGGCGTCCATCTTCTTCTCTATGAAATCGAAAACAGCCATCTAAAACATATAAACAAGTCAGAAGTTCCTGACGGGCCCCGACGCGGCGCGTGTTTTCCGAGCGTCACGAGCCTTCCTCTCCCCTCGTCTGTCTGGCCCGCTTGGCTGCCTGGAAGGCCCGTTCCGACGGCGCCAAGCCCCCCTGCGCCGCTCTGCCATAATCAGGAACAGCGAGGGTTAGCCTCTATCACAGCGAGGGGCAGCCTCTATCACGGCCTCTATCACAGAGTTTCTTTTCCCCTTCCTTTGTTTTCCACAGATTTCCTTCCTCGTTTTCTTAGATATTCTCTCCCCACTGATGTAAGTCCAAACAGAGGCCTATTTAGAAAGTAAACAGATGAATGAGGGGAGGTCCCAGGGCTGGCATCGACGGAGTCAGGAGCAGAGCACAGCGGAGGCGGCTCGCTCAGCCCTGCCCGGCCTGTGCTGACACAACCGGTAAATATACAGCATGACAAATAGCCTGGCCCCACACCAGGCCTCCAGCCAATCCCTGCCCACCAGGCCTTATGCCTGAAGGGCTGCTCTCAGGAGGACTCTTTGGCCCAAATGAGAGGTTGTTTACAGGCTACAGGACACTCTCACAAGGTTCTCCGACAAACATATAATACTGACATCTCTACCTTTGGAGTTTTTTGTTTTTCCAACAGTGATATTGCATAAAGATTTTTTTTTTTTAAATTGTCAGAGGTAGCGTGGCCTCTCCTATATGTCTTGGTGATCAATCACTCTCCAGTTTCTAAAGTCAATCCTGGCCCTCTGCAGGTCTTCCAGACCTCTGCTCTGGTTACCTCAGAGGTCTGGCTCAGGCTGGCTGCCAGACTGTTCCACCAGGCTTCTCGGTAGCTACAGTAGTGTGGCATCTTGGTATCTTGGATTTCCTCACATGGAATTAGGGATGCAACCATATTTCAAATCATGGTAAATTCGGGGTCAGAGCTTGATAGAGTTCATTGATTCACGTCGAGGTATGGCTGTGATCATGCATTTACACCATCACAAATGTAGTTCCATGGTCCTATCAGGAGCTACAGTAGCAATCTTGGGGGAAATTCATTTCAGAGGGCTGCGTTCAAGAAGCTTTTATTCCCACATATTTTATTTTTTTGTAACAATACGAGCTGTAATACTTATCCTTATAGTAAAGAAACAGTCAATAAACAAACAAGTAAAATACTCTAAACAGACACATTATCGAGATGGCGATAGACCTTAGAGCTGTGTTTGAGTCAGGGCCATAGAATGGAATGTCTTGAAAACGGGAAAAGAGAGAGGGAGACAGAAAGAGAGAGAGAAACAAAGAATGGAGTGAGTAAGAGATGGGCGCCAGGGGAAAGCTCTGGTTGACCTCTAAGGATAGGACCTGTGAACTAAAAGGGCCCACGCTCTTTCCGTCTGCACTCCCTGGGCCAGGATTTCCTCCCCTGCTACAGGCCCACGGTTACCCATGGAGCACCAGAGAAGCGGGGCCGGCGGGCCAGCCTGGCTGCTGTATTGTGAGCGAGCCTCTTGGCTGAGGTCATGCAGGGAAGCTGTAAGCGCCAGCCTGGCAGGCACTCTGCAGCTTCCTCTAAGATAGGAGATCAAGTACATCTGAATTAGAGCCTGTTACCCTTTAAGACTTCTAATGACGACGGCTCTTTCTCTCTCTCTCCCCCCTCCTCTCTCTCTCTATCGGTCTCTTTGCCTCTCTTTCCCTCTGTCTCTCCCCCTCTCTCTCTCTCTCTCTCTCTCTCTCTCTCTCTCTCTCTCTCTCTCTGTCTCTCTCTCTCTGTCTCTCTCTCTCTGTCTCTCTCTCTCTCTCTCTCTCTCTCTCCCCCTCTCTCTCTCTCTCTCTCTTTCTGCTGAACATATGGCTGCATCGGAGACGCAGCACATTATGAAGATAGTAGCCATCATCCGTTTTTCATCGACTGGGCTCTCCTTTCAACAAACATGATCTCATCCTGGTATGGTTAACTTAATGCAGCCAGTATTAGAGTTGTAGAGTATTAGCATACACACTGTAGCTCCATTAGACCTGCTCTGGCCTCCCACCCCACATGGTTACTGTGTTACCTCTTAAGAGGATCCATTTTTCACAGGCTGCCCAGGGCTATAAAGACAAGAGACAAAGCAATTGATTTGAATCTGCTGGCGGTGTCAGGGGAGCCTGCTGGAAGAGATACATAGAGATACATTTCCCCAAGCGCCAGTATTGACAGCCTGGCTGATCAGGGCAAAGAGGCTACAGGCAGGCAAGAGTCCACCAGTTTTAAATCAAATGACTTAGCCCTTATGTATCATGTCCATGGTTAATTTAGCCTGTTAGCATTATGTAGATTTGGAGTGCTGCACACCTATCAGGATGGATCGAGTTTGGGAATAAATTGAACACATCTTCCATTGTCTCGTGTATGCACCCGTTGAGTAGTTTTCATAGAGGAGAATATGTTCCTGCTATTCCAATTACTCTAACAAAGTACACAGGTTTAACTTGGACAAAGGAACAGGAAGAATTCTCGGGCCAAGTCACACTTTCTCAACAATGAGTTCCTTCTCCAAATTGGAGGGACACCCATGAACCCATCCCTCTCTTTCCTCCTCGTCTGTCCTACTCTTCCATCGCTCTGTATCCTGCACTTCTCACGCCATGATTCAACGCCTCCTTTTCCATTTTCCCCTCTCTCCTCTTGGTGATTTACTCTCCAGTGCTGAGAGTGGAGAAGTAGCATCAGGGATAGTAATTACTAGCTTTCCTGCGCACCACCAAAAACAAGTGACTCTAACAAGTGACTCTTCTGGGAAGACCTGGCGCAGTAGGGTAGGTGCCTGGTCACAGTGGAAAGTGTGCCCATGGACCTGGGAGTAAATCAGGCCAGGGGGAAGAGGAGGTCACGGTGGTGACCCTGCAGCACCAGCAGGATTTAAATCACCCTGTTTCCCTGGGTGGAGAGAGACAGCGCGAGCTAAGTAATGAAAACGGCATGTTCCTTTGGACATGGCTGCAACTCGGAGCCTCACACGGGGTCGGTCCACTGAAAAACACCCAGACTAAATCTAATGTCGGCCAACGCTAAGAGCTGAGCGGGGCAGTCTGGAGGCGATGGGCCTGACAATGATGTCTTCCTGTGTGTCTGTGTACAAAGTGAGCCGTCTTCCAAGGGCCCATTAAGCCTGGGAGCTATACAGTGTGGTCTGCCTATAAACCTCATATACAGGGAGAGAGAGGCCTCATGCTGTGGGTGATTGTGAGCAGCCATAATCATTATCAGCCCAGTGCTAAGAGAGGCTCCCACTCTGTACCGGCGGCTGCCTGTCTCCTGTCTGACCCGGCTGTGGCACGGCACGGTCTGCAGGGTGGGAGACTGGAGCAGGGCTGCTCTGGGTGGGGGTTGGGGTGCTGTGTGTGTGCGTGTGTGTGTGTCTGCCGCCTCTCTGGAATATCTGCCTGCCATTAACTGCAATGGGCCTGATGACATGTTCTTCCTGAGACTGTCCTCCCAGGCCTCTCGGCACGGCGAGGCCCCGGGTGAGAGGCCCCGGGGGCGAGGGGCCCTGGCACACTCCTCTATTTTGGGAAGTCGTTTGGAGCCGGGCGCCCTGTCTCCCCAGCAAGGCCTGTCTCCTGATACTGCTATCATCCGCCGGCTTTTAGCAGGGAGATATGGCAATTTACTCAAGGGACGCCAGGCAGGCCAGTTATCAGGACTCTGACACCAGATTAGCTGGTTGTGCTTCTAATGAGCGTCTTCGAGCAAGCTGAGAAGGGGAAGCTCTCAGGGTCTAACAAAAACAGAATGAGCCACAACTCTGTCAGCAGTGGAAACCCACTCAAATAACACACGCACCATGACAGTTCAGTTCAGCCCTACCAGAAGGTGATGTCGCCTCGACTTTTTATATCTAACCAAATGCCTGTGGAGTTTCCA
Source organism: Hypomesus nipponensis (assembly GCF_054491055.1). Classification (NCBI taxonomy): domain Eukaryota; kingdom Metazoa; phylum Chordata; class Actinopteri; order Osmeriformes; family Osmeridae; genus Hypomesus; species Hypomesus nipponensis. Next base: position 18,971,329 of record NC_140374.1, read on the forward strand.
GACTTTAGAAGTAACAAGTCGACGTAAACAACCTCTCTCCTCTCAAGGCTCATATTATGAGGCTGCCACGTCATCATCCAGCAAGCAATTAAGAGAAATCCAACAGATGTTTTGCATTTGTACAACAAACTTTAACGAGCAAACAGCTACTGATCTCTTCAATCTCTCCTCTCCTCTGAAGCCCCAGAGCCATTAAAAGCTCCACGGATCTGCCAATCAGATCAGAGGAGGATGACTCAACTGGCCAATCCTGTCCTTGGCTGGATTGAGCGTGGTAACTGGGTTCCAAAGCCTGGTTATGTGGCCAGCCCAGCCCAGCCCTGCTCTTTGTTAAAAAGTTTAAATCATAAAAAAGTGTCTGTGCAGGAATGATGTCATGGTTGGCATTATGTTTCACTGTGGGTTTAAGGAGGGTTAGATTTACCAGCATTCGGGAAACATTAAAAAGTACAGCAGTTCACACTGAGAGTGTCTGTGCTCTTGGTAGTCCACCCCCACTCTCCAGCACACAGCCGTGTAGATGGAGAGCAGTCAAACAAACACACAAACCTTGCAGATCTCTCATCAACCAGTCCGAACCATACCACTGTCAATTCAATTAGCTGTCAATTCTTAGTCCTCGACATGTTTACATTCCCCCCAGATCTTTTCTTCTTCAGGTGTCTGTAGCACATGTACCAGAATCTGTAGAGTAATCTGTTTTAGGATGGAGTGGGGATTTTGTGAAGGATTTCCAACTGAAGAGGGTGCCAGTCTTGGAGAACGATCCTGAAGGTGTGAAGAACCTTCCAGTTGGTTTTGGCTGAGGAGCTCCACCTCATGAACCGTATTTTCATTTTTAAGACGCTTGTTTTGAGAAGCCATGGGCCATCCAAAGTAAAACATTTTATGAATGTCTTCACATTGAGACAGCTTAAAAACACACGTATTAGTCCAATAGACCTTTATTCATAATTTATGTAATTGTGGTCAGTAAGACATATTTTGTTCAGTGAGAGAAATTCAACTGAGAATAAACCACATGGCATGAACTAACTCCTTCTGGTTTGCTACGTTTTGAGGGAACAAACACCCTCACTGTTCAGGTGTGAAGATGATCGCCGTGGGAACTTGTGACACTGCCGTGATGCGACAGACAATTATTTAAGTAGCATATTGACATAAAGGCGTTGTGTCAAAACCAACCAGAGACGTTCCAAACAATAATAAGGTGGGCGGGGTTGTTTGGTATAGAGACAGGGTGTGGATCCAACCACAGGGCTGGGCATACCTTGTCTTTGGTTACGCCTCTAATTTGCAGCCAAGAGGAATGCCCCGGTGATTAAGTGTAGATATCCATGGCAAAGACTGCAATTAGGAGTGTACATTTATTATCTTTATCAGCTGGTTTCAAACACAGAGTGGCTAAACAAATGCTGATGAAAAGTGAGGGAAATGTTAACATTGGTTGGTTGTGCTTGTTTCTTTCTATTTTTTACAATAAAACTACGCTAAGCAGGGGAGAGGAGATGTGTAGAAAGCCTTGCTATTTATTCGTAATTACGTTTTTACCAATATGTCACTGCGTGTGTCTGCACGTGCGTAACAAACATGCTTAAGTCTGTGTGTTTATGCTAAGGTATTAGTGTGCATGCATGTGTGTGAAGGTAAAAGAAAAAAGTTATGTACACCTCATGTGGCAGGTTGTAAGATTCCTGTCTCCAGGCTTTCATCTAAGAGTGCCTCCAGTCTTTGAGGTGTGGATTAGTGAGGCTGTTGAGTCAGGCCCAGCCATGGGCTCAGAAGGTCAGGCTAGCTAGGAGAGAGACCCACGTAAGCAGGCTCCAGTGCTGCTGAATGGACCCATAATGGCCTGGATCAGAAGGAATGTGATCATGGAGACTTGCTACTGACAGCCGGCCCCTGGGGACATGAATTACCCCCACAAATACAAAGAGAGGATGACACACATGCAGCCTTAGGCTCTGTCTCCCTGGACTGGCCGTCTCCAACACAACCAAATGAATCAAATTGCCTGCAATTAAAGATTTAACCATCTCTCTTTCCCTTTGGCTGCTCCCCCTTTTCCTCTCTGTGCGCCAGTCCCGTGATACACCAACACTTACACTGCGTCATTGTGGCAAACGCAGACAATAGAGAAGTTTTGCAAGGTTTACACAATTGCTATTGGTATGCTCAACTGGTATGCACAGCATTGTTTTATTCTTACATCTATTCCTATTCCTAATGGAAATAACTGCCTTTTGGAGATTTGTCCCAACAATATGGGAATACTCGTTTCGAAGCATTGTAGAGACATAGTGGTACAATACATTAAAGGGATATAAATCCACATAACTTATTTTGTGATTAGGAAATGACTGCACTCGGGCCTGCAGAAACTCTGCAGAAAGATTAGCAAAGATTAGCATGACGTGTATGCACACGCCGAAAAATCTCATGCCACTCTTAACTGTTTGCTTCCATTTTCCAAACTATATGACTAATGCAATATGAGAATAAAAGAAACAACAATCTCTGCCATTTTGTTACTGAGTCAGCTACTCTGTTATTTGTTGGCATGTTTTTGGTCTTGTTCCACCCCTCCCTCTGAGCCCTCGAGTCCTGTTGTGCCCTTGGACCAGAACTTCCATCTCTTTTAGTGGTTTCCTTCTACACCCGAATGGCCCCTATTTTCCTTTAACTGAATTAAAGCCTTATGTCCTTTCAATATATGTCTGCTGTCACAGGCTACTGCTTTTTATGACAACGTTGCCTGTTTGCCTCTTACTTTGCTGTCCCCTTCACTGCCTCAACAGGTTCTCTCAAAGCCCTTTAATCGATTCATTTTTTTCTGTCAACTTCTCAAGGGGAATATCACATACTATTTTGTAAACTATATGGTGTTACCTTCTGTGATTGGTCAAGTCATGACCTTCAGACTTTCTCCAAGTTATGAAAACAGACTTTTTACGACATTTAAAGTTATGGGCAATAAAGTTATTGATTTTACGGAATTTGCCAGTGACAGTGAACACATATGGATTGCTCATCAAGCCCCCTCTGGATCTGTAAGCCTTTCTGAAGCGATTGTTTCATCTGCACCTAATACAAAAGACAAACCATAATGATTTTAAAACGGGTAGCTTTCATGTTCGTTCCTATCTCTCAGCCATGTTTAATTTGATTTTCTTTGCTCTCTCTCTGAAGTGTCAGTCCTGAGCTGGGCTGGCGTGACCAGGGCATTATTACCCAGAGGTCTCCAGGGGTGCGGAGAGAGCGTGGGCCCATGCCTTCACAGGAAGAGGGGCAGGCCAGGGGACTAGCCTGTGTGAACAGCTGTGCCCTGTTTTAGACCCTCCGACTCAATTACCTCCTCCTCTTTGAAGAAGTCTTTCCTTACACGCTTTCACACATGCAACACACATTAGTCCAGGGGGACGGGTCTACGACCAAGGGAACAGAGGATTCAAATGCCCAAACTTTGATTTCTCAATTCAACAAAGTCGCACGTGGTAACATGTAGCTGTCTTGCTGTTCAACAGTTTAACACCCTATTGTAACATGGCCACACGATATGCAATAACCCATATGACTACATCTTCTGCTGGAGGTATGTGGCAACGCAACTGAGATCAGATGACTGCCTCCAAGTTGGCTCACTATGCAAGCTAGATCTCTGTGTCAGACGGTCAGTCGATTTGTACTCTTGCCTCTGCCTGTAATTCACATACAAGAATCAAGTTCTTGGGTTAGCCTGAGTGCACTGCAACGAAAATACTCCAGCTAATTTCCGCTTCCTTTGAATTCATAGGGACGGTGTGGAAGAACAATTTAAAATGACGCAAAGCTCTGCAATAACAGTTTTCTTTTCCTTGTCTAACATGTGATTAAGTTACAAAAGAGAATGTATTTGCAACAGGTGCCCTTAACACAGCCCAGGCATGAGGGCCTCCATGTCCACCCTCAGTAACCTCCATGAGCCCCAGCCGGCCAGGGAAACCTGATCACAGCTCACACATGGGATTATTCTGCTGTAGCCTGTATGACTACTGGTCCAGCCTCTGAGATGTCCCCATGAAGTGTGCGTGCATGTGTATGTTGTGTTGTTATAGGTGTGTGTGTGCGTGTGTTTTTGTTGTGTTCACTTCATAGTAGACGCCAAGTTTAATATAAGTGAATATAAGTATTCAGGTTCCATTTCTTTCAGTTCTACTGATTTTACGACATGATTACATCATCACTATCATTTAACTGTATTTACATTGCCTGTCTCGGAAACAATGTGCAAGTTTCGATATTTGGTGGCGTAGTTCCAAGAATTCAAGAATTTATTTCATTCACTGTCAATTACAAAGGCAGTGTGGGCGTGCCTTATTTTTCCTTCTTCCTTCTCTGGCCAATCACTGTCTCGGGGGGCAAGCCATAAAGGTTTCTGAGCCAATCAGCAGTGCGCATTGCTGAACTTTTGCTACTAAGAGCAAGTTAATCCATCTGGGGGCGCGGCCTTGCCTGGCTGATTCAAGCGCAAGCACGTTAACTCTTTAAGGACAAGATTCAACTGAGGCACTGTCCCGTTGGTAGGTTTTCTGAGAAACATTACTCAACGTAGCAGCACCAGATTGAAAAAGCTGCGAATTTCTGATCAGGTTGACTTCACCGCCTACTTTTGCACCGTGCTGTAACAGTTTACACAGATACTGTTTGGATGATGTCCTTATCCTGCTTTGATCTCAAACATGTGCTTGGTACAGCTCGATCAAACTGTGGACGCCTTACAAATACTCTTGACAACAACTCACACATACAGTTAATGCACACAAATGCAAGCCATATCATTCAAAGAACCATACATGGATAACTGGTCAATCCATTTCAAATTATAATCATCTTAATAATGCCATGTATTGATAGTACCAGTCAGATGCAGTCAAAGAAGATACAGTCGAATAGTAACAGTGCTACCTATTAGTAATACGAATGGTGAATACAAAATATATAATATAGACTGATTTGGCACAATTCGATTTTGGCCTACCATTTACCCTTGGGTCTTGGTTGTACATAGCTGGAATTCGCACCCAAACGAGGGGCCCTTGCGCGTCATGAGGTCATTGGATGGAATTTGTGGGCTTCCCGCTCCATTGAACATTCCTTGTGTGCAGGTAACGTGTTCGCGCGCCACAGTGGCTAAAGTACTGGGAGATGCCTAAACGGTTGTATGGCCACAACAATCATACATTTATTGTCACTTAAAAATTGACATAATTTCCCTATTTGGAAATTGTGTTTGAGCAGCATTATCTCTGCTGAAACTATGCTCCGTTATTGTTGTGTTTTTCCATATAAAAGTGTATTCCCATAGAGTTTCCGTTTAAATAAGTTGTAATGACTGAACATACAATAAGAAGTGGATGTTACGCCTTTAAGAGTTAAGAAACTTGAAACCTTGTTTGCGCAACAATCAGTGCAGCTCTCAGCCGCCAAAGTGTCTAGACTAGCACGTGATGGTAGTCAGCCAATGGCTCCATCGCTCTCCTCGGGGGCCCCGTGTGTGTGCGTGTGTGTGTATGTCTGTGTGTGTGTGTGTGTGTGTGTGTGTGTGTGTGTGTGTGTGTGTGTGTGTGTGTGTGTGAGAGAGAGAGACCGAGACAGAGAGAGAGAGAGAGAGAGAGAGAGAGAGAGAGAGAGAGAGAGAGAGAGGGCGAGCGAGCGAGCGAGCGAACGAGCCAGCGAAAGAAAAAAAAGAAAAAGAGAGAAACGGAGAAAGAAAGGTTTCTAGGCTGCAGTTTGACTAGATCTGAACACGGAATCGGGAGCGCGATTCAGCCCAGGGATTGATCATTTTCTAGTTTCAGCTCACATGGATATTTTTGGATTGTTGAAGGAGTGCGCTGAGATATTTGGAAGACTACAGGGATCGTGGTTGTAGAGAATTTTCTCGGGATTCAGTAGCTTAAGTGAAATATCTTATTTCATGTTTTTGGTACCGGTTTAAAATTATACACTACGTTTACATGGTGTTTCAAAGTCCCAAACTAATTGGCTACAAGTGCGTTAGATTTTCTATCTTTGTAGAATTGTTGTCACTATTACCTAGTTAAAACGCTATGTTATCATTTACACAGCATTGGTTATCCATTTAGAGTCGTAGCGAACATATGAACCAATCATTCCGAAACGACCACGGATTACAAGTGAAAATTTGCTGACTTTTGACAAGATTCTTACATGAATGCATTTTGATTTCCATGTTGCTGTGCATTTATTGAGGCAGTTTGTTGTTTTAGATGCAACAAAATAGCCTCGTATCTGATGTTGCGGTTTGGTTACCAATGTTCATCAGACGGCTGTGCATGTTCTGCACGGCATTCAACAAACATTAATGTTGAACGACGACTTTACAAGTATCTATAATACTCGGAGATCTGAACAAGAATAAAACACATATAGATTTTCAAATTGTCGTATGTTCAGGACGAAACGCTCAGGTCTTGTGCGGCGACTCTGGAGAAGCCGTTTGATTCCAGATAAAGAGGGGGATGATGGAAATGGCAAATCTAGCGAGGGGTGTAGGGACGATCTGTTCGGCAACAACCCAGAGAAAATTCCCAAAACGGAGCTCAGACCGATGACCCCTAGCGGGTCGCTTGTAGGGGACTTAGGGGGAGTGTGTACCCGGAACCCCGCTGATGGCAGCGGCTTGGGGGTCACAGCGGACCAAGATGGGGGTGCGGTGTGTGTCCAGGACCAGGGAAGTCCGCGCTCCATACAGGACAGTGAATGCAGAACAGTAACATGCTGTTTATTTAAGGACAAGGACCACTCTGAATCTCGAGGTCCAGAGACGGCCCACGGAATGGAACTCGGGTCATGTCACTTCGTGCTGAGGAACCTCCGGCCACGGGACACTGGTTCTTCTGAGGCGCAGGAAACAAAGCCACGCACGGTGTTGGAACACGATCTCAAAACTGCTACATATTCTCTTTTGAAAAGACTAAAAGAGAAAACCCTGGATGCCTTATTGGAGGCTGTGGAGTCCAGAGGAGGGATGCCGAGCGACTGTGTCATGGTGTCGCGGGCAGAGCTGCGGCTCGGCGGTCATATGGCATCCCCTCAACTGCTTGCCTGTAAACTGTACCGTTGGTCCGACCTTCAGCACTCTGCCCAGCTCAAGCCACTCTGTGAGTGTAAGAGTTTTGGATCTTTGGACAGTCCAGCGGTATGCTGCAACCCCTATCACTACAGTCGACTCTGTGGGCCAGGTAAGCCTGTCAGCCTACTTACTCATTTGGCCTCCTCCGCCATTCTCTTCTTTTTAATCATGAGCTTTGGATATTATGTAGGCATCCGTAATGAATGTATACGTTTTCTTTAACCTGTGATTTACTTTTCTCTCGAGCATTGCTGCTTTGTAATTGTCGTGATGGTAACCTGTTTGCGGCCTTTGAGGTAAAATAGTACTGATAATAAAACTGATCATAAAAATTACACACACGGTCTACAGCAGATTGGTATACGTTTAGTAGAGGGGTTGAAGGTCAGTTTTTGCTTGAAATTAGTAGGTTATTGATTACTGGGGTTGTTCAAATGACACAGTGAACAGTAATCATCTCACTTTGTTTGGCTTGAAGGAAGTAGGTCAGGGTAAATTTGAGACAACCCAGGGGGGGGGGGACCAGTAAGACTAAAACACACATTCATGTACGTGCAGGTTAGGAAGTGGTCTGCTTGTTCAAACTATTGCAATGTACTTTACAAGTGAACCTAAACCTTTGCATGAGTTTGAGTGGAACTAGACTGTCATCACAGAACCCATGCTTAATTCATCTATTTCCTATCTATGTAATACATAGTGACAATTCTTATACCAACACCATCTTCAATAAGCCAAACATGCACTTGTGTATCCTTGACATTGATCTGTGCCAGGAGCATAAGTTAACTCACTTAGTGAAGCATGTTTATATGTGAAAGCTTATCCTAGAGGGTTTGGCTCTTTGGCAGATGGGTTAGCAAAGGAGATATAGCAAGGCATGTGATGTGTATGCTTTTGATATGAAATGTATAAAGCAAATGTCTTAATTGCCGTATCCTTTTAGTATCAAAAATGTTAATAGTATAGTATGAGCAGACTATGTTAGATAGACAATGTTTTGCTAGGGTTAGACTTGTGATTTGGTAGACCTTAGACCTTGGGCCACTTGACCCTGCTGACCCCCCCGACCACGTGTGGTATCGTGTGTAGATGTGAGACTCAGGATTTCTGTCGCCCTACTGGCACGGCGTCTGGATTTTCCATAACATCCGTGTCCAGTACCGCCAGTTGGCTGTAACAGGCCATTAAAAAAATCACATATCAGATGATACTATAGTTGGTCTTGTATATCCATGTGATGATTTTCTTTAGATTTTTGTTATTTTGATTGATTACAGAAGGGAATGGAAAATAGTTGTTTCTGAGAGAAGGATAGGAGATTCTGTCGGCCTTTTTCACCTCGAGCAACATGAGTTATGATTGGGGGTAGAGGCCTGGTATCCCTTATTGGGACTCCTGCTCGTAGTAGACATAGCTCACTTGCGCTCATGCATGTCCCCATAGAGCTGGTATTTCTTTCATGCTATTCAGGAAAGGGGCCTACAAATCAGAAATCTAATCTCTGATTTCGATCATTTTTAGATGTAGGGTTGATAAATAGTATGTAACTATTTCAGCAAAATGTAAGCAAAGTTTGATAGCCTAAATGTCCATGGTGGTAATTTGTTACTAGTTTTTCACTTTGATTTTAATTAGTATATTTACTAACAATACATTTAAACAGACTTTATGGAAAAGCTATGGTTTGAATCTTAGGTAAAAGTACTTACAAATAAATGAACAAAACTGCTTTTCTTCCTTTTATTTGGTCTGGCATTATGCCTTTGAAATGAGATCAGTTTCAAGTTGCGCTTTAAAAGCCCTTTTGTCCTAAGGAGATCCCTTCATGCTATTTAGGTGAAGGAGTGGTGGTAATATACAGTTTGCATACTACTGGCGCCAGACTGAATAGCTGTGTATCTGAGTGACTGAGTTTGGATCCTGGCAATTACTGCCGCCACTCTTAAAGTACCCGCTGCTGTTGTGCTTTTCTCCTTCCCCTTTTCTCTGTAGGCGAGGTCAGTGCGTGTATAAAGTTTTTCCCTTCTTTTTAGTTTCCCCCCTCTGTTCAACACTGGAGATCATGTTCACAGTGCTGGAAATACAGATGTGGCCAAGTCGAACAACACTGTTTACAAAGCCTTTTGATTTCTCTCTTCTTGTTCAGTTGTTAAATTTTTTAGCAATCAAACTGATTTGAACGGAGAGCTATGACGAAACCAGGACAAACTAAGTGCATTAAGCTTAATTAGAACTGGGCAGCCATAATGACTCTTGACTTTCTTAACAAGGATAGAACTGTACTAATTCACTTCTATGTTGAGAAGAACACTGTGTCAAACCATTTAATATGTTCAATTCAGACATTCTGCACCAACGCTTCATAAATAAATACATACTTTATGCTCCACACTTTGCACCTCTATAAACAATCTTTAAACCCCCAAAAATTGAGCTTTACGTTTTTTAAGCAGTGCCTCTGCAAAATTGAACTCATATTAATTAGATTTTTTTTTACTTCCATTATAAAATAACAATTACTAGAGATAACTAAGGAGAAACCTTGTCTCAGTTTTGGTTTAAATTAAAAACCATCCACCATAGTACCAGTACCACAAGGCACCATATAAAATCTGAGCATGTCACTTTTTATTTATGACCAATAGTCATAAATGGATGCGAATGATATAACATTGGCCGACATGGTCACTGTGAGTAGTTTGAGTCTAAAACATCTCACGCTGCTCGTGCACATTGTTTACAGTTACAGGAACAGTTCATAGCAGTTTCGGTTCAAGGAATGACAATCCAGAAGCTACAGTGCACACATCTACAGTATCATACTGATGAGGACTGATCATCCAGTTTATTGACATACATGTTTTGTGTTCCAGAGTCACCCCCACCGCCCTATTCAAGGCTTTTCCCCAATGAAGAACACAAGCCCCTGGGTAAGTCAAGAACATCCAGAGAGCATCACCAAACATCATCATCATGACCTTGATTTATCTGACGTTCGGTGTCTTACATTGAAAACCAAATGTTTGGGTGTGGGCTGGTTCATAATTGTACAGGTATATGTTATACCTGTGAAATGACAATAACACAATGTATCATTCATGACCGTTAGTGAAATCATTTGTGACTAGGCATTGTCATCAGGCACTTTCCAAGGGTACTCTTTGATTTGGATCTACAGTTTAAGTACAGAAAGGAGAAGAAATTAAACAACAATAATAACTGTATTAATCCTGATTAGGCCCAGTGACTGGGTCTGTGCTGGGTCCTGTTAGAAGACAGTGTCTGCAGTCCAGAAGGCTCCAGTGTTCTCTGCTTGGCTGCTGGAGCATGGCAACTGGTACGCCTTGGGTTGGTGGGTCAAAGTCAGGGCTAGCGTCAGGGCTAGCGTCAGGGCTAGCGTCAGGGCTAGCGTCAGGGCTAGCGTCAGGGCTAGCGTCAGGGCTAGCGTCAGGGCTAGCGTCAGGGCCAGCGTCAGGGCCAGCGTCAGGTTCACTGAGATGAGCTGGTCACGTACCTCCACACTCAAAATGTAATTGAGAGATTCTTGAGTCTGTGTTTTAAGGTTGGTGTGAATACAAATTCGTTTTTTGGAACCTACTACTAGAGTAAAGGTGGCTGCGGGCCGCCTTGTCCCTAAGCGGAGCGCATGCTTCAGCAGAGATCCGTTCATTGTTGTCGTGATTAATGAGAGCTGAGGGAAGGAGCTGTGACAGAAGATGAGAGGCTCAGTCGCTCTGCTATTTCTCCACAGATCTGTCTGACTCCACATTGTCTTACACTGAAACGGAGGTGGCTAGCTCTCCAAACGTCACTCCGGGGGAGTTTTCAGGTGAGTTTTGTTCCTCTGATGTCACTAGGCTTTAAATTCTCCTTCACTCACAGTAGAATTTGCTGAAAACCCTGCTGCACAATGTAATATACCATAAAGTAGGTCTATCGGAAGATAAGCATAACACAGTAATTGTTGTCTACTGGTGCAATAAGGAACGAGAATTTGTCAAAATGTTTGAGGCGAGAAACAGCAACGTTAGCTATTTTCGGTCCGGTTTACCATGAAATTAGAACGGCAAACAGAGAGCTCTCTGTTTATGCAAAATATGTTGCCTCTTTTGGTCTTTGGTGGCTTGTGTGTGTGTCTGTGTGTGTGTGTGTTTTTGTGTGTACAACTTTAAGCCTGAATAATAGGTGCTATGAATCATACTCTTATCACAGCCCTCCTTTGGCTCACCCTGAATGCACATATTTAGAATCAGGGATAATAAGTTACAGATCTGCCAGAGCTTCCTCCAGTATTGCGTCAGCCTGTTTGGCTCTGAAATAGTTAAACCAAGCCCAGGATAAAGACGTTATTTTCTGTCGATCCGTACTGTACTGGCATTGAGTGTGTTTGGATAAATGTGCAAACTTTGCAGGTAATTCGGTTTTGATGTTGTGCTTTACTCCTCCTCATTAAAGGCCATTAGGAGCAGTGCGAGCAGTGGAGATAAAGGTTTCATTGTGAGTGGTGCAGAGGTTCAGTGGGGCGTGCGCAATGGCCATAGAGCTGGCCTCCCCTTCTGTGTTTTTCTTTCAGAAATATTTGAGTGGGATCAAACTGTAATAAGATCCAAGCTCGCTCAGAAACACACACACACACACACACCCACACACACACACCAAACAGAGTTCTAGCCGGTTGTAAGTGGGCTGCAGGGAGGGGTGGGCTGGGAAGTAGAGCTGCTCCTGCGAAAGGGGCCACACCAAAGGAAGTGAGGAGAAACAGTCCTGTCCTCTGATTTGAAATGAAACACTCCCTTCTCATGGCAAAGAGTCAACATGCCTCTCTTAAAACTGGAACCTCAGTGTGCATGCACAGTATCAGGTTAGCGCCGAACTGAGTATCAGAGCTCTCATTTTTGGGGGGCTTGCTGGAGCAGCATTTCCTGTGCTCAGGGCTGCGGGGGCCTCAAAGACCAGGACACTGAGCAGTTGACATGGCTACCTGGCAGTGAAGTATGGAGCCAGTGGAACCTAGCTCCATGCCCGGGTCTGGGCACAAACCCCCCCCTGCCTCCCCTTCACCATGGCCCGGTGACACTCCCTGAGTCAACAAATGAGGGGCTTGTCAGAGCGCGCACCACAATTCCTGTGAGACTGTGGTGAGGAGGGAGGATCCAGACGGGCTGGCTTTCGACTTCCTCCCCCTGTGCTGCTGCTTCTGCCGCCGCAGAGGACGTAACGTGCTCCTCCTACAGCCTTTAGAAGAGGGCCACGCTGCATATGGCAGACTAGAAGATTATTACGAGCTCTCACCCAGCCCAACCCACCTAGAGGCAAGCCCAGGAGGAAGGTGGGGGACTGTTTAGAGAGGTCAATGTTTCTCAACAGCTTTGTAGAGAGGCTTTTCTCTACACAGCCTGGCCTGTCCTCCAGTAATGTATATAATGCAGTTAGTTGTATTCTCCTATTTAGCTTATATCGCCAACCTATACATGACCTGGAATGTGAATCCCCTGTCCTCCTCTTCTGTAATTGCAACTGCTCAGAGACAAGATGGCCAGAGAGAGGGAGAGAGGGAGAGAGAAGGCTGTAACTACAGTTGTACATGTGGTCTCTCTACCTTCATGCAGGAACAAGTACCTCTCTTAAAGGCAGTGCTTGGGGGCTCTGGGTGGGAGGTAGCCACAAAGCGCAGCCTGGGGAAATGCAAAAACCCCACGGGAAGCATTCTACACCATCAAACAAAGAGGAACATATCAGAACTGGTGGGCCTGGTAGATAATCCTGCTTCACCGCTTCAAGATATATTCAAGCTTCATTCCAGGCAACAAATATGCTTATCCCATCTGTATTTCCTAATTAGTTGGTCGCTTTCTTTAATCGAATGTCCTCATGTTGAGGCATTGACATCAAGCTTAGTTTTCCTGCAACATTTCCTGGATATAATAATACTACCACCTCATAGGAGAGTGGCTTTAACCGGCCATTGCCATCTGCCTGTATGAGCAGATGAGTGCGCTGCCCCTGAATGCTCAATGATATGTCATTGTGGGGGAATGTGCCGGATTTTATGTCCGCCTTCACACCTGTTTCCTCAGGCCTGGGCCTGGTCGTGTGCACATCAGAAGATTGTTCTTTGAAGCAGGTCTCATTGCTTCCTGTATGACTGTCAGAGGGGGTGGTTTCCACCCTTGCACGTTTACTTTATTATGTCAATCACATTGTCTGTGACTTCAGTGCTTCTTTATGTTTGTCATTACTGATTACAACCCCCTCTGGTTCACTCCAGCTGGAGAGGAGAGTGGGTAGATGGACTCAGACATTTACATTGTACATTTAGTAGACGCTCTTATCCAGAGCAACTTACAGTAAGTACAGGGATATTCCCCCTGAGGCAAGTAGGGTGAAGTGCCTTGCCCAAGGACACAACATCATTTTGCACAGCCGGGAATCGAACCGGCAACCTTCTGATTATTAGCCCAAGTCCCTAACCGCTCAGCCATCAGACAGACAGAGATGTGAGTTGAACTGAGATGGGAATCCAACACGGCTGCAACGTTTTAGTTAGATGCTGCGTGGTAATAAAGTTACGGTATAGTTAGATTAAAGTAATCACTTCCAGTTTGAACATTCTTGTTCTGTTTAAGAAGAATGAGAATAAAACACTACATTGTCTCGAATATGCAGCAAAAATCAGGGCCGGTCTGTCCAGCGTGTTTGTGTTCAGTGTATATGTTTTCATCTGGCTCCAGTGGGTCCACATTCCTCAGACATCAGAGGATGTGTCCTCAACCAACCCAATGACATTCGTCAATACCACAGCGCTGGTACACAATCGTGCTGGTTGGAGGTGAGATTATGGTAGGAAATAGCACCACTCTCTCGCAGACCTGTCCCCGCCCGATTGCGAGTGTGACAAGCCAAGCCTGTGTCTGTGGAGCTGGGCGTGTGAACTCAGTACCCTGGAGGGCCAAGCGGAGGGCCCCACACAGCCACAGTCCTCTCCCACCACCCTGTTTTCCTATCCTGTCCTGGGAAAGCAGGAACTTATGAGAGGAAGTGATGAAAAGATTGAAGGTTGCCAGGAGAATACCAGGTGGTGTCTGGGAGGTGACATCACCAGCAGGTAGCAGCATGGCTGTACGTCCAGTAACACTACTCTCCTCTCCGCCGTCGTCCTGCCGGCATCCTCTGTCCTAAACAGGGACTGGTCAAGTGGTTCAATGTGATATTGAGCCCTTGTTATTCCAGGCAGAACGAGACTGGTAGATAAATAGAGAAGGACTTCTGTATCTGGTGAGGACTACAGTATCCTATACTGAACAGCAGATTTGTCAACATCCCATTGAGATGAACCATATGGTGAAGCGAAGAGATCTAGATATATGTCGATCTAGACATACATACATGTCCCACATTCACACATGCACATTTGTCTGAAAGCTGTCAGACAGCCAGATCAACTTGATCACAGCGCGTCTGCTTGGCCGTTCCTGGTGAGCCAGCCCACAACTTCTCCCCTTTCCAGCATGTGTGTGTGTATGTGCCTGTGTGTGTATGTGTGTGTGTGTGTGTGTGCGCACGTGTGTCAAAAACAGTTGAAATGCATGAAACAATTAAATAGTGTAATGAAAGCATGTGATGCTGCTCTTGATTAGAGCTGATTAGATTGGATCCATAAATGAGGATCTGGCTCTGATGACTGGCCTCAGTCTGGCTATGCAACTTTGGTACATTGCACATAGCCTTCTGAAAAAGATACAGATAGTGCTTCAGATGTCATGTAAATCCCCGAGTTCAGAGCTCGGCTTGAAGTGCCTCTCTGTTGGGTCACTTCTGAGGCTAAACTAGCATGATTGGGTGACATCGTCTACACATCTTTTACACCACACCGGGATGCACAGCTAACGTGTTGAGGGAATCAAGGGAACATGCTAACAAGGTTTGTTGAACATCATCTCGCACAGCAAGTAACCACTGCATGCCGACGAAGACATGTCGCCCATGCACTGGGGTATCAAGTCCTAGCTTTTTCATGCCCTGGTGATGCCCAGTCCAAAAACACACATATTGCCCAACTGAGTGACTATCTCGGTCTTGTCCCATGTCCTTTCCGCCCAGTAATGGAACCACCCAACCCCAACCCAACCCTCCACCCCCCACCCCCCACCCCCAACCCCCGCCCCACTCTTGCCAGCCTGACAGCCCAGACCCCAGTGCGGTGCAGTCCAAGCCGGTCTCCCCCTGCAGCCTGGCACATGGCCTCAGGTTTCCACCGCAGCCCAGAGCCTGCCCAGCGCCTGCCCGCCCGCCCACACTCCCTCAGGAGTCCCACGGCTCCAGGAGACGGGATGTGGAAATAATGTGACTCGAGTACTTCCACCCAGCCTCCAGAAATCAGGTTTTGCGGATTGTTTATTTGAGGGGAAGGAGGCCCCAGACAAACATCCTGTTTTAAAAAGCTGCCTGGGTTTTGTAGCAGTCTCGCAGGGCGGTGAATTGCCCCTTTGACGGTGGGGGGAGACTGAGGAATGTTGAAGAGAAGGCCAGCGTCTTGGGGGCCAGGGAGCCAGGAGCCCCCCCCTGACACGTTTGTGGTGTCCAGTTTGGGCTGTGTGGGGGGAGGGGTGCAGTGGGTATGTCCTGGTAGGGTTATTGTGCTCTACGGTGGGGAAGGGGTCTGGAGGAGTGAGTCCTCTCTCTCAAGTATCTGTTCCTGTCCTGGGAGGCTAGCTTCCGTTTCCCGTTACATAAGCCACACCGAAAAATTAGAGACCCAGTGATAACAGAGATATGGCCTTTTTATGTTTTTCCTTTTCTCTCGCATTGTTAGTGTGTAGTGTCAGCAATACAGATTATGATGTCAGATGTTTGTGCCACAACCCATTCCTTCATTAATGTGAATTTTTGGGGTTTGCATGTTTGAGTTACTGTGAAACACATTAGACATGAGTTGGTTTAGGCTATTTGTTGTTCTATATGCCTTTGTATATGTGTGCTGTTGTCTTTTGGCTGTTCAAAATAGAACAGCCAAGATATCTTCTGAATGTCAGATTGGGATCTTTTGTTCGCTCTCCAGGTTGTTTGAGTTTTGTAAGCATTTCAAGATGTCATAGAGGCTTGGTTTGATCAGAGTGTTGTCTCCCCGAGTCCTACTCAGACCGGCCTGTCTGTTCTGCACCAGGTGTAATGCAAGACAGAAGTCTCTCTTTTCACATCCAAGAGAGAATTTATCTGTGTCATTTATCGGTACAACCTCGTGGACTAAAACGTAGAGGGAAAGCTACACCCTGATTGTTTTTAGTATGTGTTTATTGTGAGCTTAGCAGGGAAGCCATGCCAGACCTGTCCTGGCAGCACTGGTTCTGGTGAGGTCATCTGACCTCTACCGGAGGAATGACAGCCATGCTAACGTACTGCAGACCGACAAGAGTCTGAAACCCCCTTTAAAGTCAACAGTAACTGGCTCTGCTGCCCAGGTCCCTATTTATTTGTCCTCTTTGGCAGCCGTGTGTGGTACCAGTGCTGGCAGCTGACAGCTGAAGTCCTCAGAGGTAGAAGTCAGGTTTCGATAGAGATAGGGTTTATCTGGGCTGTATATGCTTGCTGGCGTGTGCTTTGGGAGACTGTGGTTAAACTGTTATTCGACTGAGGGCCATTTTGTAACGGTATACTGTACTAACAGGATAGGGTGGCCTGTGTTTATTTTTAAGCTTAGTAACATACACGGTTGTCGAGTTACCAAACTAGTCCTAAAAAAAAAAGACAGGTTTCCTTAGGCTATTCTTTTTATCCCATGTTCTCCCTTTGCAAACCCAGAGAGGTGATCCTACCCTGCGCTCTAGGAAGGCTGATGTTGCCATCTCCGCAACATGCTGCCACCAACACCCCTCTCCCCCCACCCCCACCACCACACACACAAACACACAGCACAGTGCCAGCCTCCTTCCAATAGCGCCATTCATTCGGGCCCGAGGCACGGGGTTATGGCAACAAATAAAGAACGTGCAATGCCATTAAATATGAACGGAATGTCCAACTGTTAGTTTAGTGTTTTAGTGCACCTCCTCTCAAGGCTGAGAGAGGGGAACAATACCCCGTTTGAGGCGTCCTCTGTAAACGTGCCGGCCCTGGCCTCGCCGTACGTGCCGGCCCTGGCCTCGCCTAACGTGCCGGCCCTGGCCTCGCCTAACGTGCCGGCCCTGGTCTCGCTTAACGTGCCGGCCCTGGTCTCGCCTAACGTGCCGGCCCTGGTCTCGCCTAACGTGCCGGCCCTGGCCTGGCCTAACGTACCGGCCCTGGCCTCGTCTAACGTGCCGGCCCTGGCCTTGTCTAACGTGCCGGCCCTGGTCTCGCCCCGGAAGCAGAGGGCGAGCACCGGAAGACCGGAGACATCCCAGAGGCATCTTTTATTTTCTCCCCACAATTATAAATCCAGAGAGCAGCGAGCGATGGCCGGCTATGAATTAGGCCTGTGGTCTGATTGCCGGCTAAAATAGATTTAAGACTGGAGTTTCCCCCCCCCCCTCCCTTCTTCCCCAGAAGAGAATTGACAGTTGTGCCTCAACCTATCGCGAGTCGGTATTTTTGAAACTCATAATAGCCAACGCATTCTTTCAGCCTCCAGAATGCTGTGTGTGGATTAGCTGTAGGGGCCCATGTCATCTCCACATGAACCCTGCACCCAGAGACACAGGCAGGCAGGCCTGGTGTGTGTGTGTGTGTGTGTGTGTGTGGATGTGAGACCCCGTGGTTCTACTCCTGGCCTCTTGCCCTCCCCACCCGGTGTGACAGGACACACCTCAGGGCCAGTATACTCACACCGTCATATTTTCCTCCAGACTTTCATAAAAGTATGTAATGAATATCTCCACCCCCTCCTACCCCCTCCCTACCCCTCGTCCCTTACCGTGTACTTACATGAAGCACATCAAAGTACACCCTTGCTCTAACCCTTTGATCTGGGCCGTGAACCATAATCTTCCTTGACTCTCTAGTGACAACAGAAAAGAAACATGAAGTTGCTGATGAACTCGGTGTGCTTTGTGGTCTGGGTCTAAGGAGGAGTCATTCTGTGGGAACACGCAGTCTGATCTCAGCTTTATCCTACTCCTGCTTTATTCCAGAACTGAACAGGCATGTTGCTGTGCACTCAATGTTTTGGTGGCCTGACAAAACAGTATTTAAATCTTGATCAAAAAATGACTATAGTTGAATGTCTCCACCAGTGGTTAATTGAAAATATTTCTTTGTACCCAATTTGACCTGCATCATTCGCAAACCTTATTGAAAATGAACTAGTTAGCACATATATTAGCATTGCCCTCTGGCTGCTGTCAGTGTATTCGTATCTCCGCTCGTGTTGTGTGTGTTTTCACTTATTTAGTGTTGGTGTGCCTTTCTCAGTTCCTGGCTTAGCAGCCTGGAATACGTGCAGTCAGGCTGTCGTGTTTCTGGGTACGGTTTAGATTAGATCGCTGGCTGTGGCTTCCTCCTCTCTCCCCCTCACTCACTGCCAGGGCGCAATTTACTTAATGAAATCCTGCCATTCCCTTTAGCGGCTAGATTCTTTGCAGATGTTGACAGGGAAGGACTCTATGAATTATTGGAAATGTTCACTCCTGCCTTTTTAATGAACGTCTTTCTCCTGAAGAAAGGAGGAGAGTTGTCAGAGTTGCAGGGGGGGGGGGGGGGGTATGAGGGGGGAGGGGGCGTGGCTGGGGAGGGGGCAGTTGTCTTTGTTTGGGCAGCCGGTGTCTGGGTGCCCATGCTGGAGGAGTGTGGCTTACAGCACACAGAGTGTTGTGATTGAAACAGAAACTCTCGTGCCACATTATCCTGACAGAACACATTCTCCTCACAGACTGTGATCCACTGGGCCGATCAATAGTGAGCCATTGTCTGAACAGTGACCATGTCTATCATAGTTGCTCCACATCCCTGACCAATGGTAACCAGACACGGGCCTTTCAGCTTAAATGAGTCAATCTAATATAAGTTGTAATAATGTAGTTCCTTGTTATTGTTCACTTTTAACCAAGTAGTCAGTGTTGCAGGAGTATGTAGCCTAACATAGCTGGTTTCCTTTCCTGAGAGTGGAGAGCCCTCTGTGTCTTGGAAACTTTGAATCCTTGTTCCTAACTTCATGCAGTGCGAGGTAGTAAGGCACCATCCATGGGTGTTGTAAGATGAAAAGTGTGGGTAACATTTTACATCAAGGTTACATTAACTACCATGCAATAGGGCTCTCAAGTTGTATTGTTTTATAAAAGGTTTGGCGTGAGATTACCATACCCGTTGACGTCACCCCTCCCCCATCGAGGGGCCTTCTTACACTTGTAACAGCCTTGTACCTACCATGTTTTACTGTAGATACACCATTTTAGTACATGTTAGTAATTGGAACTTTGATGAACCATGTTGCCGCAAATCAAAAATATGGATTTTTTTGTGCTTGACTTTTTCATTCACCGTGTTGGTTGAACACAGTGATGTTGTTTTACACATAACCTGGGAGCCCAGTGAACGGAACATGTCCCTGAATACACTGGAGGAGTTAGAAGACAAGGACCAAGGAACGTGTATCCACCCCTCCCCCCGTCTCTCTGAACCAGAGTAGGAAGTTAGGAGGTACTGGGGGCGGGGCAAGTTCAGGAATGTGCAGGGTCTTCTCGACAGCGACGTTGTAACACACTTGGCCCTAACCTCCCCCTCCAACACACATGCACAGGCAGACGCTATCTCTCACACACACACACACACACACACACACACATTACTCACCAAGGAAGGGGGTGTTGAGGGCAGAACCACCCAGAAGGATGTTCTCTCAGTGCTCAGTGCCTCAGGTTGCTTCGCTTCTTGTCCTCGCTGAGCCCTTCCTCCGCTGGTAGTCGCTGCTCTTTCTTCTCCATCCCCCCGTCATGCACCCCGGCTACTCATGTTCAGTGTCTGCCATGCTGTCGGGAGCCATGGAGGAAACCTGGAGGAAATGAGCTGCACATTCTCTTCCTCCTGAAAAAGGAGAGCCTTCTCCTGGAGAGCGGTGGCCTCTCGCTCCCCAAGACCAGACGGCTCCTTTCATATTAGCGTCTGTCGCTTCCTGGGCTTTTTACACCCTCTCTTATTTATCGATTTGATTTATGGATTCTGTTCTTGTATCCAGGGTGCAGCACTTTTCCTTCTTCCAGGAGAACCCCCGGACAGAACCAGGGAATGTGTAGAGGAAACAGATGACAATGTAGCGCCTGCTCATTGTGACAAGGCCTGATGGTGGCTGTATGAGTTGGTTCTTGCCTGCTCCACCCTGAGTAATCCCTACAGTTAGCTTCCAAAACATATCCTCTCCTTCTAGTGCTTTCTTTCTTTCTTTCTTTTTTCTTCCTTTCTTTCTTTCTTCCTGTCTTTCTTTCTGTTCTATCTCATTCTCTCGTTCTCTTTACCTCCTCCCACCCACCTTTTTCTCTTTAATTCTCTTTCCCTCCCTCTATTCGTGCAAAGGAAGTTCAGAGCCTGGGAGGGGAAAAAAAATCCATAGACATAAAGAGCAGCTTCAGTTAGCGTGTCTGTCTGATAAAGCCAACTGCGATGGCGGAGATAGCAGCGACGCCAGCCTGACTGTGGTCTGTTGGCAGTTGTGAGTCGGCCAGCGGTACTGCTAGTCCGAAGAAGCAGAATCACACCACACTCATGCACAGGAGGACTGAACAGGAGATCATGTCTCGACTTTTGCAGTTTTGCCCGTCATACAAACTTGACTCGCACGGAGCCGTCTCTCCGGGAACGCACCGGACTGTGACAACGTCTGGTTCGGCGTTCTCCGCCCGCACGCCCCTCGGCAGCGCATGTCTGCTGGCACGGTCGCGCACATGCACTCACCTGAGTCCCACGTGCACACAGAGACGCATACACACACACCCACATAGGCAACCGTGCGCGCGCACACACAATGATACCTCAGACAAACCCCCCTCTGCCTGTCAGCTCAGTGGTACAGTCTAATAGCTGGAGGGGAATCTAATCCTTGGCACAGGATAAGAGACTCCCGCTCCCCCTCGTCCTTCTCTCCCTCTCTCCTCCCCTCGGCCGTTCTGGTTTAAAGGGCCTTGCAACAGTGTTCTCTCTGCGAGCGTGGAGGAATGAGTTTATGTCTTTGCTCTACCCTGGATTATGGGAGATGAAGTCTTAATGGAGGTGGCCCTGGAGGTCATTGGGGCGATGTTAGCATTGAGGGGAAGCCGTTGTTTGTCTGGCTGTCCATGAAGCTCCCCCTCTAATTAATCTCACTAGAAGGCACCCAAGCAGTGTTTATCCTCCCATCCACCCCCCTAGATCCCACCGGTTCTCTTCTTTTAAGGCCTCCTTTAAAAGCATTACTGGATGATCATCAAGGATTGCCATTGAGACACTCCTGACTTTGTGGAGGGAGTCGGTAGTGATGATCCTACTGTTGCTTGCCCTGGAGTAACAGAGATTTTGAGATTGGCATTACTAAAACTCTAAGCAGTGATCTGCCGGGTTGAATAAAGGTTGTTCTGCACTCAGGAACAAGTGAGCGACCAAGCGACATCAGGTTGTAGTCAAATCGGGGTCATCATTTGAGTTGACTTCATGTTTGGCCTCTGAACATTCCATCGTGACATCAGTTCCACAATCGATCACACACATCCAAGTTTCAGTTCATTCAACTTTGAGTGAGACATTAAAACGTATGTGTAGCAGTACAGTGGCATCTGACATTTTAATTCCTTACACAAACACTCAAAAGTGTGTCATTGTTTGCTTTTGAGATTTAACAAAGCTGATGTTTGTTATCAGGTCTGATGGCCTCACTTTGATACTGCTAAATCCCCCAAGCAGACGGCTGGGGAGACATTTAAATGGTAGTGGTTTCCATGGAGATCTCCCTCTGTTGTGGAAATTAAACATTGCCCACTATATGCTCCTTGTTGGAGAAATATCTTTGTTTGCCGTGCTGTGTGGGACGTGCAAATGCAAACGTGCAGAGCTGCACCTCATTGTGTAGCTTATGTGTGTGTGTGTGTGTGTCTGTCTCTCGCTTTCTGTCCGTGTGTGTGTATGAGAGAGAGAGGTTTTATGGATTACAGTAGATTTGCCGTTGTGTTTACCTGTACATGGAAACCCGGAGAAAAAAAATCAATACAGACCAGTTTTATCACGGCCACAACGATAGCTAGCATCTCACGATTTAAGTTATGACTTATTTTGTTTTTTTACTTTTCAGTATATGTTGACATATCATCCCAGATTACTTAATCACATTGACATTAACATTGATGTGAAGTTTTTGGAATCCGTTTTTTAGGAGGAATAGACTTGAGTGTGTGTGTGTGTGTATGTTGACTGCTGAGGTCAGAGTCGGGCAGGAGGCTGAGCACAGGAAGAGGAAGTGGTGTCACCACAGGACTGGTGTCTCTGTCTTGACTGACGCTAAGGGGGGAGGCTTTTGAGAATCTAATAACAATAATAACATGGGCTACTTTTCTAATGGGTAAACGGAGCTTTTATAAGGTGACAGGGTTAAATGGATGCAGAGCAGGGTAATTGGTCCCAGCCTCTCCATGCTCCTCCTCAAGTGGTCGTCTTTGGAGCTTGAACACATGGATCCCTGCGGTTCTCCACTGCAGCCTGAGTCTGGCTGTTGCAGTTTGGAGCTGTTCTAGACCCATGGCTCAGTTGGAATTGAGTTTTTGGACCAAACTGTCATTTCACTATTGCATCTAACTTAGATTAAACTTAAAGAGAAAAGATTGATTAATATGTCATTGATGGTTAACCTGAGTTTTGGATACTAACGTTTTGTTGAATCAAATGAAAGAGAGAGATAGAGAAATAAATACAAATAGAAAAATACAAGTATTGACTGTGTGGGGAACATTGAAGGTCCATAGTTGCTGTGGTAATTATGTCCAAACTGGGTGCACAGGAGGAAAGATGGCACTGTTTTGTTAAGGAGATTCCAATGAGTTCCCCCTTCATAGACTACCCCCCCACACACACACACACACACACACACACACACATCCCCCCCCTCCCCCCTTTTCCCTGACACAAACACATACGTTGCTGCTTAGCTAGACAAATTCTAGCCAAAACACACATTCAGTACAAAAAACACGCTCAAAAAAACACAAACACAGACTGATGTTCTTCTGGGTTCGGACAGACGCGTGTGCTTGGGCTCACGTACGCTGTGCACGGCCACAGGAAAAGGCCTGGCTCGTCTTTTGCGCATTGTTTCGCAGCTTAGCATCGACTACATCGCTGACCTTTGTCCTCTTTATTCCTGTTCCTTAGCTTCTGGTTGGAAAGGTTCCACTCTCCGCACCATGTGTGAAAACTAGATACTGTTGACCAAACAGTTTTTATTCCTCTCACCGAGAGGAGATAGAGACCATTTGGCCTTTGTGTATGTGTGCACAGTTTCAAAGTGAGTTTACCTTGATGTGTGGGCTCCATTTGATAAGAGACAATAGCAGAGCCATAAACAAGTTGAAGCTGTTCTTTGTGTGTCTGAGCCGTGAGGCAGTAAAACCTCAGAGTGGAGGAGCTGGAGTGTGGAATTCACTAATGGCACATGCATGTGGGGGCCCCTGAAGAGAGGGGGTCATTTCAGCCATCAGTGTGTGCGCAAACACACAGAGAGCCTGTCCGCGGCTCCTTCTCTCCCTCATGCCCTCCCTACCTACCATCTCTCACTCTCCCCCCCTCTCTCTCTCTCTCTCTCTCTCTCTCTCTCTCTCTCTCTCTCTCTCTCTCTCTCTCTCTCCCTCCCTCCCTCCCTCCCTCCCTCCCTCCCTACCTACCTCCATCTTTCTCTCTCTCTCTCTCTCTCTCTCTCTCTCTCTCTCTCTCTCTCTCTCTCTCTCTCTCTCTCTCACTCCCCCTCCCTCTCACTCACTCCCTCCCTCCCTTCCTCACTCTCTCACTCCCCCTCCCTCACTCCCTCACTCCCTCTCTCTCCCAACCTTTCGTAAGCTGTGAGCCCTTTGTCTCTGACGGTTTGGTCAATGGTTTCCCTAATATTTGTGTAAACTTCACCAGTGCAGGTCATTCAAGAGAGAAGAGATAGTTTAGCACGATGGACGGTAAGCGAGGACGTTTGTTGCTGTGTGGGTCGACGTTGCTCCACCTTAAAGGCGTTTGTTAATGGGGCGGGCGGTCATTAAGCCCTGAATGCAGCGAGTGAAAGGAATGGGGCCACAGGCCCGGGCTTTAAATCCTCTTCGCCAATAGACTCTCTGAAGCAAAATAATGGCATCACTCTGTGTGTGAGTTAATGGGAGCTGATAGCATGAAGGCTGGGGGGTCAGGGGGTCACGGGCTTGTGCTAAGTTGTCAGGGAGCTGAATGCCATCCCTCGGCCCTGCAGCGGGATGGGGGCGGGGGGACCCCCTGTCTGGCTCTCTCCCTGCCTGCACGCCCCCCTTCCCCACCCTCCTGGAATGCCGGGGGAGCAGAGGCGAGATGGGGAAGAGGCGCCCCTCCACATTTGAACCCTCCTGAGGAGGAAAGGGGCGTGAGGTGCCCTTCTCTCTGACCCCTCGCTCCTTCTCCTACCTCCTTTCCGTACGGTCCTCACCCACACTGAGAAGGCTTGGTTCAGCCTGGTCCAGGGGAGAGCAGCCTGTTGGCATGTATACATATATACACTCTGGGATGGCAGTGAGAATGTGTCCCGGCCTGGTGTCTGACTCTGGGATTAACCGGCAGATTTACTGCAGGGAGACTGAGATGCTTCATCCAACTGTGTTATGGTGTGTCCGTCTTGAGTGGTCTCTCAGATGTGTGCGTAAGCAATGTACTGTACATCCTCCCATGTGAAATTGTAAACACCATTGATGTCAGACATCACTCCAAAGCAACATAAACCATGTTTGGAATTGTTGGTGGACCTCTGTTTGTGGTTGGCCTAGTTAATCAGGAGCTTTGTAAGTCGTTGACGAGGCTGGCAGCACTGAACAGTGGTGTGGTTAGGGAATGGTCAGTTTCTGGTTTCTGTGTAGTGCCCCCTTGAGGCAATGAGGACAAACTACAGGGCTCACAGGTCTGACTGACCTTACAGCATCTCCCATATCGTAGGGTATCAATAACAACCTCTGGGGTGTGTGTGTGTGTGTGTGTGTGTGTGTATGTGTGTTGGAGAAGGGGAGGGGGCTATTTATATGATTTTTTGTACAGTATCTCATCTTGTAATCATAGAGGTGAGATCATCTAAACACAATAAGATGTTGGGAAAACCCCGTGCACCCCAATGTAACTCTTCCTTCTCACTGATCTTTGTTTTGTTATTGTAATACTCATGTTCCCGTCTCTTTGTGTCTCTCCCTAGATGCCAGTATGTCGCCTGACGCCCCCAAGCAGAGCCACTGGTGCAACGTGGCGTACTGGGAGCACCGGACGCGCGTGGGCCGCCTCTACACCGTGTATGAGCCGTCAGTCAGCATCTTCTACGATCTACCTCAGGGCACTGGCTTCTGCCTGGGCCAGCTCAGCCCGGAGCCTCGCAACAGCACCGTCCAGCGCACGCGCGGCAAAATCGGCTACGGCATCCTCCTGAGCAAGGAGCCCGACGGCGTGTGGGCCTACAACCGCAGCGAGCACCCCGTGTTCGTCAACTCTCCCACCCTGGACGTGCCCAACAGCAGGACGCTGGTGGTGCGCAAGGTGATGCCGGGATACTCCATTAAGGTGTTTGACTATGAGCGCTCCTGCCTTCTGAGGCACGCCACAGGCCCCGACCTCCTGGACGGACCTTACGACCCCAACAGCGTGCGGATCAGCTTTGCTAAGGGCTGGGGGCCCTGCTATTCTAGACAGTTTATCACCTCTTGCCCCTGCTGGCTGGAGGTCCTGCTCAGCGACCACAGATAACATCCAGCCGTCACACGGACCCCACAAACTATCCCAAATATCATCTACCTAGATTTAATATAAAGTTTTATATATTATATGAAATATATATTATACTTGTAAATACGGATTTTTACAATGTAATTATTTATGTATGGTGCAATGTGTATATGGACAAAAGGAAAAAAAACGGAAAATGCACTTTGGCTTATATATATTATATATATAAATATATATAAAGATAAAGAATCTTCCATTACCAATTTGAGAAATTATACAGCAAAAATAGGATGATCCTGGTTTTGGTGTATAGTTTTCATATACTATTAATATCCAGACAAAAAGCTAACACCATTCACACATTGATAATAAAGTATTCGCATAATATTTCCGTTTTGTGTGTTATTGACTTTGTCATTGTATTCAACATCTTTCCAAAGTGAGTTTCTCACATTGCTGTATATGGTTCAGTTCATTGTGGCGGTTCAACAGCCTTTCTCTGGGCCACCTATCTTGGGCACAGATGATATCAATAACTTGCCCTGCTCACTTCCTCCTTCTGAACCACAGCAGGAAATAACAAGAGGGAGCGCTTTAGTAGCGCTGTCTTGACCAGGAATGCATGGATGTTAACAGCATGTCATAGTTAAGCAGAGAGCAGGAAGACCACGAGGCAGTACCAGGCATACTCCTTTCTGACAGACAGTTAGAGGAACAGATGAATACGTTGTGTTTTATCTCATCGTTATTTTCAGGCCAATGAAATCAAATGTGTGCCTCTATACCTGTAAGTGGCCAGACTACCGCGTGAACGCAGTAATAAAGA
The DNA here is from genome assembly GCF_054491055.1 of Hypomesus nipponensis. Classification (NCBI taxonomy): domain Eukaryota; kingdom Metazoa; phylum Chordata; class Actinopteri; order Osmeriformes; family Osmeridae; genus Hypomesus; species Hypomesus nipponensis. The sequence continues at coordinate 18,998,145 of NC_140374.1, forward strand.
AACTCTAGGTTCCAGGTGTCCTTGAGGTCCTGAAGAACCTCTGTTGTCTGGGTCGAGATGTCAGCGTGTAAGATTCATCCCCTTAGTGGTGCGGAAGAGCTGATAAAGAGAGTGTCCAGAGTTTTTCTGGGCATTCTTTTCTAGAGATTCCTACTAAAACTCGACGTCCTTGGCCAGTGGTTTTGAGCTTAGGCCTGCGCTCACAGTAGACGTTGTTCAAAAAAGTGTTGTTCAAAGTGACCTGGGATGTGATGGCCTGAGTCCGGGCACACTGATGATGGAATGAAGCTAAAAACCAAGAACTTTTACAAGCCTATAGGAATCTTAAAAACTGCAGCCAAGGTGGATGTGGTTTAGCTTGCTTCCTTTGTAATTGCTGGTGTTGGTTGTCAGAGTGGCGTTGGTGGTGGTGGGGGGGGGGGGGGGGCATATAGGTCTCTGCCAAGTCAGCAATAGAAGCGTTCACCATGCTCTCTTTCTGCCCTAATGAGGGAAAAGCTGTAGAGTTAGAAGAATGTGATGTTTTTCTATAGATTAAGCCTTTTATTAGAATAATTGAAAACCATAAAATGGCTGCTGTATCAGATTGAGACTGGCAGGTATGGGAACCATGTTGTCCTTGGAGATGAAATTCAGCATAAAGAGGAATGTTTCAATGTAAAGATGAAGATAGACATTATTTTCTGGTCTGCCAAGTGTGTTTTGGGTGGTGTCTGGCTAGGAAATATAATATTTCCTTCTTCTCCCTTCTCCATAACTAGAGAAAGTGAAGGGCTTTGCCAAACCTCTATCAATACTTCATGTCTGCCTGCCTGCCTGCCTGTCTGCCTGCCTGCCTGCTTGCCTGCTGGTCGGTCTCTGCTTGCCTGCTTGCCTGCTTGCCTGCTTGCCTGCTTGCCTGCTTGCCTGCTTGCCTGCCTGCCTGCTGGTCGGTCTCTGCTTGTCTACTTGCTTGCTTGCTTGATTGCCTGCGGGTCAGTCTCTGCTTGTCTGCCTGCCTGCCTGCCTGCCTGCCTGCCTGCCTGCCTGCCTGCCTGCCTGCCTGCCTGCCTGCCTGCCTGCCTGCCTGCCTGCTTGCCTGCCTGCTTGGCTTCCTGCCTGTCTGTCTGGAGCCAAGGCTCTATGAAGTTTTAACAGCAGGGAAGAGAGGCTCCACTTTGCCTCCTCTCTGCTCGCTACAGCTCGAGGCTATTATCCTTCTCCCTTTGTGTCTGTTCTGGGACAGAAGTCTGCATCGCCACTGGAGGGGGACTGGCTGACTCCTCCACAGGGGACCGAGACGCTAAGAAACACAGAGCCCATTACACAAGCACCCAGGGTGGGTGTGAGTCGGCCCTCATTAGGCTGCGCTGGGTGGAGCCAGTCCTCGACTGGTGCGTCCAGTTGCATCCCAGGGAAGGCGCCGTGTTCCTCCACTGCTCTCAAGAGCTGAAATAGTTGTGGCAGGAGTGCTGGAACTCTGGGATGGAAGGGAGGAGAACAGAAAAGTCATGTAAGCAGCTTTATGTGCTCCCCTACCTCAGGAATGGTATTGATTAGCAGACTGCAGCCCTAGCTCATTTCTGGAGGAGCCTGCGTCGCTGTGTGCCCAAGACGAGGCATCCATTTTGTTCCACTGTTACAGACTGTGCTGCAAATCTGCAAGGGCTTTAAGGGAGCACTGGAAACAATTGCTGCTTTTCCAAAAACATCCTCACACATACGATGTCTCATATCTTACCCCAAACACACATTCACTTCAATGATTAGACGTGTTCATGGGTTTGTATGTGAGTGTGTGTGGTATGTGTGTGTATACATATAGTGTGTGTGTGTGTGTGTGTGTGTATGAAGGCATGCGTGAGTGCCTCTGTGTGTCTGGGAGCTTTTGAGTGTGCAAGTCTGCTTTTTAAAGCTCTGTTTTTTGAAACCTTGTTATTATGGCTTCTGTTCTGCCAAAGCCTCAGTACATTCTTCAGACTCTATATTCCAGACTGGAAGCCTCCCTTGTGCCTGAACGTCTTGGCCAAACGTACGAGGCCAAAAGCTGAAAATATTCTCATAGTAAACGTTTAATCATCTTTCATTCACTACAAGTGTGTCTTCAAATTAGGTCTTGTAATCCAGTACATAGACATTTCTACAAAGGGTTTGGTTTCCTTGCACATAAGTACTTCCTAATAAAGTGGACGGACATAGGTACAGTTTATCAGGAAATATCCCCTTGATGTCCTGGACTGTCACACACACACACACACACACACACAAAGAGAAACGTTCTCCCCTGGTGTGAGGGAGAGAGCCCTACGTCAGGCAGGTGGAGGGTCCGGGTCTGAGTGTTAAGGTGATGGGGGGGGGGGGAGAGACCGGCAGGACGCTAACGTGGTGAGCTACCCTTCCACCGGATCAACACATCCAGCACATCTGGCCCCGGCGCAAACACAGTGAGGTAATAGCACGTTTGAAAGGGGGAAGATTACACAGAGTGCTTTGAAGACTTCCTGATCACCCCCTCTCATGAGCGCAGCCCCACGGAAGTCTTCTTACCTTGGCCGAGGCCGTTAATTACAGCTCCACACACAGTCGACGCAGCTTTGGCTGGCCTGCCACTTAGTAGGCCTGCTCACGCCCGCTGGCCCAGTTCACAGGCAGGGAATCCACACAGTCTATGTTGGAGGATTATGATGCTTGTGTGCAGGGGATGCTGGGAAGGGGAGGCTTCTTTTGAAGATTTTGAATGAGTCTGAAGGAGTGTAGAGAACCAGGGGAAGTCTTAATGATGGATGTGTCTTTTGATATGCTTGTGGTTTTGATAAACACTACGACTCCCTGATAGCCCTTGCTCTGCACACACACACGCTTTTTCTCACTATCCATCCCTTTTTTCTTTCGCTTGCTTCTTCCTTTTCTGTCTTTGACTCTCTCTCTCTCTCTCTCTTTGTCTACCCACCCACATCAGTCTGTGACAGTCTGACACTTGGTGACTCTGGGAACAATGTTGAAACTATGTCATGTCATGAGCTTGGCATGACTACTTCTTAAAAAAAAGTTCTCCTCATCTAAGTTATCTGTAGCTTATTGTAGCTATTTGACATCGTATTTAGCCATTTTATTATTTTACATTTGAAGACCCATTACAACTCTGCATTCATAACAGAAGGCCTGTGAGAGGCCATTGAGTAGGCAGTTTAGGTGGTTTTTGGAACCCAAAACGTCCCGGCAACACTGATGATCCTCTGCAGATCCTACCCTGGGCTCTGTAATTACAGGGTGCACAGAGGCCTCTCTGACGTACAAGAAGGATTTATTTTAGTCAGTTTCCACAGAGGTTAAAAATGCCACAGCACGTTACACACACACATTAACACATATGTACAGTTGGACATACACGTGTACAGATATACACACACATGTACACACACACACACAACCACACATAGTCCTTGGCAGGATTCTGACAGCTTTCATCAACAAACTCTCAGTTTGACTGCCATGACTTTCCACCTGATGGGAATACAATGGCCATTGTTATTTTTTAGGTAATTGAAAGTGTTATTGTTGAACCATTTAAAAGTCATTTTGGAAGTGTATTAACATAAACACACGGTTCTTTCCCAGGGTTGCTTCAGGGAGAGATGCCTTTCAGCTGAAAGACAAAAATCTGAAAATAGCCTTGTTAAAATGAAAATTGCCACCTCCAACTGCAACATTATAACCTCTAATTGGGTCATCACCACTGACTGTTACATTGTCATCTTGGATGTCACATTCTTCCTATTGGCAGTGTTACCCATTCCTCCACCAATCAGCCCCAACCCTTGACAGAACCGTTCCCACAGCATCAACTGAAGTACCAGAGGGACCCCCTCTACTATCCCCCTCAAAGTACTATTTCTATTGGAACAAGATCATGAACACGCCCCTCGCCCTCCCTGTGTCTCTATGTCGTTTTATGTTTGTAGTGTTCGGAGATATTGTGACATTGATCCCGATGATTTACAATAACCCGTTATAAACCTGCCTCATGGCCTATAATCAAGGCCCTGCAGACACCGCGGGGCAGAATGTGAGGCAATAGCGAGTGAATGCAGTTTGCTTGAGTCGTGGAGTAAATGTTCTTTGAACATGTTTGTGAGGGGAAAGTACGTGGATACCTGACCTGCTTTGGAGGTGACGCAAACCTGCTGAATCATGCCAATGACTGATGCCTGTCCAAATTCGTAGATTTGTTGTAAACCCAACCCTCTCCCTATGTGGCTGGCTCTTTTCAGAGAGCCCTCTCTTTCACCAAGCAAATCATAACACATTCACTTCTTCTTCTTAAATGTCTTTTATACAACAGATCTGTAATCATCTTTGATCCAGGCAAGAAACCCGACATCCTTTTCCCTCCTCTGACCCAGCCCAGAGAAGTGTGTAAAAGAAGAGAGATCTAGGAACGCTGCTACTTTTTTTTTGTTTTTTTTTTGCTGTGGCTCCTAATATGTTCCATATTGTGAGTTTAAATGGGGTGGACTCAGGAAATGCAGTCACACTGCCTTTGCCTTCCAAGCTTCCAGCTTGAGGTTTGGCCCGCAGAGCTGGTGGTCCTGTGGACGGGGGCTGAAGGGGCTGCTGGGGCAGCTGGGGTGGCGGGAACAGTTCGTGTGGCCTCTCCTCTCACTGCCTCTCCACTCCCCTTCTCTCCTTTCCTCTCCAGTCCTCTCCTCTCTCCTTTCCTCTCCAGTCCTCTCCTCTCTCCTTTCCTCTCCAGTCCTCTCCTCTCTCCTTTCCTCTCCAGTCCTCTCCTCTCTCCTTTCCTCTCCAGTCCTCTCCTCTCTCCTTTCCTCTATTCCCCTATCCTGTCCCCTGTTCTCCTCCCCTCTCCATCTCTCCTCTGTTCACTTCTCCACTCTTCTCAAGAACCCTTATAGGTCTCAAGCACACTAACGTTAAGGGCTCCCTCATGTCACCAACGCCATACTGTTTTGCTTTTGGTTATGCTGCCTATGAAAATTAACTGCAGGTCATAGTGTTTCTCTGCAGTGTATTCTGAGAGGGGTTGCTTTCATTTTGCAAAGGCAGGAGGTAAACATTCTCATCAGCTGACCCGGACAAGTTTATTTAGCTGTTTTAGTGGTCTGTCTGACAGCTCCAGGCCCCGTTTTGAGAGAGTTTCTCTGGAGCGTATCTGGAAGAGGAGTGGAGATGAGTGAGGAGAATCAGATTCCAGCCTAGAGGTCAGGTTGCACATTCCAGGGGAACCACAGCCTGTCTCCATACTGACATACCTGCTGAGTGTCTGAGGGCCAGTGGGGGCCTGGAATGTGTGTGTGTGTGAGTGTGAGTGTGAGTGTGTGTACATGTATATATATATATATGTGTGTGTGTGTGTGTCTGTGGGTGGGTGGGTATGTGTGTGCATACGTGTGTGGGTGTTACTCCAAGCGTTTGTAAATCAACCCAGAAGGTAATGACAGCGTGTCAAAACTAAAAACCTTAAATTCCATGACACATCAACCATGTAATTCAAACTGATGAAAATAAACACTTGGCGCAAAATTGAAATAATAGTTTGTGTTTTACATCCATGCCTGGTGTCCAGGGGAAAGCACACCTAGTCCTCATCCCTGAGTATGATCAGTGAGAATAATGCAACACCATGTTTACGACAAGCCTGGAGAGCAACAATCCGATGGAACAAAACTCTGGGCTGCTTCTCTGCTCATTTGGGTTAGGCTGAAGCCCTTGAAACTCCATGGAATCCAGAAAAGGAAAACCACGAGCGCTTTTAAGTGCTTCTGGTGCCTACTGGGCTGTTGTTCTGGAACATTTTATTTCAACATAAAAGCCCTGTTAAACAACAGTCACTTGTCTATGTAACAGTTCAATTAGTTTGTTGTGATTTTTATGGAGAAATGGGATATGGATACTTATCCGGTCGTACACAAACATCTAGATTATTCCAAACAATGCTGATTATTTCACCGTGAATTTGTCCTTATAAATAGTTCAGAGGACAAATCTAAAAATCCTTTTGCTGTAGACATTGGTCGCTCACAAAGAAAACGACAACAAAGAAACACTTGATACCATCTGAGCCAGGTTGGGTTGTGTTGGGGTTCTGGTTCGGAGGGTTCTTTTGTGAACACGAAAGCAAGCTGTGAGTCTGCCATGAGAGAAAACGAAAGATTCAAACTAGGACTTTCAAGGTGATGACATTGCCATCACGTTAAAGCACGGGGTGTTAGAAACCTTCACCAGAACTTTGAGTTGTTAGAGAATCAGCCTTGGTGACACCTGTTACCGTAATCTCTGGCTCACCGTGTCGTTACTCATGCAGTGAAGGAGAACATGAGGTCGCTCCTCACCGAGAGATACCGAGCAAGAATTCCAAAGCTGGGGAGGTCAGCAAATGAGTTTATGTGAGTTTCAGAGGTGGTAGCGTGGGCCCTGCTAGACACTTGTGTTGGAGTGTGATCTGTATGTGTGTGTATGTGTGTGAGTGTGTGTGTGTGTGTGTGTGTACCTCTGTGGGGCCCAAAGACTCTCATAAGAACACAAACGTCCTCTGAGGCTTTCCCAGCCAATGAGAGCACCCAGTGTTAATAACATGTCTTATTCCTCCAGGGCACTGCAACATGAGCCCCATCTCACATTCCTGGCCCTTTGTCTGGCTCCGAATCCACAGCACTCAAGGCCTGACTGGCTCACTTGTCCTGTGCCATCCATATGAGACTGTTTAACATCTCAATCTGCTGCTGTCTTTCATCTGGCTCCTGTTAAAGCCTTCCCAAAAACAAAAAGACCGTGAATGCTAACTTCTGTCAGCACCTTGGTGTAAGAGTGGAGGGGAGGAGAGAGAGGGAGAGAGGGAAAGAGGGAGAGAACGTTCTACATAGAACTCTTTCTCTCTCTTTTAATTTAACTCTGAGATGGCGACAGTAAAGCAAACTGTCAAGGGGCTCTTCCAGTTTTGCCGCAGTCTATGTTTGCTGCAACATAGACCAACACTACACAGACCATGGTACAAAACAGAGCAATCCTGTAAGCCCAAGCCATGTATCCTGCATTCAGTTCACGTGACACATGCATGCTGAGGAGAGCAGCACAATATGAAGGTGGGCAAGGTCTTGCGGCGGGGTGATGTCGCCTCCTGGGTCTGTTCAGTTCACCTCAGCGTGGCGCTTGGTGAGAAGCCCGGGGTTCTCATGGATTCCTGGGCAGATTGATGTGAGCCAGCCCCTTGCCTGTGGCTGCAGGTACTAGTGGCGGCAGAGCTGTCAAAGCTGACGGAGCTGACTGTGTTCTTACAGCCATTAACAAGGTCAGGAATCCCCATTAGGAATGAGCCTCCAGCTACCGAAGCCGGGTTGACTCGGGCTGACGCGGCGACACAGCTCCTCTCTCCGCTCCTGTCTTTCTCTCGCTCTCTCTTCGATGCCAGATAACCTGCTCCTTCGGCTATTTCTCATCATCACCATTACCGTTTAATGGTCAACTGGCACTCAACAAACTGTCTGTAAAAACAACAATGCACTTACAGACGGAACGGCGATCCTTTCTTCTGTGGATCAATACTGTCTGTATGCAGCACCACATAAGAAGCCATGTAATGGCTGTCTGTCTCTCTTTTCTCTTCTTGCCTGTATGAACAACAAGAAGAAAGTATTAATATAAATGCTGTAATAACTACCCCGAGGGCACTTCCAAATCAAAACAATAGCAGGCGCCTTAGAAGTGAAGAGAGAGAGAGAACATTTTCATTACACTTGCTCCTGCATTCTTACTGAAAGACGGACATGCCTTAGCTTGTCAGTTCTGGCTGATAGGAGTAGAGATTTCCCTGTTTCTGACGCCTGTTCATTCCTTGGCTCCAGATCAAGCTGGAAACTGAAAAGACTTTTGGTTAAGTTTGATTAGTGCGTTCTGATCCTGGATGAGCCGTGTATTTGTGGGAGATGGAATTCAAATGAATACTTGGTACTGAGATTTCTTGGCCCGCTGCTCTTTGATGTGAACAAATATTTGGGATTCTGGGAAACAAGTCCAAACATCTCTGACCTTTGACCTTTCTCACCTGTTCTCCCTGTCTGTGTTCACTTGGCTCCGACGTTTAAACGAAGGGCAAAGTCAATTTGGTATGAGGCGTTTCTTTTTTGTCGTTGGTTTTGGCACGTTTCCGTTTTTTTTTCTTCTTCTTCAGGCCCCACCACAGGTCTGCCAGTGTTCCAGGTCCCTGGCAGGGGCTCACACGCTGAGGTTCAGTATCAGGGGATGTCTGCCCTCTGACAGAGTGAGCGGTGTGGACGTCTGTCCACCGCTGACATCCACAGAGAGACTCTGTCTGTGTCACTGTGTGATCAGCGTTAAAGGGAAACAGGGAATAGACAGTGACCCATTAGGGGAGATGGACCGAGGCAGTTTTGCATCGAGTCAAAGAGCTTTTTTATTTTGTTTTGACTGCACAAATATTTGCAAGTCCATTATGGGGTCACACCTACTGGCGTGGGCTTGGGAGACAGTAGGAGTTTGTTTTCCTGCTTTTCATCTTTCTCTCTCTCCCTCCCTCCACCACTGCCACCCCCCCCCCCCACCCCCCACCCCCCGAGCAAGTTTTTAATATCAAAGTGTACTGTCTGACAGGGGTAAGTCCCAAACAAGGAGGCTTTTGTTGGATCTCTCTCCATCCAAACAGGAATGACAGGAACTTGTCAACCTTTGTTCAGTGAGAAAAATGCAAGGACAAAGTTTGGAATTGAGGTGTCTGGTATTGATTCTGAAATGACAATTTTGAACTTGAGCTCATTAAAATCATCTTCTCACACTAATCTCACTTATGGGTGCTATATGTACAGAGACAGTCATGTCTATTTTACTCTTTATTTTGATAAGTAAAATGATTTGTTATGATACAGGCATACATTTCCTCATGTCAAAGTTTTCAATAATAACTTGGTCGGAAATCCAATTTCATCTGTTTTGCTATAACATGGCACCACTGCTTTAGAAACATTGCAACATTCACATTCAATAGCTCATCATTTTAAAAATTTGGGAGATTAAATTGTTTTCGACAGTATCATAATAAATAACGGATGAAAAAGCAGCCTCACTGAAATGTGTCCTCGCCTTCCTACAAGCCAATGAAATAACATCCACACTTATGACACTGAATGATATATGATATGAACAAACAAAGGCTTTGATGTTCTGGCTAACCAAGATTTCCACGTGGATTTTGGTGCTGAAATGTGATCCTTCCCATAGTTCCAAGGAGAATAGCTGTTGAAAGAGTGTGAGAGCTGATCATTTCAGCTTTCAGTGCAGGAAATGTCGGTTGTCCTCATAAAATGTGCACGTACAAACATCTCAACCGTCTTTCGCAATGCTATCCAACCAGAATGCTTGCATTGCTTGTACGACTTGGCTAGATGGCTAGATGGCTAGATGTACATGTTTGTGGTTGCAATGTTACATGACAAAATGTATCCAGAAAAGCTGTGGTCTTCACCAGGTGTAAACACACAGGGTCACAGCTTCAGAGACATGTTGTTTTTGAAGCCAGATTGTTTCCCATGGCATTTAAACTTTATTTGACCTCTGCCCAACGGTGCTTGTGAGTGGAGACACAGGCCGTCTGAGTGAGAATGTACATTAGCAGAGAACCGTCAGGATACACAGAAGGTGTCTGGCAGTTGGCCAGCTGAGCTTCCAGATGTTCAGCCATGTTTTGGGCCTTGTTGGTCCCCTGGTTGTGTGTGTGTGTGTATGTGTGTGTGTGTGTGTGAGTGTGTGTGGGGGGGGGGGGCGGGGGGGGGGCTGCTACTGGACAAATCCAGTGGAATCTGGGCTACAGATGACTGCTCACTGCTCCTAGCTTATCAGACAACAGCTGTCACTGAGTCTGTCATCTCTATTCTCACATCCAGGTGTACACAACATTTTCAGTGGAACACGATAGTCGCCATGGGAATTCTACCATCTTGTCACATATACTGTATATGTTTACCGGTTTTATTGATTTCCCAGTTATATTATCTAATCCAAATACCTTAAAAGGCTTTAAAGTTAAGAACGTATTAACTTGAATCCCTATGTCCTTCTTTTGGTGGATTGTTGTTTGGGGTGAGTTCAGAGTGAAGGTTTCTCTATGTATTGGTGAAATCTGTTTGTTAAAAGTGGGTTTGGCTCAGAGGAGCAGCAGTAAACAGGAGTTCTCATCACCTCATGGTGCTCAGCTGGAATATCTTAACACATCAAATATTCCTCCCAAGTTTTCACCGACGTCCCAGAAACGAACAATGTCTTCAACTCTCGCCGTTTCTCAACTCTCGCCGTTGTGTTGTTTTTCTCCTTTTTCTCTCGCTCGCTCAGACACATACATTGACATGAACACACACACACACACAACATTGGTATATTCGGTTTGTCTTCACAATGAGCTGGGTTACCTGGTGCCCTGTGGTGTTAATCTCCCTCTCTCTCTTCCGCCCACAATACTTCCTTTTACCTCTCCCTCCTCCTATCCCTCCCTCCTGAATATTCCTCTATATCCTTTCCTCCCTCTTCCTTCCCCTTCCTCTGTCAATTCCTCTCCCTACATCCCTTGTTCTCAGCCTCCCTCCCTCCACCCTCCCTCCACCCTCCCTCCCTCTCCTCTTATTGGTCCATGCATCAGCGCTGGAAGACTGTGTATTCCCTCCTGCTTTGGCTTGGACTTTTCCCTGCAGTCAGACAGGTGTGTGTTCCCACAGCAGCCTCCGGACGCAGAGCAGGCTGGCCTGGGTAACGTTCATTCACCTTCTCTCTTCTTCTGCACTTTCCTTTCATTTCCACAGCAGTTCATAACCAAACTCCCTTACTCCATGAACATAGAATGAACCTGTTCTATTTCAGGACACATTTTTTAGGAGAAAAAGGAACTACTCCACCCAACGTTACGCAATGCCTTAAGATGACAACATTCCATATATTTTACTTCTTGTTTTCTAGAATGCTCCGGGACAACCATGTGTGGAGTGCATGCAGAGAGAGAAAAGGGATGGGGCTTGTAGAGGACAGCGCCCACACTCACCCTCGCATAAACACACGCACACACATTGCTCTGGAACTGAATGGAAGTCTGTCGTCATGCTTGAACATGGACGTCTGGTGGTGATTAGATTTTAGATTTGTGTCTGTCAGACCACATACCTGTAGCCCCATGGATGACAAATGAATTAGTGGAAGGATTAAAGAGCACATATCAATGAAAGACATAGAAAGCACTGTTAACTGCTGTGGGACTAGAAAAAGGAATGAACTGTACAGCTGATGTCTTATTCAGTTGCGTTTACAGTGTACTATTCACTGTCAAAGGCTCCCCAGGCTTAGTCTAACTCTACTCCTCTTTCAGTCTTTTGTCTCCTTCCTTAAACACACGCTGCCACAATCTACACCCACAACACGTATATACAGACACACACACACACACACACATAATAAACATGCCGGCTGAGGACCTGGCTAATGCTCGTTCCTCCTGTTGAGAGACGAAGACTGAGAGCAGAGGGTCGAGTGGTGTGTCCCCCCTCCCCCCGCCTCCCCCCCCCCTTCCCCCCCCCCCGCCTCCCCCTCCCCCGCCCCCTTCCCCCGCCCCCCCCCCTCCTTCCCTAGGCCTCCCCAAGGGGATCGGATGTTCTCAGCAGTTAGAAGCAAGCAGAGACGGCGGCCGGCAGACCGTCTGGCACCAGAGTGGCCTGGGCACACAGACAATGCCAGACCTTCTGTCATGAGGTTCACTTTCACTGAGGTCAGCTAAACAAGCCTGCGGGCCTCAACACTGACGTTCAGCCACACACTCAACTCCCCCCCCCTCCTTTCTCACACAAACACAAATGCACACTTTACCTTTTTACTTTAACTAATTGTTGCTGCTTGCTTTCTTTTGTCAACCTGAGGAAGCCAGGGCTGCAGTGTATCTGTCTGTGTTTGCATTGACGTACCTACCTTTTGGGTGTAGGACCTCTCCCGCTGCCTATTTGGGACAGAAGTGGGGAAAACAGCTCTTCCATAAAATACGCTGTGGAGTTGAAGGGTTGTTGGTTCTGGTCCTGGCCGGTTCCGTTTAGCTGGTCCGTTTCATGTAGCTGTGTGTGGACTGCCAGAGACTCGGTCCAAGGCTTTTGTTTCCGTCTCAGTAGCTTCCAAACTCAAACACACACCAGGTCAGGCCTTCACCTGGCAGCCGCAGTCCTGACGGTGCCCAGATCCAGGAAGATCTCCTCTGCTCAGCTCGGGCCAAAGGCCACAGAGAAACACTGAGACCTTCCACAGCAAACCAACCAGCAGAGCAGTGGGGCGGGTGGGTGGCTTGCCTACAAAATCAACTCTGTTTCTTTTGCCATTTGATTTGTAGTTTATTACATGTTCACAACCGAGAACCGTAACACATAAACATTGCTGTATCTGGACACCAACGTACTCTACATTTTCCACCGTAGGGTTTTGTCAAATTTCAAAATGTTCCTCTCACATTATGTGGAATGAGTTGTTCATTCAGGTCTCTAGAGACCTGCACACTTCACAGCACGTCCCCAGTGTGCGTGTCTGTGTGTCTGTTTGCGTGTGCGCGCAAGCATGCGTGTGTATGTATGTGCGCGTGCGTGCGTGTGCGTGCGTGGAGAGTATTCCCCTCTCTGCCTGAGGACACCGAAGAGAAGGAGATGTGCGGCTGGATTGGTTGGCCGTCCTCTCCTTCATGTGGAGATGCGCCAGTCCGCCTGCACTCAGGAGAAAAAGAGTAACTTTTGAGAGTGAGTTATTCCAGCTGAGGCTTCTTTGTAGGCCGCTGGAACTGTTTCTGATTTCACAGTCCAACCTCCTCCTCTCCCATATCCAGCTTCCCACAATGGATTCTCTTACAAATACCTCCCCTCGAGCCCCCCCCCCAAATAACACACAGGCACGCACACACACACACACACACACTCACAGAATGGAGTCCAGACATGCACCACAACAGGTGTTTACACTTGCCTGTCTATCCACACAGGTCTAATGGTGATTTATGAAGGATGAGAGGAAATTAAGCGTGAAGGATTACATTGTGTTTCAGACACAGGCGCGGTAGGCCTTGTGTGTGGTGTTAGTTCTCTGAGGAACTGCTGCTGCTGCTGCTGCTGTTCACAAATTCAGGTCTTTCAGCAGCTAGACCAGGTCCACAGACAGCTGCGCCTTGAAGAAATAAGCACCCAAGATATATACCCTGTTTTGTTTCATTGCCTTGAATATATTTATTATTGATTTTCACATAGACTAGCCCCGGTCTTCAGTTTCTGACAAGGAATTCTATACTCGGGTCATGTTCAAAGGCTGGTGTACAGTTAGGGCTGTTGCAATAGAAATTTGCGATGTAGTACCACTAGTACTAGTAGATAAAACTGATCAACATAAAAGAGGAGCACTGCAGAGTGATCTCCCCTGTCCAAATAGAATTCAATAAATATCAGCTTGAGTCCAAGGATTTGGAAGGAGAGAACAAACAAATCTTCCACATTAGATTGAACTGTCTGCTGAGAGCTATGCTGCAGTTCTGGGCTCAAAACATGTTTCTATTTTCCTCCTCCCTCTGTCACTCCTCTCTCTCTCTCTCTCTCTCTCTCTCTCTCTCTCTCTCTCTCTCTCTCTCTCTCTCTCTCTCTCTCTCTCTCTCTCTCTCTCTCTCTCTCTTTCAGTTTTTTCTCGATCTCGATCTCCCCCGCCCCTCTCTTTTCAATCATGCAAGCCATTTATCTCTCCATCTCTCCGTCTCTCCATCTTTGCCTACTCCACCCCCTCTCTCTCCCTTTCTCTCCCTTCCTCCTTCTTCCTTCTCTCTCTCCCTTCTTCCTGTCTCTCTTCGCTCTCTCTCTCTTTCTCAATGAGTCGGCCTAGATTATTAGGGCTTGTGGAGGTCTATCAGAAACATGTGTGGAGGGTTGGAGGCAGTTGCTGGGAAGTCCTGCATCAAATGGCTAACGCTCAATTCTCCCCCCTCCAAAAAAACCCCACACTAGCCAGTGGAACTGAAAACTTTCATCAAGTTCAAAGACAGTAATATATTGGCTTTTATAAGATATTATTTTCTGTTAAATGAGGACAAAACAGGAAAACAACTTTTCACCCCCAAAGCGCTCAAAATGAATTACAGGATCTTGTTGTACGAATCCAGCTCTTTCCTTCCTCGCACCATTTTGTTTTCTTCATTCGACTTCTCCTTTCTCTGGTCCTCTATCTCGAACTCTCTGTCTCTTTCTTTGTTGTTTGTCTGCATAATCATTGAAAGCTGTTTCTTTACGTTTGACATCCTCGAGGTGAAACATTGAATCCATCATTAGTTTCTTATAATAAAGAGTCATTTCAATCAGAGCATGCACTTCTGCCAAGATGTAAACCGTGTTATTTTACTCACTTAAAAATGTTAGCCACTATACCCAAGAATATAAGGGGTTGCATAATACTACACAGCATGCAAGTATACCAAATTATCAAACCCATTCATAGTGCCAGTACTGATTGTTTTTCTCTGGGTAATTTCGATTCCTAATACCCTCAGAGACAGATGGGGAGGTGGCACCGTGAAAAGTTTTCAGAACTGCTCCAGGATATTCCAGTAAAGAACATAGACCCGCTTCATGAGCATGACATCACCAAAGGCTTGGCTGGAACTCCTATGGATGTATTCCTTGAAGGGGTTATTTACCCATTTTACCCATACGTACTCAAGCCTATATATCCAACAAGCATATCACCAACTTGGAAACACATTAATAACATAAACTTTGTATTCTGGTTTTTAAAATAATGTTTTAGGATTGTATATCTCCTACTGCCATCTTGTGGTGCACTTCTAGAACTGCAAATTTTCAAGAGGAGGGAAAGTTTTACACATTATTATCTTAGTGTGTGTGTGTGTGTGTTTGTGTGCAAGCTTTGAGGCCTGCTGCAGCCTGAGGTGTGGGTGATGGAAGCGTCTAGCCTGGGTGGGAGGGCTGTCCTCAGTCGCTGGCACTTTGAGCCCTGGCTTTGTCTCTAGTCCCAGGAAGTCCCTCGTTATGGCCCCTCTACCCACCCTCTCCGCCCCTCTACCCACCCTCTCTGCCCCTCTACCCACCTCTCTGCCCCTCTACCCACCTCTCTGCCCCTCTACCCACCCTCTCTGCCCCTCTACCCACCCTCTCTGCCCCTCTACCCACCCTCTCCACCCCTCTACCCACCCTCTCTGCCCCTCTACCCACCCTCTCTGCCCCTCTACCCACCCTCTCTGCCCCTCTACCCACCCTCTCCGCCCCTCTACCCACCCTCTCTGCCCCTCTACCCACCCTCTCCACCCCTCTACCCACCCTCTCCACCTCTCTTTGGCCTTGATCAGGGTTTCAGGGGGGCTGGAGGAGGGAGCATGGGAGGACCACAGTCTCATTAGCTTGCTTACTTAGTCTTTAGCAAGATTGTGTGCAGTCATGTCTTTGAGCCTGAAATTAGAAATCTGGAAAGTCATTGGATTAAACACGTATGCCAGTCTTTGAGAGATTGAACAGTCAAGCGTTACTGAGCCTGTGTAAAAAGGACATTCAATGAGAGTTTGAGTTTCACATTCTGATACAACTGATGCAAGGTTTACCAAGCTAAGCAATTGTGGGTAAAACACAGACTGCTACATAAGTATCCACAGCAGATCCTATCCAGACCTTCCCAACCCCCTTGTTGGAAAATATGTCCTTATGAACACTCTTTCAGCTATTGGTTGCAAGACTGAGAGCGGGCCAGGAAAGGAGTGGAAAAATCCATGGCATTTAGGTAGAGCCATGTTGTAAAGGATGCAGTAATGAGCCTGTGGTTTTAAGAGAGGATGAGGAGGAGGAGGAGGAGGAGGAGGAGGAAAAGGGGAAATGGTTTACATATGGATTTGAAAGAGCACAGCTATCAGAGCTATGTGGTGTGCGTGATGAAACATAGTAATCCCAGCCTAAACGCCGCTGTCTCTGATTGGATAGATCCCCACAGATGCTGATCTCTCTGGTATAGAACAAACACTACAGCCCATGAACATGTTTCTCTCTCACTCTCTCTATGTTCCATGCTAACGTTATCTGGGCATTGCCATCTGGCCGGGGGAACGCGTCCTCCAAACACATAGTTAAACGTCATGTCAGAGTGTGTTCTGTTAAAGTGTAAATGAATCCGTTGTTGGTGATCGTGGTGTTGTGTTTCCCCGAGTGCTACCTGCCATGGCTGTGAGATGACCTTCAGCAACACTGCAACCCTGACATGGTGTCTTGTTGGCTTTGTTTTTGGGGCTATCTTGTTGTTATTATCAGTGACATATGCACTTTGTAAAGTTTCCTCTTGGAAGTCGCTTTGGATAAAAGCGTCTGCTAAATGAATTAATGTAAATGTCTTCATCAACAACCTGCGCAAGTGCATCAGACACCAGCGTTTCATTCATTCACACCATTTCATCTGAGCCTATGTACATATTTGTCCTTGTTCTCCCAAAAAGGTTAAGTCCCACAGTGTTGCCCGATGATCATAACGGCATCATCTCTAATGCTTTACACCGCACATTAACCCCTTGCCTGCAAGCACTGTACACCACTTCTTCATTCACTGTGCACACTTACAGACAAGTGTAATAATGTGTGACGGGCTCAATGGCCGTGCACCTTGTGCTTAGATCAGATCATTGGCCCCACTCTGCAGGTTTGATGTGCCATTAACCCCATGTGGGATACAGTATGTGGTGGATATAAAAAGGTGTGGTCCTAGTTGAGGTTGGGGCTAGGGCTAGGGCTAGGGCTAGGGCTAGGGCTAGGGCTAGGGCTAGGGCTAGGGCTAGGGCTAGGGCTAGGGCTAGGGCTAGGGCTAGGGCTAGGGCTGGGGTCGGGCTGGGGCTGAGGTCAGGGCTGAGGTCAGGGCTGGGGCTGGGGCTGGGGCTGGGGCTGGGGCTGGGGCTGGGGCTGGGGCTGGGGCTGGGGCTGGGGCTGGGGCTGGGGCTGGGGCCCTCCTGTCAGGACTCCATGGATTGATTCAAGACAATACAAAGACACAGACCAGATTTAGACCTCAAACTGTAAGTTCTGCCATTGTTCCGTTTTACAGTCTCTCTCCTAATCTGCGTACACCAGTGGATAGGACAGTTGTTTCTACCAATGTATTCTCATCACATTTGGCTAGAAACATTTGATATTTAAAATGTCAGCCACATTGATGACACAAAAACTGTTTATAATACTTTGGCTCAAATCACCAGTCTTGTCTCATTACAATAAATGTCAAGATGATACAAGCGTTCATTGTCTAATAAAATGGAAAATTATCATATCACACAGCCAAACTGAAATTCACATCAGTAATGGTTATGGATAAGTACTTATCTCACACCCTGTGGAAAGGGTTTTAGAAGCATTAGAGTTTTATTGTATTGCTTGGAGCATCAGAATCAAAGGTGCGTAAACTTAATGGCACAATGTATGAGGTAAATGTCTTTTTCTACAGTGAACTAATTAAACAGTGTAGCATTTTGTTATTTTAGATTAGTAGCTTAATGTCTAAAGATCTTTTCCATACACCATTAGAAAAAATAACGATAGCAGGGAAGTCTTTCCCCTGTCGACCAATGAAACACAAGGATGGATGGGCCTACCCCATCCTCTGTCCTGACATGAGAGGGGCCTTGCCAAGCCTCTGGCCCTTCAAAATAGGCAAGTTTTCATGTTCGTGAGTATTGCTTAATTATCCATACATAGCCATTTACAAGCATAGCCAAAGGGTTCTGACTCCACAATAGTCCCCTGTTTAATGGGAAATAACATTAAGACGTGCAGCCAGAATTATTCACTGCATTACCCACGTTTCATAACACGTATTAACTCCAGCAATTTCATGCATATGGATAGTGACAGGGATTCTTAGCAGGGGAGGTCCTGATTGTACAAAAACTAATTTCACAATGATTAGTTTGGGTGGTGATGTGAACCATCGCGCGTGTGTGTGTGTGTTTGTGTGTGTGTATGTGTGTGTGTGTGTGTGTGTGTGTGTGGGGGGGGGGGGGGTCGAGACATAGGTTGTTATGATGGTGTTGTTTTGATTCTGCATTAAAGTAAGAGAACACATATCATAACCATCGTGAGTCCATCATTTACAGCAGCTTTGCCGGCTCTTCAAAGAGCTGATGCAAGGTAGAGATTCTAGTCATAAATAAAGGGATGAGCACAATGCAAACCATTTAGCCTCAGGGAGAAGTTAATGAGTCATGGCCAAGTGCAGGGTCCCATACATATGTAAGTTTAGGAGATATTCAGCAAAGCTTTAAAATCACCAAAACATTACCAGGGACCATTGCTCACAATAAATATTTTTAATTGTGTTTATGAACTGGGATGTACTGATACTGACATTCTCAATAGTTAATAGTTAATATTGTGTTCGTTTGTTGTTAAAGCTGCAATAGGTGAAATAGTATAATTAATTATAATATGAACGATTTTCATATTTCACATACTTTCCTCCTTCTCGAGTTAGATTGACAATGGTTTCACAAATTAAGCCAATGCGAAAGAGAAGCTTATATATTTTTATATAACATAATACTTAGATATAAAGGCATTAGTGTAAAAGTAACAAATGATATATCTTGAAACATAACTGAACTGGTTTGAGCCATTAAATTGTATTGACTCCCCCTTTACTTTGTTAGAATTGGTGTTGCAAGGCAGTAATGATTGCACAACGCCACTAGGTGGCAACACACTATCTTTAACAGTTAACTGATTGCTTCAAATACTGAACATGACTTTGAACATTTGAACACCGTTTGTAACACCAAGTAGATTCGATAAGAGTGTTACAAATCTGTACGAGATTATATATCTAAAATACATATATAATGTATATGTACATACAGTGAGACATTGTTATTTTTATTTTAATGTTCACTTTACGTTCCTTGCTTTCGGAATATTAACGCCAAACACGGCACTGTGGCTGTAGAGTAAGGACAGAGTACTCGCTTTGTGTTTGTGAGGTCCTCGGTGCAATATGCCTTACTGGGTGGCAAATCTGAAAGTTAATTGTTTTTACCGCCTTTCAAAAAGTAGTTCCCTGACCGGGAATCGAACCCGGGCCGCGGCGGTGAGAGCGCCGAATCCTAACCACTAGACCACCAGGGATACTATAGTGAAACAAAATGTCTTTAGCACTCTCTAGGTAAGGTCTGCTCTGGAAGAGTTTAGGATGTGTTCGGACGTTTGTGCCGCGGCACGCGTAGACAGAAGGGCGCGATATAGGGAGCAGACAGGGAAGGAGGGGTGTAGATGATGACGAGGAGGATATTTGGAGGTTTGGTTCAAGGGAGGGACAGCTAGGGGGTACATGGTCACTGCTGTCCCAGATTTGGAGGTGTCGCCGTCTGGGGAGAGATTGATGACTGCGAGCAGTAGATAACAGCTTGCAGTATGGGGGCAGATTAAAGCAAGTAGAGATTTTGCGGGGGAACCTCACCCCACCCTGATGGGGCTGTGCAGTAATAACAACAGTGATGCTCTCACATCCTCAGAGACTGCAATTACTTCCAAAGTTAATTGTAGGGTATTACAAGGAAAATGTATGCTGCTTTTTTTTTTATAACATAAGGAGCACAGTGTGAAAATAAAATTGCATGAAATGTACTCAGACACACAAGTTTGGGCATAGTCTGATATGTGAGAAAAAAACGTTCTTAACAAGCATCTCATTTCGCTCCCTCTTCATTTAGTCATTTAGCTCTTCAGCTGCCAGACCCCCCCCCCCCCCCCTATATTGCAGAGTTTAAGTGCAGACATTCAAGGCCCTGTTTACTCTCTAATCCATTACCCCTCTCTGTCTGACCATTGTAGGGACAGTCCAGCTGATAGTTTCTCCCCCTATCCTGCCCAGCTTGCTTCCCATGAACACTGTGAGAGGTCCACCACAATGCCATTGTTGTCCATAGGATTGTCTGCAGTCATTACCTATTCAGCGAGCCGTCATGCCTTTTGTCCGAAATCATTCTTTACGCCGGCCTTAAGACCTCTCCCTGTCTGCTTCAGCCCATCTGCCCCCTTCTGCAACACGTTCAGCTGATCCCCCACTCCCAGCCCCCCGTCCTTCTCACCCTCACACACACTCACACACACACTCACGCACACTCCACACCAGCTGTCCTGCCCCTGTCCCTTGGGTGTAAACAGGTGCTGGGCTTGTGCAGGCCTCTGTGGAGTGCACATGGCAGAAGCACTCGCTCAGTCTCCATCCGGCAACTAAAGCTCTGTGAAACATATCTTGATGTTACTTCCTTTTTGACAGGCCTTCTTGTTATGTCCTGTTGTGCTCTGTTGTTTCATTTCCTTTTACCTCACTTATAAAGAAAGAGCGCTTTCTGATGCAGCTCAGTTAATGGTTATATTGCGTTAGTAAAGAGAAATAGGAAAGGAGGTGACAAAAGTTGAGTAACTTTTCATTCAACCGAGAATCTATTATAGAATGCGTCATTATTTTTGAAACAGGAAACACTGAAGTTAGACAACAAAAAGTAGAAAGTAGGGTGAAAACAAACAAATGATAGTCAGTATTGATATGCACTCTATATACATAATATAACTTGGGCCTAATAGTCCACATGCATATCAAGTGCTATCAGTGTTCAATTTGCTTTGGATTAAGGATGAAACCATATATTCTAGCTCCTGTCCATGCATGTGGACAGGATGTAAGGAGCTGGCCAAGTGGTTATGTAAAAATAGCTCCCAGTAGTCATTGATGGGAGTTAAAAATAGAGAGAAGGAAAGGGGGCTATCATGAGGAGCCTCTGGTTAAGGATAATTATAGCCCAGGCACAGTGTTGTTTACCAGGAGGCTGCCAGCTAGGGGTGTACTTATCAATAACACCATACAAACAGACCAAAATAGACCTGCAAGCCCGGTCACCTCAGTCATTTGTGGACTGATGCAGCCAAGGTGAAATTAAATCACTTTTATGAGGGGCATCAAAGGATTACTCAGAGAGGGTCATCTATTTAAGGACGCCATGGTTGTAAATTAGGAATTGGTCTCTTTTCCACAAAATACGGCCAGCATATGTAACATTTCTGTATCTAATAACCTTTGTAATTGTTGATGGCAATACAAAATAATTCATTGTAGTAGATTCAATTTCGAGACCGTCAATGACACTCAACTAACCAGACTCTTGCATATATTTGTGCTCTACAGTTTTTATTCAACACATTGATAGGGTTTAACTGTGGATCGAGATTATGACAGTTTAAGTTGTCAATGTGTGATAAAACATAGATACATGTTTAAATATCCGAAGGTTTTACACAATTAGTATATAAAGGAAGCATGTAGACATACTAATCTCACATAACAAAGTACACAAAAAACATGCCAAGTAAAACGGAAAAAGTACATTAACTGAACAAGGTTGTATTCTCTTGTGTGTAGGGGGGAGGGGCAGACGGGCGATTAGAACGCCCGGAGAGAAGTCCACAGAAAAGAGAGCCAGTCAACTTGAACTGAGTACCGCGAGCGGCCGTCGAGCGCACACAGCACTCCCGTTGCCAACCAGCTTTAACATTTCTGACAAGAAGAAGACCGCGACGTTTTTGTGAATTGTGTGTCTAGATTTTTAGGAGGGCCATAATACGGTCTTGAAACGTAACTTACTTCTCACTGACAATCTCAAGATGTCGATATTGCCCTTCACTCCTCCGATTGTAAAGAGGCTTCTGGGCTGGAAGAAGGGGGAGCAGAATGGACAAGAGGAGAAATGGTGTGAAAAGGCTGTCAAAAGTCTGGTGAAAAAGTTGAAAAAGACGGGACAACTGGACGAGTTGGAAAAAGCCATTACAACGCAGAATATAAACACGAAATGCATAACTATTCCGAGGTAAAAGTAACTAGCTAACTAGCTAACCTTCTATTTGGGTGGCTCTAACGAACGTCACAAGCTAGACAGCTAGACTAGTAGCTTGCTAGTACTGACTACAGTACAGTAGCAAGTTGTAACCGCTAGCTACTACTGTACTGATAGCAAGCAGCGTTGTTATGGTTTAATACTTGTTAGATTGTATTAGACTGCATGATAGAACAGTTCCTAGCTTGTTTATCACTCAACATTGCTATTCAACACTGGATTTTTGAATGTTAATGGAACGACAGATTTAGTACCCATTGATCAGTTATAAGTACTGTAGCATATGTACGCTAGTTATCTAGTACTAGCTAGCGAGGTTTTGGCAATGACAGCTTATACGCAGTATTTTGATTTTGCTAGCTACCAGCCCCTTTATATTTTAAATGTGCATGTTTGCACTTAATTCAAGTTATAGCATACATTACTGTTACAAGGTACTGCATAATTCTACTTTTAATTGATTGTGTATATGCTAAACGAACGTTGGCACTAGTTAGCTCATATTTGGTAAATAACCTACATCTGTGTCGTGGCCTCACGTCTACTCAGTATTTGCCCTAGCTAGTAGCAGTTAGCTAGCGTAGCTAACTAAGCCTGTTACAGTATGTCCTAATGCAACTGGCTAGCTAGGCCGGTTTGATGGCAGCCCTTATTAGTCTACCCTTATTAACCGTTATATCAGGGCAGATGTCAGTAGCCTAGCCAAAATATTACATGCCAGACGAGTAATCTGAAATCATCAATATACTTATATATAAATATGGAGAGAGAGAGGGAGATGTCTACAATAGTGTGAAGCCTGTTGCCACGGTTAGTTCTTTCGCTTCAGCGAGGTGACAAGCCATAACGATGAGTCTTTTTCCCTGAGGGTTTGAAATGCTTCTACAAGTCCTTACAGGACAGATGGGTGGCTGTTACTGGTGAGTCAGTGGGCAGGGTCAGTGTTTTGACTAGAGAGTGAGAGTTGGAGTGAAGCTGGATATGGGAACCCTGTAGTTATTTATGTAATACAGTTGAAAAATGATGTGGAAAAAATGGCACTGTGAATTCATAATTATTCAGAAGGAGAGTTATTCTTTATTTAATTTCAAGCCATCGCCTTAACACACATGCAGATATAGGAGGTCGAACAGGATGCCGACATCCTGCTTCTCTGCGGCAACACTGTGAAAGCCAAGGCAGCCCAGCAGATGCATGGATTCCGCTACCACTAAAGACTCATGTGTATCAGTGCAGCATAAGCTCTTGCGTAGCGTAGCTCAACTGCAGGCCTCTATGCTCATATCCGGCGTCTGCTCTGCACAAGCTGTGGGAGGGTGTGGACTGCTGTTTGGTTTGTGGTGTAGCCTCAGGACTCAATAGCAGCGACTGCTTCATTATCTCCTGGGGCCGTTCTCCTGCGCACAGACAACAAGCCCGCTTTGTGTGCTGCACTGTCATCACCTTGTGTGATGTACCTGTGGGAGAGGATGCTTTTCCAGAGTCTGGGGGGGGGGGGGGTCTGGGGGGGGGGGTCTGGGGTCAGGGCGGGGCCAAGGTGCAGCATGATCCAGGGCCATTCCAGTTCTCACCCATCACTGGGCTGTCCAGCCAATATGAGACAGAGAGTGTATTATCACCCTCTTATCCTTATCCATAACCTTATACCCAGAAGGCTTGGTGCCGGTGTGTAATTGGTGATCCTAATGAACCAAACTCTTCCCTCAGGATATGGTGACCTACGCCCCTGTCCCTAGAGTGTAATGTGACTTTAGGTTTGCCATGAACCTCAAAATACTAGTGTCTCCATGATGGAGTGCAGTCAAGCAGGCTACATGTCAAAAGGGCCGATAAATGGATCAGTTTACTTTGTGGGCCTCTTGGTTTTGGGTTGCTAAACTCACACATGCACACACTCCCTCAGGAAGTAGCTGTCTATGCGGGGGGGGGGGGGGGGGGGGGGGGGGGGCTTATCGTCTTGGCTGTGACAGGAGGCTGTGGGGGGTTCGGGGTGTCTGTGTTTTTCCTTCAGTCTCCCCCCCTGGTGCCTGGTCAGAGGAGGCACAGAGCCACCGTGAGGAATGAGAACCACATGTATCTCGTCAGTGAGCCCTTCAGAGGAGGCTGGGACTGGGGGAGAGAGGCCCACCACACTGGGCCCTGTGTAGGCAATGGACCTGAGTGTAGGCAGCAGAACGAGCTGTTCCTCTCGCAGACGAGCCTCTCAGTCAATGTATCTTTCTTCCACTGCCCGAGGGGTTTTCTGTGAGCCTGAATTGGAACGTTTGCACCAAAACGTTTACAGTGTCTCGTTGGATTCGTATTTGTATTATTAGTCTGGCATATGAGTGTTTGTATACTGAGACGGCTCATAGCTCATGTTGAGTTGTGCACCTTGTTTGGAGAGGGCTGTAGGGAAGTCTGGTGTAGAATGCCTTCTTTCATGCCCATGCTAATACATTAAATTCATAAGCAAACAGTACGTTGAAGGCTTTTGAAAGTGCAAAACGTAGGGCCTGCCTACTCTGAAGGTATATCCTGCACGGCAGTTGGGCTGCCTGTCAGTGACAGTAGAAATACTGTAGCTGGAGACTAATGTCCTGTGTGCGCGTGCCGTCAGGTCTCTGGACGGGCGCCTGCAGGTGTCCCACAGGAAAGGCCTTCCTCACGTCATCTACTGCCGCCTGTGGCGCTGGCCGGACCTGCAGTCCCACCACGAGCTGAGGGCCATCGACCTCTGTGAGTTTGCATTCCACACCAAGAAGGATGAGGTGTGCGTCAACCCATACCACTACCAGCGCGTGGAGACACCAAGTGAGTACAACAGCCTTGTCCATGGACCAGGCCTGAAGTGTGTGTGTGTGTGTGTGTGTGTGTGTCTGGGTCTTCTGCTGCTGCTGTGTGAGAGACTGAGTACCCGTGTGTGTGTGTGTGTGTGTGTGTGTTTCAGTCCTGCCTCCTGTCCTGGTACCGCGCTACTCGGATGTCCCCACAGAGTTCCCTCCTCTGGACGACTACAGCCACTCCATCCCCGAGAACACCAACTTCCCTGCTGGGATTGAGCCCCAGAGCCACTACATCCCGGGTGAGAGCCCCTTCATGCTGCATGAAACTGTTCATTTAGCACACACACACTCACACGTACATGCCAAATTGGACATACTGTTGAAAAGTGAAGTCTTTTTAAGGTTGTTATTTCGATTGAACTAAGGTGCTAGTCGAACGAGCTCACAGTAAACTCGAAAGGGAAGACCTCTGACCTAAGTCTTAAAGGAAGCACATGGCTGGCCTGTGCTCGGTGTTGAAGGAACATGTTGTTTGTGAATGTGTCTTTCAGAAACCCCTCCTCCAGGCTATCTGAGTGAGGATGGAGAGACCAGTGACCACCTGCTCAACCACAGCATGGACACAGGTAACACACATGCACACACACACTCACATGCACGCAGGCACACGTTAACTTCTACACTTACAACCTCCTCTCTCTCTTCTTGCAGGTTCACCCAGTCTGTCGCCCAATCCTGTTTCGCCAGCTCACAACAGTCTCGGTAAGGACTTTCAACTTGCTTGCAGCTAAACCTGGACAATTTGTTATACTGTAAAAAGTAAACGTACATCCGTATCTTCAAGGCCCATCCTTCTGAGGTTGTCGTGAGTTTGGAGCCCATGTCGATACAGATCTGGTCACAATCACAAAGCTTCCTTCAGAAGGTGGAACTCTGGATGTTGTCCAGCTGAGTTCATACTGGGATCAGATGGCTGAGCGGTTAGGGACTCAAGCTATTAATCAGAAGGTTGCCGGTTCGATTCCCGGCCGTGCAAATAACTTTGTGTCCTTGGGAAAGGCACTTCACCCTACTTGCCTAGGGGGGAATTGTCCCTGTACTTATTGTAAGTCGCTCTGCATAAGAGCGTCTGCTAAATGACAATGTCAATGTAATACCAGCCATAGCAGCAGCACGCGTTGCCTGACTGTTGAGCCCAAACCCCTCAATCAGCCTCCATACAGGGCTGGATGTGCCCCCTCCTCAGCGACCTGTCTTATCTCCAGAAATACCGCGCTCCCCCAACCAGGAAAGATATTAATCTGCAGGATTATATCTGACATGATATAATGGCATAACTGGAGTTCACTGGGCCTCTGTGCAATTAGGAGTCCAGTGTGATCGTGCTACTTCCCTAGTGCTAGTCAATCGAAGAGATTAGCAGGCCCAAAAGCAAACAGCTGACTACCAGCAGCAGTCTTATCAGGGCTGTGTTTATAAATGG
The DNA here is from genome assembly GCF_054491055.1 of Hypomesus nipponensis. Taxonomy (NCBI): domain Eukaryota; kingdom Metazoa; phylum Chordata; class Actinopteri; order Osmeriformes; family Osmeridae; genus Hypomesus; species Hypomesus nipponensis. The sequence goes on from NC_140374.1 coordinate 19,024,306, forward strand.
TAGGAACCACCTGCCAGCAGTCTTGCCCAGACTGGAATGTGTATCTAGGTGTGTGTGTGTGTGTGTTGAAGCTGGTATACTGCAGGTCTGGGAAGCTTAGCCTGGGGGGGGGGCGGGGGAGGTGGCAGAGGAAGTACACTATGAAAGAAGCCTTTGTCTCTAACCCTTTGAGGTCCTCTGGTAGAGTTGACACAGACAGCACAGGGTAATGTAATAATGATCATATCCTGTTGCCTGGTTATTCTATCTGGATGGAGGGCCACAAGGGGGGTCACCAGCAGAGAAATGATGAATGGTTATTTCACGTGGCTGGCTGGTCTGACCAGGCTAGGCCTGACCTGACTCCTGGGAAAGAGGCAGTGTTGTGTTCACAGTGCTCTAATGACCTCAGAGCATCTCCGTCCATTACCGGTCTGTCTGTAGACTGCTTTACCTTTTTTCCGCCACTTTAACGTAACTTGTTTATCGCACAGCTCATTCCTTGTCCTCCCTCATGTCTCCTATTTGCTTTCGTCTCTTCTCTCCCTCCCCCCTCCTCCTCTCCCCCCTCTTCCTCTTCTCCCCCCCCCCCATCTCCTCCCCCCTCCTAGACCTGCAGCCGGTGACGTACTGCGAGTCGGCCTTCTGGTGCTCCATCTCCTACTACGAGCTGAACCAGCGCGTGGGCGAGACCTTCCACGCCTCGCAGCCCTCGCTGACCGTGGACGGCTTCACCGACCCGTCCAACTCAGAGCGCTTCTGCCTGGGCCTGCTGTCCAACGTCAACCGCAACGCGGCCGTGGAGCTCACGCGCAGACACATCGGTACGGCGCCTCCACCCCTCCCACGCTCCTCCCCCCTCTGCCGTGTTTGTTTGGCCGACCCTACAGGGAGGGTAGAGCTGGTCTGACTGCCTCTCCCCTCTCCCTTCCCAGGTCGCGGTGTGAGGTTGTACTACATCGGCGGGGAGGTGTTTGCCGAGTGTCTCAGCGACAATGCCATCTTTGTCCAGAGTCCCAACTGCAACCAACGCTACGGCTGGCACCCTGCCACTGTCTGCAAGATCCCCCCTGGTACACACAGACACACAGAGAGACACTCACTCTGCCGACTCAGTGCACACACACACGCACGCATGCAGAGAGTCAGGATGTGGTTGTGTGTTTTGTATTTCCTAGGTTGTAATCTGAAGATCTTCAACAACCAGGAGTTTGCTGCCCTGCTGGCCCAGTCAGTGAACCAGGGCTTTGAGGCCGTTTACCAGCTGACCCGCATGTGCACCATCCGCATGAGCTTCGTCAAGGGCTGGGGAGCCGAGTACAGGTACACCACACACACACACACACGCGCGCACAGCCGCACATACACCATACACACACACACAGCTCCTTAGACTTTTCACGAACTCAATTTGCAAAGTCACAACATAACAGCATGATCCTATGCCATGATGAACGTGAAACCGTTGCATGCTCTCACACAGCGAGTCATCGTTGTCTTGAGAACACTGTCAACGTGTCAAGTCGATCGTTAATGCAAGCTGTCTGTTGAGCTTGAGTCATATCTAGGGGTTTAGATCCTCTCTGTCCCCGGGCTCAGTCCAGACGACAGACTACAGCGACAGAATGACTCAACTCCCCTCAGCAGCTCCACCACAACCACTTAGATAAACACACAAGTGAATGTGGGAGCTTGCAGGCGCTCTGTCCCCCCCCTCTGTGGTCTGTGGTCAGGGCTGTCCGCTGGGCCGGGGGCCGGCTGACAGGGGGCCTGCCCTGGTCCTCAGGAGACAAAGCTGTCTGCAGACTCCACAGCATGTGGAGCCACTTCCAACCTGGCTCCGATTCCACCCGACACCCACTCTACCTTTCTCACGCCTACTCCATCTCCTCTATCGCTCTCACTTTTTTCTCTCCTTCCCCTGTTCTCTCTCACTCTCTCTCTCTGTCTCTCTAACTCTCTGTCTCTGTCTCTCTAACGCTCTCTCTCTGTCTCTGTCTCTCTCTCTCTCTCTCTCTCTCTCTCTCTCAGATACTCTGTCCACTTTTACTTTCCCCCCCAGAATTGTAACACACACTTACTGAACTAATACTTCAGGTTTTCCTGTGTCCAGTGTGTCAAAGCCTACCCTGTGTATGTGTGAGGTTGCCATGACTGTTCCAAGTAGAGGGGCCCACCCTTTTCTTTATCTCATCTGATAAGACATTAAAAAAAAGGCTCTGAGCCCTGCTGGTCTGAGACTACAGTTGTTTCACACAAAAAAGCCTGAGGTGTAGCCTTGTGGACGTTCTGGTTGAACGTGGCTGACTGCCTGGGAACCATGGCTGATGAGGTGCCTCCAGGGAGGCAGAGGAGAGCAGGGTTACCGCTGGTGTGTTTGGCCCGGCAGAGCCTCCTGTGTTTGGGGGGGGGAGTCTGTGTTCCACAGCATTAGGACGTCACAACCTGACCCAGACGTGGAGCTTCCCAGGCCGGGAAGAGCCACAGTCGACTGGCGGTCAGGATAGGGGACCCAGGAGCCGGGCAGGAGCAGAGCAGGGCAGGACAAAGAACGAGAGGCCTTTGTGCTCCGGGCAGGCCTACTTGGAGAGGCCCTGGTGCGAGAGGCAGAGGGTGGGGGAAGGGTGGGGCGAGACGGCTGGAGAGAGTTGAGTAACCGGGGAGGAATGTTGGAGGCACGCAGGGGTGTGGGGGAGGAGCGGAGGGAGGTGAACGATGCACAGAGCACTAGGGGGATTCCCACCGGAGTCCTAGTGGCGTGTGTCACGTTTCAGACTCAAAAAAGTCAAACAGACCTGCTAGGACCATGGTCGGCCTCTGAGCGTGTCTCTGAAAAGGACTGGTCATGTTGATGCGCGTGCCAAATATATACACTTAAAAAAAAAAATACAAATAGTTTCATTTCTCAAATGAGTCATCTTATGAAGAATCGCTTCTCATTAGTCTTACTGTTTATATGGATTGCCCCATGGTACCGCATATTAACTTTGTCCTCCCACCAGGCGTCAGACAGTGACCAGCACCCCCTGCTGGATAGAGCTGCACCTCAACGGGCCCCTGCAGTGGCTGGACAAGGTGCTCACTCAGATGGGCTCCCCCAGCATCCGCTGTTCCAGCGTGTCTTAGAACCAGCCCACCCTCACGGCCCGCACTCATCCTCACCCGAACACCCCACACTCACCACAGACAAGAGTCAGGACAGGTGTCGGTAAAGAAGTCAGTATTCAGATGCAGAAGACTTTGCATTCAGGTGCATTATTTCCTATTAGTACCATCACTCCTACCTGTCCACAGACTCCTACCATTACACCACACACTCACTGTCAAAAGCACTTTCTTCACAAGAATAGCATTTAGCGTGTCCATTTGATGGTTGTCTAGATTTGTACGTTGTGTAATTTTGTTCTGAACAGTCAGACATAGCATGTTAGCCATAGTTCTAAGACAAGTAACAGGCATGTCTTGTTTTTCAAAGCATGATTTTACAATCATGTCTTTCAATTGTGGTTCTTTTTTATCATATCTGATAAAGGAAAATATTACAACTTTTTTTTGTTACGTAAAGAAAAGTAATTGTATGATTTTTGTAACTATTCTTTCATGTTGGGTTCAGATACAACAGCTGAAAGGGTTATGAGCAGATGGTTTCATGAGTATTTGGAATGTCTAAAGTTAATTTGTGTTCTCAAGATTAGTAGATGGATATAGAATATCTTTGTATAAGGACAAATTTGAAAACTTGTGGGCTATACATTTAGTGTTAATAGTTTTCTAAGTACTGAGTACTTTCCCCTCATTTCTCAATAACGATATAAATGAACTGCCCGGTCAGTCACAGAATTTGTATTTAAACTATATTGTTGATAGAGAGAATCCTAATGTGAAGTGTAATTTGCTCAGTGAAAAAGAGACATTTTGACAATTATTTTGCAAACAAAATATATTTTTACTGTTTTCCCATTGAGGTTGAACAAACCTATTTATAGGGTAATGAAAGATGTCTTGTATTAGAAACACTTGAGCCATAGGAGTCAGATCCGCTGCCACAGAGATTCATCTCAACAGTATACCTGCCATACAGACGCCTGACTTTTTAAAATTGAGATTTTAAAACATTTGCCACAAAGAACAGACTTTTCAATAAATTGCGCCAAAGTTGGCAGCTGTAAATATATTTTTGAACTAAGAGTAATTTGGCTACATTAATCTGAGTCAAGCTCTGTTTTATTTTTACTGGAATTTAGGATCTATTTGAGAGTATTTTTTATTAGTCATGCAAAACCCCAATGTGTCTGAAAAAAAATCTATAAATCCTGTATGTAAAAAATAAGAAAAAGAAAAATGGTATAGTACAAACCAGTGCTTGATTGGTTCTTATGTTTTGTCTGCCAAATCACCACATTACTGTACTCATTGATTTAAAGGAGACTGGTGAGTTATGTAATATATTTAGTAGTTATGGCGCTTAACTGAAATACTGCATCAAAGTAGTTTGTCTCTCCAAAAGGAGATGTTTTGTAAAGAATATGTATGAAATAATGTGTTGTCAAGTATCAGTACTTATTTTCCTTTGTACTCTTAAAATTGCTTTGTTTTATTATAAATGTTACTTTCCTTGTTATTTACTTAATGTTTAGTTGAATCTATCTGTTTTGTTATCCATGACCATTTCAGTCAATGTTCTTTAATAAAGTAAATAATGTCATGTTCTGTCACTTTCCAACTGTGATGTATCAAGTTCAATATATTTATTTATGGAAGATTTAAGAACTGTAGAAATAGAGATGGTGCTTGATTATAGAGGAAATTTATTCAGGAGCCTTTAACAATGTATGTAGAAGTGAAATCCTGTAGATTTACATCTTAAAAATGATTATCTGATGAGAGGCATATCACTTGCATTTGTGACATTTGTGCCCTGAACAAATATGGACGATCAATACAAAAGCTAAACACAAACCAGACTAATCCACCTACAGTACATCATGATTCTTTTGAACTTTTACCATCATCAAGTCTTCAGATTCACTCATGGCTGACAGAGCATTAGAGGAGACACAGTAAGCAAGCGTCACCATAGCTACCCACTGAGCTTTGTGTACTTGCTTCCAAGTTCTCTGTTCTTAATGAGAAAATCCAGCAGCATGAATTCACACTGAGACCGAAACAAGTAAATAAATATGATGATGAGGTCTCAGTCTGGCCTGGGTCCTACCCAGTCTCTGGTCACTCTCAGTGTTAGGAGCTGGGGGGCTGGGAGGCTGGGTCTGGGAGCCCTGGGGTAAGTGTCAGGGTTGGACCATAGGAAAAGAAGACTTCATGTTTTAACTCTCCTCTCCAGATGACAGGCCTTCGATCTCATCCTGGTCTCCTCCGATTGCCATCCAAAAAGCTTTAGCCACCTGAGAGACAAGTAAACTTGGAGTTACTCGTAAGATGCACTGTCATTGTTTGAATCTGGTGACATCACATCCTGTCCTTAAACGATGGCCTGGAACTGGTTGACATTTGCGTCTCAAATTGTCATTTTGTATATTATGTTTTCAGGAAAAGCATGATGTTGCCTACCTTCTCTGCATGAACTTTTCTCTGCTCATGGGGTAAGGATGAAGCTTTTTCTACGATGAGAAAACAGAGTTTATTTGTACACAAGTTTGTTGCAGCTAACTTACTAGTTTTAGAGCACTTTTAGAGTAATGGCATCATTACTGGTGTCTAATTGATGTTAATTTTAACGCGGAAGAATGCATTTGTATCTAATTGTCCTTCATTGTTTTTTTGGCACCTTTCATCTCCTTTAGTTTGGTAAAAAGACGCTCAAAGTTCTCTACGTCTGCATCTCCGACTGTCAGATTGGCCAGCTCCTGGATGTCCATGTGAATCATTGGATCTAGAGATGGAAATCATAATGAGGGATAATAATGAAGCAATTATTTGCGTAAGAATAATACTAGATGAAAAAATAAATAATAAAGCAGCTCAAACTCGCCAACTAATGTGTCAATCTGTGTCTCCGAGTTCTCACTGGTCTCTGTCCTTGCTGCCTCTTGGACGTCATGTACGCCCTCTCCTGGCAAACTGGAGCACTGCCAATCAAAACGAGACTCAGTGGTGCCTGTTGCTATATACCACACAGATGGAAAATCCATATGGAGATGGACACCAACTCATAGACATACAAATGCACTACAAAAGAGGGCTGCTGATGGGACTTACGGAGGATTCTTGGGCGGTCCGTGGGGTGTTATGTCTGGAGGCAACTAGGCTGCTCATCAGGCCAAAGCCCTGATTATGCTCTACGAAGGAGATCATGAATGTAATAGTAGCATGGCTATCTCTAGTATCATCTTTGACACATATCTAAGTGACACAATGAAATTTAACAGATATGGTATTTAACGGCATCTCACCATCCTTCATTTCTACACTGGACCACACGTTGGCGTTGAGGGCCTGGACAATCCTCTTCACCCCAGTGGACTCTGGGAAGTCATCTGACAAACAATATGAAGACAGCGAATGTGATGAATCCTTTAGATGAAAGTTATCATAATAGCATTTATTTATTTTTTGTCAGCAGTGCAGTGTTACCATCTTCATCTGGTAGGTCTTGAGGGTTGAGTTCCACCAGCTCAAAGGCATGGCCTAAACACCACTGCTGTGCCTCGTGTCGAGTAACACCTGGGACGATTCATACACTTAGAATGGACATCTCCAAAATCTGATTTAAAACGTAACTGTGAGTGATTCCATTGTGGAAATGGAAGGGTCCAAACTGTAACAAGCTGTAGTCCAACTCACCGCTCTCGCAGACACGGTCACACACCAGGATAAGCACCTCAGGAGCAAGATCTTCCACCACAGACACCCAGGGGGACAGCCTGTCTAAACCATCCTTCTGTCAGGGCGAAAATAAGGTTGCGGAGGAAGCTGATTCACCTGTTGTGACCTTTGGGTGTCAATGCACATTTCAAATATAATGACTTACCACTGTACTGTCAAAGTAAGCTATAAAAGCTTGCATGGACTGAGCTATCTCGGATGTCATTTGGAACGTGCTGGGCACTACACATAGACTGACGTCTGCTGTGTAATACTTGTTGTTGATCGTCCATGGATACCAAATCACAGATTCTTGCTGCTTAGAAGGCTCTGGCAAAGACGTTGTACCAATGATTTCTAAAAGAGAAATAAAAGTCTGGTAGATTCGAACTTTATGGTCAGCTAGTGTCGGAGTGATTGTATTTGCGTGTCGGTTACTAAATTGTATAACTTGAACTCTAGGGATGGGGCAAGCCACTAGGTGGATATTAATGACGTGACAATGATACTTATGGGTAGTGTTAAGACTTGTCTACATGTCTTTTGTCCCATGAATATGAAACAGTTCTGTATCAGTGACATGGTGCGTCCATTATGATTAGAAATTATCTTTATTTTTATTATTATTATTATTAATATGTGTGATAATGGACAGTTGAGTGTGAGGTCAACCCTATCATTGACTAACGTTTGATATTAGCAAGGCAGTTGACAGTTGTTAGCTAATACTTTCGACGACAATGTAAAAACATACATAGCACACACAAATAAGACGATCATTAATTATCTGTTTCAAAAGGGAAGCTAGCCAAAGCGTATTTCCTCAAATGAAGACTATTAGCTAGCTAGATGAAATGAGGACATATAACTAATAATGCTAGCTAGCTAACTCACATAGCTTAGACCAGGGCTACAGTACTGTATACCCGGCTTCAAGTCACTGTCTCGATGTTAAAACTTACGTTTTATTAGTTCCTCCTCTTTAAAGCCAATGTCACAGCTTGTAATGAGTACAGACGGAACAACAGTTGCTGTGCCTTCTTCAGACACTGACATATTGCCAGGCTCAACAAACGTTAATGTAAAATACTACCCAGCGAGCTAGCTCAGCTGTTACTAGCAAAACAAACCTTCGCGACTTGACTACAGTGAATCACGTCCTCTCAACTCTGAACCTGCAGCGGTAGCGACTATTTCCGGTATCAAAATATCCATGCAGAAACAAACGCATTTTTAAACGGCTTGTGAATTTGTATGTGTATCTAAATGTATTTAATATCGGACAGTTTGACACGTTTGGTAATATTTCCAACAAAAAATGTGTATTTAGCTAGTTTGATATTCAATTTAATGTACAATATTATTTCTGCTTCCGGAATTAGTGTCCCGTTGTCATGGCTACTGTGTTACCAATTTTGTAGCTAGAAATTATGTGGAAAGTGACATGCTTTCAGTAACAACAAGTGATCTAGACAGCCGTGGTATTAATGGATGAAGAGTGGAAGCAATCAAATCAATCTCACTTTATCATGAAACTCTGAAAAAGTTTTGTTTTACAAAGACTGGAGACTTTGTTTTACAAAGAAATGGCAGATATCCTTCAGAATACAGATGAACTGGGAAGTATTTTAATCCAGGTAAATGTAGTCTAGCTAGACTAGCTACTACGAAAAAATGTGGGAACCGGCTTTAAACAAAGTTAGCACTACTGTAGAGCTAGGTATATCAATCAATTAATTAATGATTCAAAACTGATATCAGAAATCATAACGAGTTTGCCCTTTCTTGTGGTTGTACAAGACCTGACGGTTTTCATTATCAATGTTTTATAATCTGTATGATTATCCAGGTTCAAGATGATTTGAAAAAACTGAAGCGTAGTCTTGGCAGGATTACTCTTCATGAAAAGGGAGAAACATTTAACATCAAAGCATTGGACACTGCCATTCACAGGACAGAACATGGAATCAGAGTGAGTGCTTGGGGGGCCTTTCTGTTAGACCATTTTACAGAATTTGGACCTTTCATATTTATTTGACGACAGATGTGCTGGCAATAAAAAAAAATCAAATTTTGTTTAAATATAAGTTATTTCTGCATTATTATAATCATTATCTGTTAATAGAGGCGAGCAGAAGAGTATTTAAAGACAGTGAATAAACAGGTGCTGACACTTCCAAGCATCGAAGACTTGGAAAAAAAGAAAGTTCAGATATCCAAATGGTAAGCAAGCAATAGGACTGCCAAACCATCACTCAGACCTGTCACTCTTTTGTGAAAGGTATGAAAAACTTGTGGTCTATTACACAGGAAACCATCTCTTGATAGTATCCCAGACATGCGCCCTCAAAGAGTGCAGAGTGTGATGCCTTCAGCTGGGGAGAAGGTTAAGTATCCTCCTGCACCCAATAACCTTCAGGACGAGATTTTCTTAAAAACCGTCACAACTAGAACTCGCCAACATTATGACAATACATTATAGGACTGAGAGTTGGGTTGAATACGTTTCTATTGCTCTGTTTCACAGCACAAGGCAGCGTTGACGATGCGCTTGCTCTGTAATCCCGTTCACCCAAAGAACAGAGTTGTCATGCACCAGAGCTATGGAATACAGCTTCCTGACCTGCCCAAGAGATCAACCATCTCAGTGAGTAGTAGTCTTTCCTGTACGTAGACTGTTGTAGATGTTTTACCTGGCTTAAAATGTATTAATGATTAATTTTTGATATTTCTGCTGCATATTTTCTTCCGAAATGTGAGTAAACGATCTGATGTGACCTTTTTTTCATTGTAGTAAGTGTGCGGATTTTGCACAGATGATATTTGGCCGCCTCTAAACATGTTGCTATAAGAAGCCACTATTTGTTTATGTACCTTGTAGTATTTTTCATGTTTTAAAAGGTCTTGGCTTTTGTTGATGTGGCACATCAACACATACATAAAACACCTACTTCTGGACTTGATTAGAAATTATTTCATGTTTGTAATTGAGATGAATTAGACAATTGGTGTTCAACGGTGGAAAGTTTCCAGCTCCAAATCATTGCCTGAAACCTAAAGGCAGATGCCACCCGCTGAAATAAGAAGTGATAGGACAGTTTATGTTAACTGATGACTCAATTCCCCATGCCCAGAGACAGACTGTGGTGTGAAGGTCACATGGTTTAGAGATGACAGCCAGCACATGTCTTCGTAAACAAATTAATCTTTTCAAAGGTCGCCATTCGTTCCAGACAGTTTCCATGCTCAGCTTTCCCCTCCAATCTCCCCCCTGCTCCGTATACTGGGCTTGTCACGAGGGCCGAGGCTGTCACTCTGAATAAGAGGAGGACGTAAGAGCTGGCTGCAAGAAGCGGAGAGGAGCAGATTGCAGTACATCAGCATTCTATTAAGGAAACCTGCGCCTGATTGCTGTGCTATGGGCTGCTGGTTTACAGCTGTCTCTGGACAGGAGTGGATACCTGCTCCAGCATGCCAATAAGACAGCCGTAGCCTACCCAACTGGTAACCACTGGCTCCCTGCCCATTGCTTCCTCTGGCAGCTTCGGCCAGCTCTCCTCTCCTCCTGTCTGGGAAGCAGCTTTTGCACTTGTGCAATTTTTCGCAAAGATGCCCCTATTTCCCCCGCTCCCCCCCCAACACGTCTGAAACAGATGTGTGCCTTTAAGGAGTGTCTCTCTCAGCACCTGGCTACTGCCAGAGGTCTGTCAGAGAGCTCAGTGGTCTGAGGAGACACAAGCAGGCTAGCATCAGGTGAAGAGTCTGGAGGAACAGCAAGGCAGAAACGGTGCAGGCCGCCTTCGCTTCAGTGTTGTTTTCAAGCACAAGTTTGTGCCTTGTGTTAGGTGAAACCATCTGAGAATTTCATCCCATAGGTCGTATCTCATACATTGTTTCTACAGTGAAGCTCAACATTGTTTGGCTGGACGTTTTTGTATTAAACTAGCAATAGAACATCTGTGTAATTTTGGTAGAACAGTAAAATGAATACGTTTTATCATCTCCGACTGATTGATTGCTGCAGGGAGGGAACTTATTTGCCACGTTACAATAGCTTTAACTGCTGTGATTTTAGCTTTCTTTCCTTTAATGAATGCAGAAAATCTGTTGGTTGTAATCACACAGCATTCCTTCCCTCCCTTTCACACTCGCACTGCCAGAAAGTCATATTTCCTGACATCAACAAGCTGCCACTGGTCTGATTAATGGATGGTTGCCTCCTAGCCTTTTGCAAAGTTTTGTTTTGAGGAAACTCTAGTCAGTGATCCGAGACTAATAGCCCTCTAGTTGAACAAGCTATCAAACTTGTAGTTTGATATTTCTTTTTGATGGGCCTGGAGGCCAGTATTTTGCTTCAGTCAGGGAGGGTGGTGGGTTCATTCCAAGATCCACAGCAAGATGTTTCCTCCTGTTTTGTCTCATTAGCTTCCATCTCACAAAGTAGTCACGGGGCCCACCGCGGGAAGTCTATCCATCGTTCCAGGGGGCACGCGCTGCAACCTCTACTTGGCACCCCCACTGTCAGAGGATGACATGAAAGCAGGTGAACACACTTCCTTCCACTCCTTCCCTTTCCATACAGTAGCAGCGTCCGCAAGGCGCTGGGAATGCTGCCGTCCTGACGTGGAGCATTTTTGATTCCAGGCATGGCGAGTCTCGTGGAGAAGGGTTTCCCCCTGTCAGCTGCAGAACTGTGTTTGTTTCAGACGTCCGTGCATCCAAAGGCAGCTCCTCTCCATCACAGGGAGCAGTCCTCCAAGACGGGTCAGTACCTTCCTCTAATCTCGGAAACGTAACCCCGAGAAAAAAGGAACATAAGCTGTTGTTTATGTCGCTTTGGGCCTTTCTGTCAAAATCCCTCACCTCAAGTCATCTGTATTTAAAGAGCCGGCTTGCCTGTAGGGACAGCTGCCAGTCAGATTTGACAGTGACGTCTGTGCCTGGTTAGCTACTGTAAACTCACAGCCTGCGTGATAGAGTGGAAATGCTGCAGTTTTTTTTTTTTTCAGCTTCACCAGAGAGGATGTCCAAGTGTCTGAAGGATTTGACTTTGGGTAAGGAGATGACGAAAGCTGAACACGAACGGCCACCCACCTGGACCCACACCCCTCCGCCCTCCGCCGCCTCCAAGACCTCCAACCAACGGCACCTGTCGCAAGGCGCTGCCCGCCTCGCGTCTCTCAACCCTCAGGTATCATCCTTAAACCAGCCCTAATGACAAAGGAGAGACCAACGACCAGAGTCACGTTAGTACTTAATGTTTACCTTGAGTTTCGTTCAACCACACCGAGTTCCAGCCCCGGCCCCTGTGTCTCTCCGCAGTGTCGGCCCTCGCCAGCTCCCCTGCTCGTCAGCAAATTGTCCTTTGTCATCACAGAGGGGCGGATCAACCCCACTGCACCTGATTTCTGCTGCTTCAAGCAGCACTACTGCCTGAGCTGGAGCACGGTGGTGGAGGCTCTGTGGAGCCTGGAGAGGCTGCTCCGGGAGTTTGCTGTGCCCAGGGCGCAGGTGAACGGGAGACGTTTGGTGGAGCTGGCCCAGGGTAGGGGGCCGGCCTGGGCCGGGGGCAGCTCTGTGGAGCGCCTGCTCTCTGTGTTGGAGAACAGGGAGGAGGTGTGGGACCTGGTGTACCGCCCAGGTCAGCGCTACAAGGGGGAGGGCGGCACAGAAGTGGCCGCAGTCCGCATCCAGACGTGCTGGAGGCGGCACGCGGCCCGCGCTGCCTACCTGCTTCACCGCAAGCGCAAATGGGCAGCGGGGACCATAGCCATCTCCTGGCTGATGCACGCTCAGCTGGGCCGTGTCCGGAAGGCCCTGCAGGCAACACGCCTCAGACACCTGGAGAACTTCCGCACCAGAGCCCAGGTGCGGCTGGCTGTACAGACCCTGTCTGTACCTCGCGACACACATACGCTCAGCCTCGACGCACACGCCAGCCTTTCACCACAAAAGATGGATTCATTACCGACATCTAAATTAACTGGAGTCTAGTAAAATGAATAGTCTGTTTTTGATTAGGAGTTTTAGGCAGGTATATGACAGCACACTCCTCCCATATGCAATGTGTATTATTTCCATGTGTCAGCGCAGATGTCTTGTTTAGGCTGTCATCTCGCTTGTAACATCTTTATGATCACAGGCAGTCAGTTTAATTAGCCTCTACAAATTAATTTATTTTTACCAGAATTTGGTGCATGTATTCATGCACTAATGTATGTTCTCAGCATTTAAACATTCATACCCTGTTAATTAAGCCCCTAATCTTCCCCTGGCAGAATCATCATGTACCTTACTGAGTGAATTAATTTAGAGAAGATGTTTCTAAGTAAGCAGATAATTTAATTAAGGTGATTTTTTTATGCTTGGTGGGTCCTGTTAAGCCTTGAGAAATACAAGCTCAATGTGTTTTAGCTGTTCAGTGAAGTGTTGAGTTTGTGTGTGTGTCTGTGTGAGTGTATGTGTGTGAGTGTGTGTCTGTGTGAGTGAGTGTGTGTGTGTGTGTGTGAGTGTGTGCATGAGCAAGCAGTCCTCTCACTCATCACTGTTTCTATCTCATCTCCAGCATCTGGCAGCCAACTGGAAACACATCCAGTCTTCCTGGAGGACCATTATCCACATCCCCTCATTAGGTAGCTATCTCTCAGCCTGCCTGCTCTCATCCTGCCCTCATCCTGCCTGCTCTCATCCTGCCCTCATCCTGCCTGCTCTCATTCTGCCCTCATCCTGCCTGCTCTCATTCTGCCCTCATCCTGCCTGCTCTCATCCTGCCCTCATCCTGCCTGCCCTCATCCTGCCTGCTCTCATCCTGCCCTCATCCTGCCTGCCCTCATCCTGCCCTCATCCTGCCTGCCCTCATCCTGCCCTCATCCTGCCTGCTCTCATCCTGCCCTCATCCTGCCTGCTCTCATCCTGCCCTCATCCTGCCTGCTCTCATTCTGCCCTCATCCTGCCTGCTCTCATTCTGCCCTCATCCTGCCTGCTCTCATCCTGCCCTCATCCTGCCTGCCCTCATCCTGCCTGCTCTCATCCTGCCCTCATCCTGCCTGCCCTCATCCTGCCCTCATCCTGCCTGCCCTCGTCCTGCCCTCATCCTGCCTGCTCTCATCCTGCCCTCATCCTGCCTGCTCTCATCCTGCCCTCATCCTGCCTGCCCTCATCCTGTCTGCCCTCATCCTGCTGCCCTCATCCTGCCCTCATCCTGCCTGCTCTCATCCTGCCTGCCCTCATCCTGCCTGCTCTCATTCTGCCCTCATCCTGCCTGCCCTCATCCTGCCTGCCCTCATCCTGCCTGCTCTCAGCCTGCCTGCCCACGCTGCCCTCTCCAGCCCGGTCTCACCACACTGCTGATCTGCTCTGATCTGCAGCCTGACTGCAAGCTGCCTCCTCTCCCCTCAAAGTGTCTCATTCTGAACATGATGAGAGTGCAAATGCCAGAGAACTGAACAATTTAGCCTCAATTGCCATTTAATTTGGAGATTAAGCGAATGAAAAGACATTATGGATGGATATTTCATAAGGGACTCTAGAGAATTGAAAGCAATGGACTAAAAAAAGGCTACTCGAGAAACAATCCCTTCCTTTTACTGTAAGCAGAACGGGTAGGCTAGAATCCATCAGTACGTCAGTTTGAAAAAGTATGTCTCATTTTGACAGTAATCAGATGTGCATTCTAAATCATTAAACAATAGTCTGAAATTATTAGGCCTAATTACCAGCAGATGGAATGCTTTATTTGCACTTAGGGTGGCTGAGGAGAGTGCTGTGTGAGCAAGGATAATTAGGAAGTTGAACCCCATTGTTGTTAATTAGCATGAATTCAATCATTTAATTACCTTTATTCATTGGAGAATCCTCTCACATACACTCCAGAGTGAACCTCTCTCAGTCTGGCCCTGTCTGTTTGTTCCGGAGCTATCTGATTGGACATTGGTCCTCAGGGCTTATTATGGATATTACTGCTGGTTAGTGGAGGTCACAATACCTACCTGGAATAAGCCCTCATTTGAAACTACATGTTGTATTCTAACACAGCAGTAAACGGTGATTGTAACCCTGCTGTCCCTGTGGCAGGCTACCCGCATCCCCATCGCTTCAGCCTGAAGGGCTTCGACATCCTGCAGAACATCCAGATGGGTCGCCTGTGTGACGTGAGAGGTAGGAGCACACACACACACGCGCGCGCTGCCACAATACACTCTGCACCGTTTCACGGTACAGCAGCCTCATGTGTGGGGCTGTGGTGCGCTGTGTTGTGCAGATGAGAAGGTGCAGGTGATCTATGTGTCTCCTGTGAACCTGGGGGAGGATCTGGCCCTGTACTACACCAGACTGCTGAGCCTGCAGGGGGGCAGGGAGGGGGGCAGGGAGGGGGGCGAGGCAGGGCCCGCTCAGCCCCCCTGCGTCCAACGCTTCACCATCATCACGCCTGACGCTCTGGAGTACTTCCCGGTAAGGACCACCTCATCCATGCAAGTTCCCCAGATGTTTCTCCTAAGTAGGTTATTTATTAGGCTAATTGTATTTTTTTTTTGCAGATTAATTATTTCAAGTATTACTCTTGCCTTACTGGATGGAGTCAGGCACCAGTTGATTTCTGTGCCCATCTGAAGTTTTTATATTCTCCTCAAGGGGGTGCTGGAGGAGGTTTCTCCTGAAGCCCACCGTGAAGAGTCCGATTTGATTCATCCGTGTTTGCATTTTTATTACCTTTTAATGAGAATGATCATGAGACACATATATCATGTTTTCATGTTTTGTGTAAGGCTGTTAAATAATTAATCTAGGTTAAACCTTTAAGGGAATTCGAAATCACCGTTGGGTAGTTTAATGCTCCTTATCATATACATGTATTTATTTGGATATTCCTATAGACACAACCTGCTTCTGCAGAGTACTGATTTGACGAGATGAGTTAAATCACTTATTCACTGCTTCATGTCAGTGTCTCCTGCTCCAGATGAAAGAGTAGCATGGCAGCATTCGTTTTTCTCGATTGATTTTCCCGCTGCTTTGTTGTTAAACTATGCCAGACGTGTTGCTGAGATGAATCACTGTTACCCATGGCCGCCAGCGCATTCTGCCAGTGACAGAAGGCATAATTCCATGTGGATCAAATAAATACAGATGTTAAGTAATTAGTTGTTTTCCCAAGGAACCCATTGCTACCACACATTAAAGATGTGAAGGATAGGGAAGGCTTCGCATTGGCATCTTTTATCAATTGAACCTGCTGAAGTACAGGAGAGGTCACGACCCCCGCTGGCCGCTACAATGACAGAGCAGTTGTGTGTTTGCTGTAATCCATTAGGACCGAATGAACACGTAAACCGCTCTCCTCTGTCCTCTCCTTCAGACCCACAACATGTGCCTGTCCACGCTGCTCAAGTACAGCCCCCACACCCTACGGCGCATCCGGAACCTGATCCAGGGCAAGCAGGCCTACATCGTGGGCGGGGTAGCCCACGTGGACGACCTGGCTGTGGCTGATGAGCTGGGGGTGGCCATCCTGGGCCCGGAGCCCGCCGTAGCCCAGCTCTACGGCACCAAGTCTGGAGGCAGGAGGGTCCTCACCAGTGCCGAGGTCGACGTCTCCCCCGGCCAGTGGGACATGTACTCCTTACAGCAGGTCCTCACAGCATCCCGACCAGACCCCACACCCTCCACACCTGCTTCTCTCCCAGTACTTCTGCAAGTCTTCTTTTCTTGTATCGCTGTTCCTCCACGTGAGCGTTTCCCTCCTGTCTCCTCCAGCTCCACGACACCCTCGCCCGGCTGATGACGGACCACATGGACGTGCGGCGCTGGCTCTTCAAGATGGACGCCGAGCTGGGGGGTCGAGGCACGGCGTTCTGCGACGTGTCCCATCTGAGCTGCCACGCCTGGGCCCAGCAGGAGTTCCAGCGCCACGGGCCTCAACGCTGGAGGACCGCCTGGGCTCAGGTACGAGAGGTGACCCTTTACCCCAACACCACCCCTCCCTCCCTCCGTTCTCTCTCTCCCTCTCTCCCTCCGCTCCCTCCCTCCCTCCCTCCCTCCCTCCCTCCCTCCCTCCCTCCCTCCCTCCCTCCCTCCCTCTCTCCCTCCCTCCCTCCCTCCCTCCCTCCCTCCCTCCCTCTCTCCCTCCCTCCCTCCCTCCCTCCCTCCCTCCCTCCCTCCCTCCCTCCCTCCCTCCCTCCCTCCCTCCCTCCGCTCCCTCCCTCCCTCCCTCCCTCCCTCCCTCCCTCCCTCCCTCTCTCCCTCCGCTCTATCCCCCGCTCTTTCACTCATTTATGACAACCGACCGCTTGACAGACTCCACGGAGGGGCCCACTGTTCTGTGCACCCCCATTATCATACGATTATGTCGGGAACAGTCACAGACGTTGCGATCTAGAGAGGCTACATGCCCCTGCCACTGCAAAGGTCACCGTGATGTCAGTGGACAAGCCCATAGGCTCAGCTCTATTTTCTCACACAGCAATCGATAAATGGCTCGAATAGATACCTTCCTCGAGCCAATATCCATTATTTACAGAACCGCCATTAGTTGGATTTTATATGTAAAAGAGGACAGCAAACTGCAAAGTAAGTTGAATTAATCCACTCATTCACCTTGGCAGTGACAGTTTTGAGCCGTCCAGGGTGAACATGGCTCAGAGAGAGCTTCACTCCCACTCAGAGATCTGTACATTCATTTTCACCATAAAATCCTCTTCAACATACCGGAGTGATTCATGATGTTAACAAGGTAATCCATGGCCAGTGGAGGTTCTAGTGTGGTCGATTAATGTGTGAATACGACTGTAGTGGACTATGGAATGAACTTGAAGTTGAAACGTTTATAATTGGAGCACCTGCAAATGAATGAAAGTGTATCTTTGTAGCATATTCAAAACAAAATGTGTCATGCATATGTGCTTAACAGTTAGCATTAATGGAGCACACTTCTAATGAGTGCACACAGCTTCTGGGCCTGTGGCTCTTACTCCGTATATGCTTTCAAAGTAGCTTTTGATTTCCTGTCATGTGTTAATTACTTGTTTTGCCATTGAACAGGATGCTTTGTGCAAACTAATTACAGGCTAATCATTATGGGCTTGGAGCACACAGCTTTTGCCTTTTTTTATTCTGTTCCTTAGAGCAGCCTCAAGGTCTGGAGACCCAACTCTCCCTTTCAACCATTAAGTCTGTCCCTGATTCACGGAGCGAGCGGGCCTCGACCAGGGCTGTAATTGTTGGAACATCGGTGCTGTTAATTACGACACAGAGTGGTTGAGCCACAGCCAAGGTCCATAATGGCGGCTCGGCGGTCGCGGCGTAGAAGGCAGAGTAAATGGTTTTTTTTCCCCACCAGCTGGGGTCCCAGGGAGAGCCGGGCAGCAAGGCCCCCTGTCTGTCTTCCTGCCTGCTCCAGGCCCACAGCCGTGGGGCCCCAGGGCCACAGCCGTGGGGCTCCAGGCCCATAGCCCTGGGGCCCCAGGGCCATATGGAGGCAGCACTTTGCCCGGGCCCAGCTCTACACCTTGCTCTCTTAATCAATGACAAGATGCGGTGCATTGAGGTTATGTTACTGTCTCCCTAAATGATCGCCTTGCCTCTCTTTTTCCACAATGCTTTGTGTATATTTCAGAGGGGGGCGCTCGCCAGCTAATGGTTGTAAAGTAGAACAGCTTGCCTAGCCTGTGCATGGTCCGCTTGATTTAAGGCAAACTCAAACACATCAATATTTGATGATTCTTCTAACTTATCTTCATGGTGGTAAATGTAGACAATCAAAACAGAGCTACACATATTGAGATAAAGTTCTTATTACTGTAGCATGAAATGCTGCAACTGCAGTAGTAATGGTATAAATGCCACTCTCAATGAATTGAAAACTTATTGCTATTTGTAAACAACTATCCATGAATAGGTGCATACAGTTAATGTTTGTTGATAAAGACAATTGCTGTGTTCATTAAAAGAAATGCAGCTCACAGTTTAAATCAATTATTCATGGCACACCGTAATGTAAACATTTAAATAAGCATATTTCCTGTTAGGATCGGCAGTTTTGCCGGGGGCAATTGTTATGCCTGCCTCACACCTCAAAGATAATCCATGAAACATCAGACAGGGGAGGGGGGAGAGAGTTGCCCCTGTGTTTTTAGCAGACTGTGCGCATATTGTTTAATTATTGACTGTTGTGCTGGGCTCAGCGTGAAGAGAAGGCTGGCTAAACTCACAGAGAGGAAGAATAGAGGAGCGCCATGTGGCCTCCTAGAATAATGACCAGGCCGGCAGCTCCAGGCTGCTGGAGGGGAGGCCTGGTGGGGGCTAGCTAGCTCCAGGCTGCTGGAGGGGAGGCCTGGTGGGGGCTAGCTAGCTCCAGACTGCTGGAGGGGAGGCCTGGTGGGGGCTAGCTAGCTTCAGGTTGCTGGAGGGGAGGCCTGGAGGGGGCTAGCTAGCTCCAGGCTGCTGGAGGGGAGGCCTGGAGGGGGCTAGCTAGTTCCAGGCTGCTGGAGGGGAGGCCTGGTGGGGGCTAGCTAGCTCCAGGCTGCTGGAGGGGAGGCCTGGTGGGGGCTAGCTAGCTCCAGGCTGCTGGAGGGGAGGCCTGGAGGGGGCAGGAAGAGGGACATGGCTGCAGAGTACCCCCAACACATCGTGGGGTCCATAGCCTGCAGCTCAGTGTTCCAGCCGTCCCCTCCCTCCCCCCCCCAGACCTCCACACCATTTACACAGAAAGAAGTTAAAGACGTGTAGATCTGGACCCATTCAACGCCTGAATGGAGCCGTAGACACACTCACGCTTACAAACACACAGGCTGAATGGATCATTAGGTTGCAGAGGGAAAACGACACGTAGTAGCATCAACAGAAGGAGTGAATATGGCCTTTCTCATCGGCTGTGTGCAGACAAATTGAGTACAACAACTTGTTTTAGTTATTCAAAAGACACTATGTGGGATAATCACAACATGTAATATCTTTGTTTGTGACCATTAATGTGACCTCTATAGCAACTTTGTTTCCTAATGGGCTTCAAGGTTCCTGTTAGTACATATGATATCCTAATGGACATGCCTAATAGCCTGATTGCTCTGACTAAGAAAAATTCACTTATTGCCCATCCCTATTTCCATGCGGACCATTTACAACACAGTACAGACTTATTCCCCACAGAGCTTTGGACTAATGCAACGACTGTGTTACTGCTTAAGAATGAAAGCAGTCAGGACTGTCCCACTGTGTTAAGACCACAGACTGCACTCAGGCTAGTTCCAGGACATGTCCCTCGAGTTGTTACAGTCTATAATGGAGAGATCAAACGACAATGAAAGAGCCAAGGCAACATCTATTTTATTTATGGCCAGATTGCTTCGTTTTATGTGGACGCCAAGCAAGGCATGAATCCTCTCATATAGTGGCGCTCGCAGTTTAAGTCCAAATAAAATATTGTAAAGTACCCTCTTTTTCTTTTTTTCCCGAGCCGTCGTCCCTGTGAAGCGCAAAAGCAAAGTCTCGGGGTGAGGCTGCTCTTCCGTTGAAAACGGCAGCCGTTCCTGTACACTTTTTGCCGCACCATTGTGTGCTTTATGGCTTGTGGAGGAGGGAAATCACTGTGCAGCGTTTGACCTCAACTCTTACAGTACTTGAATATGATGATGGCAGTTACATGACTGGAATATCAACAGCCTAATCTGCTGGCGTCTCTTACCCAGCGAAGCCAAACAGAACACGCTCCAAACAGTTAGAGTATGTTAAAGATGACAAAGGAAAAAGGCGTTCTCTTACCGGAAATGTATCCACTCTTTCTTTTATTCAGTAAATGGTGTCGGGTGCTCTTGTTGGTTTTAAATGACGAGGATAGTTTTTTTTTATACCAAGCTTTTATTTGCAATTTGGTGCACACTATTAAAAAGTACACAGAACAAAATCTTTTGTTCTTTTAAGAAGCCATAAAAATGACCATAAACAGTATATTTTATGGTAAGTTTACTATATTAATTGCGCCACGATGTATCAGTCAAGTTGTCAGCCACACCACTTTAGTGCATGAGAGTGTGCGGTACATTATTTATACAGTAAAAAGGTCAGACCAGAGTGTGCACTAATTACTAAACTGTTTTCGGGACACCTGCTGAAAGTGAAACTTGGCAATTAACAACATAATTAAGTGGCAAAGCCATTAGGGCATTTCCTAGTTACAGAAACAAGAGCTGTATTGATCAGAGTCGGGCCCTGATTGATCCCCTGATAGATGGGCCTAGCTTTGGTATTCATCAGGCTGCAGGGAAGGCAGTTGTTATTGAGGGCAGGTGCTGTCTCCGTGCTTGTGAGTTAAAGCCATTACACTGCTGAGGCCCTCTGATAATAGACTGTCACTCAGACACCCCCCCCCCCCTCTCTCTGGCCATCTGCGACTCACAAAGGGATTGGTCAGCCATCGAGGGTTTGAAGGTTAACAGCCACAGTTAGTACCCGTACAGACAACGTCTCAGACTTGCCTTAACCGGTGGACACTGTTATCACGTTAACATTTGTAGGGCTGGTGTGTTGGACGATGATGTGTGTGCCTGTCCCCCCCCCCCCCCACACACACACACACACACACACACACACACACACGCACACACAGGAGGTGGTTCTGATCAAGTACCTGGAGGAGGTGCCAGTGTGGTTGGCTCATCACGCCAGGCCTGTCAGTACCTCCTGTTACCCAAGCTGGGCTGTCTTCCTGGAGGCCTTCCTCAGACAAGGTCACACACACACACACCAAAAATTCAATAAATACAATTTATATTTCATTTATTTCTTGGTCATCCCAATAATTTAATTCCTTATTTCGGACTCGTCTACCACGCTTGTGTTGAACCCCACCCCCTTCCTCCACCACCACCCCTTCCTCCTCCTGCGCCTCCTTCCTCCTCCCTCTGTGGGTGTCCAGGTGGAGTGGTGGAGGCCTACCCCCCCTCTGACAGTGTGACCTGCCTGACAGTAGACCTGCTGCTGGAGCCTGGGGGGGAGGTGACCATGCTGTCCTGTGGAGACCAGCTGCACGGCCCCAGCGAGCTGGAGGCAGCCGGCTCCTCTGTACCCCAAAGCTCCGTGTGCCCAGACGTGCTGCACTCCGTCTGCAGCCGGGTGGGCCGATCCTGCCTGCGACGCCACATCGTGGGCTACGTCTCCCTGGACCTGGCCACATTCCTGGACCCCCGAACCCTGGAGCAGAAGGTGAGCAACACTTGCGCTCGCGTGCATGCTTTATTGGCTGTCTCTCTTTCTCTTTCTCTCTCTCTCTCTCTCTCTCTCTCTCTCTCTCTTTGAAAGCCAACCCTTGGCTGTGGAGGCTGTGAACTGTGGTCTGGCTGTCAATGAAGCGTTCAGTTTCACCATGCTGGTCAGAGAGATCAATTTACTGTGCCTAGGGCACCGATCCGCATCAGCAGATCGACGCCTCCCCTACTAGCCCCCGGGGGGCTGTGAAACGGGACAGGCAAACAGTGGACAAGGGGCCAAATGTTTCACAAGGCCATCTAATAAACTGTCAGGTCTTATTGTGTCAATGAACTGATTCCCCTGTTCAAGACGTGCCCTTTAACCTCGAAGCAGCCCAGAAATTCAGTGCTTGTAGACGATAGGTCATTCCGAGGTGATTTGCTGGCTTCGGGAGGCGGGCCTGTTGGTGTGCTACCATGTGATGGATTAGTGACATGTTATATTTTGAGTCTTGGTCCTCTCAAATGTGGGTTTACTTCTGGGTTTATTTCCGTCGACAGCTTTGATCTATGAAATTGGAAACAGAGCGCTTTATGATTGTTTAACCTCTGCTCTTAGCATGTGGCTTCATCGACTGCGTATTGATCTGCAGCTATAAAATGAAATAGTTCTGCGCACGATATGGCCAATGAAATAATGAAACAGAGTGGACAGTTGACATCAGGTGACAAAGCGGAGAGCGGGACAGTGGCCCGGCGAGGAGAACCTTTGAGAAAGATACTTCTCATATCCTTTATCCAATCACACCAGTTGTATTCCTACAGGATTTTAGATCTTAAACAGACTTTGCGTCCACTCAGTGGTTTGTTTCTCTGCCACTAGAGGGTAGCATCATATGCACTGAGGCTAAGCACTGTGAGACTACTTTAGACAAGTCTTTGTTATGAATTGTGCTCTCTAACACTTAGAAATCTGATGGAAGAACTGAACATCATGAGTGGTACCACCACCGACAGTTAGGGGGGGGAGGTGCCTGGCACACATGGGGTCTTCCTTTACAAAGGTCTAATGGGATCCATTTAGACCAGGGGCATTTAGAAATTGGAAAGGCTTTGCAGAGCAAAGAGGCTGGCACTATTTGATGTGATTTTCTTTGGCCCTCAGGGCCAGTAGGACTGTGCACCAACCCACCAAAACCACTGAGGAGTCTGGATCTATTACTTACTACTAGCATGACTCAAAATTACACGGAGAGTACAGCATATAATGAAGGCTGTACTGAGGTGCGCCGTTTTTAACGCAGGAGGAGAGCTGGGATGGACCATTTCTGAGCCTGTATCGCTACTGCTGTGCTGAGGCTGGGTTTACATCACATTTACATGTATTCATTTAGCAGATGCTTTTATCCAAAGTGACTTCCAAGAGAGAACTTTACAAACTGCATAGGTCATTGATAATAACAACAAGATAGCCCCAAAGCATTGCGGGTAGCCAAAACAAGAAGCACGCATTGTGAACAACCAAAAAATAAGTGCCAAAGGGAAAAACCATAAGAGCATGTAGTTAAACAAGTTACAATTAAACAACATGAATCTCTAAGTGCAAGTGTACCTGTAGAAAAAGCAAGCAACAGTAAAAATAAAAATAAGATTAACTAAAATAGAATATTTCGCAGCAAATACAAAAGTTTAAATCAGTTACCACTAACCAACAAGGGCAGCAAGTCTCTAAGCAAGAGTCATTGTGATCCTTGAGGAAACTAGCATTGGGTTCAGCAAACCATTCCTATGTACCGTTGTACTCCTGGAACAAGTGCGTCTTGAGCCTTCTCTTGAAGGTGGAGAGACAGTCTGTGTCTCTGATGGAGGTGGGGAGTTGATTCCACCACTGGGGGGCCAGGCAGGAGAAGAGCTTGTGTGGGGACCGGGCGGTCTTGAGCGGTGGGACCACCAGGCGGTTGTCTGAAGAAGACCGTAGGTGGCGGGTGGGGGTGTAAGGCTGCAGGAGAGACTTGGTGTAGTCGGTTGCAGTCCCGTTCACTGCTCGGAAGGTCAGTACCAGGGTCTTGAATCTGATGCAGGCCGTGATGGGAAGCCAGTGGAGGGAAATGAGGAGCGGGGTAACATGGGAGCGTCTGGGTAGATTGTAGACCAGGCGGGCCGCTGCGTTCTGAATCCTCTGAAGAGGGCGGGTTGCGCATGCTGGGAGACCGGCGAGCAGCCAGTTGCAGTAGTCCAACTTGGAGAGGACAAGTGCGGGATGCTAGATCTGTGAAGCTAGACCTGTGTTTAACAGGCTGAAATCCGACAGTGGCATTGAACATGAATGGTATTCTTCTTCCAGTCAACATTTTCTAGATCTTGGGACAGTGCGGTTTGCTCTTTCCCCCAAATTACCTTTACATTTACAACAAAGGGTTAAAAAAAAAAAACACTGAATTATGAATGACTCCCAAAACCTTGGTTTCATACAATGGAACCGATTTGATTGCAATGCAATTCCAATTTCCGGGAAGAGCATTTCATTTGGAGATTCAATGACGAGGCGTGCATTCAATGGGATTCAAAGACGGACGCACTGAGAATAAACTGTGTACATCAATAGGAGTGAGAAGAGTGGATTTGCTCCTCCCTGGATCCCCACACAGAGAGCCCAGACTGCCTGGGCAGGGGCTGTCTGGATTTAAACATCAATTTGAATTCAAACCTGTTGCTAAAAGCTGCCCACTTTTATTTGATGGGGGGGGGGAGTGGGTCACATATGTTTGCCCTTGTAGTCCTTCCTCACATTGTGGAATGACTGAGCCACAGCTGCTGCCTGGCAGCCTTGTAATGAAAATGCCGGGCCATAGAAACCAGGTAGAATCAGGGCTTATATTTCAGATGGCTTTGTAAAGTATAACAATAGGGCAGCAGAGGAGGGAGAGGGTTGATTCTTCGGGGCCTGTATGAATGGTCCTCTGGTGTCTGCCCATCACCCAGCTCCAGGTAGCACCTTGACAGGACTCGGCTAGGCTTCCTCTGGATATACCGGTGTCATAGAACAATCTGGGCTGATGCCTTAGTTAATGCCTAGATGGCCTGCTTTTTTCTCTTGAGAAGGCAACTGATTATTATTTTTTAAAAATTGCGATTTCTTTCCCTATCCCTAAATGAAATGATCACTTTTCCTGATTGCTCCAATAACTTGTAATTTGGCTTAATTCACATTCATTAGAACTGATGCATTATTCAACGGGGCAGTAGTATGGTCAGATGTCCGCGCTGTTAATAGAGTTCCAGTGGAACCATCCGGCAGCCTGAATGTCGAGGTTCAGGAGGCAGGCAGCTATTTGCATTCAGTGGCAGGAGCGTTTACTTTGACAAATAGGAACGACACAGAGAGGCAGTGGACTGCCACTTAGTTATTAACAACTCCTTTGCCACTGATTTATTTGCCACTTTTTGAAGAGAGGGCATAGCTATTAGGTTATTATCGGGAAAATTAGCCCTGTTTAAGCAGGAGGCCGTGGCCATGTCTGACCTCTTAATATACTTATAATGATGCCATTTACCATACACATCTGAAGTTGGGCTCTCACTAGACCAGAGTGGAGTGCTGAGGCCCTGGGCAAACTGGCCCAGACGCACTTAGGAGAGAACCTGTGCATGCCTAATTTCAAAGCGGAACTGCCCATCTTACTAGACGAGCGCTTACAGTAACAGTTCTTTGATTTCCCCTTGCCTCTCCCTGGGGATCACTTGGTGAGGACTGCAAGGTATTCTTACCTGTTTCCTGTGTCTGCCCACTGTGCCCTGGGGGTGTTTTGAATGATCTCACTGTGATAACATAGGATTGATATTTGATATACATTTATATGTAGTCATTTAGCAACAACCTTCTGATTAATAATCCAACTCCTTAACCGCTCAGCCATTTAATCATCAAAATTTGACATGGTGTGGCAGACTTTTGTGTGTTTATGTACGTTATTACAGGTGTGGGCTATTGACTTGGACCTGACCTACAGTAATCAGCTGGCCATGACCCAGGTGATACTCAGCATCACTGGAGGAACACTGAATTGCCGCACAAGCCGCTTGGAAGTGCCTGTACCAGTCAAGGAGAAGTCTTCCTCGCACCAGAAAGGAGCTAAACAACAAACTGTAGGCGTTTCTTTTGTGTATATTTTCCTCACAGCAGATACCATTTAGAAGCTGTGAGAATGTGCTGGGAAGGCTCATACCTAAGTTGACTCTTTAGAGATGATATTTTGATGCATCACAGTTATCGCTATCCGTGCACTGGTATTTATTTTGGTTAAATACAAGTAAATACTGTAATTATGCACTCTTAAGCCCAATTGGTGTTAAGGTGCTGAATTCATTATCATTTTGATAGATGAGCCTAAATAATCAACACATTAATAATTCATAGCGTATTCATTATGCATGTGTATGCATGCCTAAGCACCTCATCAACCTGATGCCAGACCTTAAACAATGGAGTTCCTTTATTAGAGCCATGCCTGTGTTTACGCTTGTTAATCCGCGACTTGTATTATTTTATCAAACATTCATTTAGTTTGGGACCCAGTGCAACAGCACAGCATTTCAGCCACTTCGGTGCTTAATGGTTTCAGCAGTGGCCATCATTAGGGGCCTGCATATTGCAAACACAATTAAATCCCCGCCTGACACTTTTATTGTTGTCAGAGGACACAGCGTTTGACAACTGGAAACACATCGCCATCACTACGAATTACGAGCCCACTCTTGGGCTCTTCCCAGCACTCCTCCTCCCTGCAGCTCGGGTCCATCCTCCTCCCTGTGCCCCTCACACCTTTAAGTGATCAAACTCTCTAGTGCTACGCACACTTTCTATTCATTTATGTATACTTGTTCTGAATGATCTGTATGTCTATGATAGTCAGGATTTTGTCTCACTACTAAAGACATTCTCTATCCCAAAAGGACTGAGGAGTTTTAAAGCTGGAGTAAAGCAACTGTGTCTTGTATTGGCATGTATGTCAAACATTCATTGTTTCCCCCCCTAAGTTAATTAAGAAAGGCCCGACAGTTTAGCACATGTGCCCCCTTGCTCATCATGTTCTCTAATCACACATACTCCCCAAACTGTAAACTGACCCTAAGGACATACGCACAGCCAGCAGACAGCTGAATGTTGCCTCGGTGATGTGATGCTGCTGCCATTCTAACTAAGAACGTTCTTGCCATGTTATTCAAAATCATGCCATTGAAATCCTTTCTGAGTTATGGCTCATATCAAACACGAACCCCACTGGAACAAAGCTACCACTCATAGGCACACACGCTTCATCTACACACTGTGCATCTGACCTGCTGTTTTCAGGCTCCATCACTGAGCAGCCGCTATGCTGTTATTGGGAGCAGGTTGCTTCACACAAACCTCTCCATGGTGCATTACAGTGTGTTCTTCCAGATGTGCAAGGCTCATGGAATCGGCTTTGACATAAAGGTAGAACCTTCCTTTGAGTAAAATAGTGTCTTTGGTTAACATATGTCTCTTTACCGACTGCTAAGCGCAGAAAGTGTGCAAAAACATCTTTTAATGGTCCCCATTTCAACTTGGTACATTATTCACAGGAAAAGCAAGGCACTGCTTTTGCTCTTCATGACAGCAATGAAAGATACAGCCTTGGGATGATGTGAGTAATACTATGTCATTTCACACACTCATACAAATAATGACATTTCAGAGTGAAATTCTAAAATGCCTCTATGTAACCCATCTTGCAGAAACGACTTAATGGCTGTTGAGTTTTACATTTACATGACTTTGTTCAGTCTGAATGTGGTAGCTTGGATTTAGAATGTTGCTATAGAAACACTGAGGGTGTGCCATGATTTTCTTTGGAGGATTGAGATGTCATCTCTAGTTTTGTAACACGCCTATTGCAGTACGTTGTAGCGAATGGCTTACTTAAGATATTTCTCACACAAATCCTTTGACTTACACAATGCCTCCATGGTTAACACAGTCTGTGCTCACATCTTTCCCCCAAAGACTGGGGAGCTTTTCAGCTGAAAGTATTCATTTAACTACCTCCAGCGCCACCAGACAAACAAGGTGATTGTTTCTTAGCTGGCAGCAAGGGGATCATTAGTAAACTCGTTTGTTTGGGGTGTGGATAATAGAACAATTTCAGAGGATCTCCAGGGAGCCCTACTGACCTTTGCTCGGAATCTGTCAGTCATTCATCAGGAAATATCAGCCCCTAACATGCAAGGAGAGACCAATTTTAAGGTATGGTGTTAATGAGCTAACGATTGTTCTATTCAACTGCATCGTGCTTGACTACTTATTGTACATGTTAATGTATATGACTCAGGCCTGTGCCTGCTACGTTTCTCTGGGTTAAGAAGGACACAGAAGAATACAATGATGATTGCTCCTTTAACATGCACTTAAACTGAGCAACTTCAGATACTGTTTTTCGTTTTCTTTGGAAGGATCTGATCAAGGACATAGAAGACGTGTTGGGGGTGACTGGTCAGAACAAATCCCATGCAACGAAGGAAGAAGACACAACTGTTGTTCAATCTAAACTGGATCACTGACATTACGTAATTCAATCGATTCAAATCAACATGTTGAGAACATGCCTCAACATTAGGCAACTCAGTGCAGTTTAAACACTGTATATTTAACAACATTAAATGTTTAACATTGAAAATTATGCTACAATGATTTCAGGAGTCATTTGTACCTCACAACTTCAATTTAGAAATGCATTCTATATATTACTGGGAAATGTAGTTTGGTTCATCTTTTTTTGTTGTTGCACAAATCATCTGCTTAAAGAAAAAATGTTCTGTTCCTCAATTAAATCCAAAATGCAATGATCAGCTTTGAAGTTGCAGCAGTGCTGCCACCATGCCAACAATCGGGAACGCAAGTTCGTATGTTAACGTTTTGCCCGGAATGTATAGAGCGTCGGTACAACAACGTCTAGCTTGTAATAGACGCTGCGGCTCAATGAATGTCAAAATAAGTAAAATTACCTACTGCTACTATTCTTATTGACAATAGTAAACGGTTTTACAATAAATGTTAGGTATTATGTAGCCCGTTACATTTAGCAAGAAACGTTAGCCGTCTCGGTTGTTTTTCAGTCTACACAGATGGACAGTCGTGGTGGATAGTTAATGTCACTTCATTGCCGATTAGGTATGAAAGACATTTTACGTCGGATACATACAACATTTCTCAAAGTTATATTGTTTCCGAGTACTATTAGAAAAAATGTACGACGTCCTTCAGCTTCGGAAGTTTTAACATGTCACCTTGCGCAACGCAAACTGCCTCCCTGGACCTCCTTCTGTGTGCGCTACAGTTCCGTCTCAAATGACCAGTTCGGACTGTCCAACTTCAACTGGCCCGTTCATGGAACCAACTACCAAATACTGAGAACTGGATGTTTTCCTTTTATCAAGTATCACTGCACTAAAGCACCTCTAGAGAACCTGGACTTTGAGGATAGGTTCTTCACCATGTTAAAAGTGATCAATCTAGGTAAGTATGTGGTAGGAAAAATACATAAATGGAATTGGTTATGTCAAGTGTTAATGTCCTGTATCCTACAGTGAAACACAATGCTTCTCTTCTTCTTTCAGGTATCCCATGCTTAGCCTATGGCTTAGGCTGCTGGATGGTGGCAGGAGTTACAGAAACCGTACAGACGAGCACTGGACCTGTCACTGTTTATTTTGCATACAAAGAAGATGAAGGAGCACAATTCTGAACAGACTAAACACAAACAATCTCCTGTCCCAATAATAGCAGAAATGCCCTCAAATATTTACTGTAGTTCAGTTCGGTCCTTAAGAAAGTATTTTATCAAACCTCACTCTGAGGTAATCTGTCAATGAATATCATTAAAGTGTCTTTAAGATCATCATTGTCTTGACCTTGCTCAATGTTATATTGTTTGTTTATTCCCGTGTATAGCTGAACAAAAGGAGGCGGAATAGTCTATCATATCCACAGTACAAAATCTCACCACCAGTAAATAAATCGTATTATTTGATGTGTGCTGAGCTTTGGGCTTTTAGACTGGTTACAAAGTTTAAATTGTACTTCAACCTGTCACCCACGTTTTGTTTTACCTCGTTTGCACATGCAGGGATTTGTAAAGCTCATTTATTTAAAGTCAAATTAGGGATCCTTCTCCATGCAACAGATTGTCAATAGTGAGAGAGGAGAGCTGGTGAAAAAACAGGTCTGATAAAATGGTTTTTAATTACAAAAGTGCGTCCTTTGTTTAAGGCCCTCAGTTGGCCCTCCTAAGGGCCTGTTCAGGGCTTTGATTTCTGATAATGGGCTTTGCTGACTTGGCACAGTCTTGTCTTCGCAGCAGAGGCTCTCTCCCGCTCCATACCGATATGGCAGTTTGACAAACTGCCATATTGATTTCCGTAACACCTCTTACATTTATCAGCAACCTTAATTTCCTGGCCTTGGCCCTTAGTCTTTAGCAACAATTAAGCGGTTGCAATAATTTCATGTTCTACATGCAAATCAATTTACCTTTTGCCCCCAATTGCTCTAGATAATCGTGAGTGTTTAGCTGTGCTATTGAAGTGTGATAAGGGTTTTAGGTCCATGTGCAATACTTAACAAGTAGATCTTCTGGCATTCAGGCATACCGATACTTACACTATCTCTCAATTAGATGAATTGCCTGTAACAAAGAACATTTAGACACACTTAAGGAAATCTGATCGCCAGGATCATTCTGCACCGAGATCTGTCGTTCTTTCATCTCCAACCTTTGGCGAGTGCTGAAAGTGAGCATGGGGAATGCTCAGGCAACCATGTCTTAATTACTCATTGACCCTTTGACCCCTGCCCTGCATTGATACTGCTGTACAGCCCAAGACAGATACAAGCAGGGGGTAGAAACAGACTGCAGCTTTGTATCGGGCCTATTAAAGGAAGAGGTGAGCCAGTGAAACCCAAGCTGTGGTGGTAGTGAGCACACTGTATTTGTTTTCACGACTGCACCTTTGGGCCTCTCAAAGCCGCGGGGGAGGGCTTCCGGGGCAAACCATCTATCCTAACAGAAACTTAGCGTTACGTTTACAGTAGATACGTGGTCAGTCCCAGCTCAGAGCTAGGATATCTTTGCCACAAATGAGTGACTGTAAATTAAAAGAAAGCGTAACAAGAGAGATCAGTGCCTTATTGAGACTATACTGGCTAGTCCTCTTTTTCTAATTGAGTGACTAGATTACCTCACATATAATGCAGTAATCAACTAAGGATTAAATGCTTGTTTTCGCCAGTTTAATTACATGCTGGTACATTGTTCCAAGGTGAAAGCGTTAAATACCAATGCTATTTACATTTTAGGTAAGTAAAAGAAAACGGGTCTGGAATTGAGTGGAGTTTGTGGGAAGTTCCGTTGACATTTTTAGGTCTTGTTAGTGGTCTCATCATTAGCTAGGTCTGTGTTCTGTAGAACTGTGTTTTCATTTTAATTGTAAAAAAAGCATTCAATAAAGTCAGCCTTATGAACTCTCTACAGCCACAGAAATAAAGTCCCATTCTGGTGGTTTATTTTCAGACTATATCTGTCCCAACCTGACTTACAATCAATTATTTAAAGAAAGAAAAAACACATTAATTTTTCCCTGACATAGAGATGTATGGGTTGGCAGAAACAATTATTGTATGAACAACCCCTGCAGCTGCAGCTGGGGAGGTTATCATTGAGCCTTCAGCCTCTCCAGCAGCACACCTATCTTCCAGCCCGCGCCGTAACATCAGGGGGACAGCCCAGACATCACCGTGATGGCAGCAAGGACAGAGAACCCGGAAATGAGGTCTCTTCAATACACAGGCATGGCAACTGTTACAGTCACACAACTGCCAGAGTGCTACATATGGATTTGATTAGTTTCAGCCCAACTAAAACATCAATTTTATTACTTTGCAGCTAGATAATAACTTTGGTTGCAAACTAATGTTGATCCACAGTCTTGAGATTTTTTATGTAGCAGTACTGTACATATGTTGATTGAGCGTAACATTAACATCCAAACAATTGATTTACGATCATACTTAAAGGCTTTAGCAATTTCAATGGATAATAATTGCTGACCTCATACCATTGAGACTGGAATTACTACCTTTTTCATGTGCCACTGGGTGTGGAAGTGTTTTGTTGGGGGAAAGCCATTAAAAATCTATTATAGTGGATCTTTTCACCCAGAGGGAAAACATTCTCATTACTAAGCAGATTGGAAGGGATGACAAGTGGCACCATAATTCTTTTTTATTTTCTTTTTTCCATCTTTTGTCTGTTCTTTTTTTTTTGGAAAGGCCAACTGAGGGACTGTATGCCCTGCTGTGCCAATCAGTGTTGTCACAGCTTCAGACGGTGGGTGGTTGAAGTGTCTTGTCAATCATTTACAGGCCCCACTTTCGAGGTGACCACACAGATGACAATTGCATTGAATTAAATTAATTGCAATTTTGTTCCATGTGTTTGAAGTCAGCGGTTTGAATGTGAAAATAATCCAGCAATATGCTAGTTTAGTTGCACCTTGCGCTGTCATTATTTATTGTTGTGAAATTCAACTCCGTTTATCTCATGGGGCAGTTTAACATATTTGAACCTGATGCTTAATTTGTCTTTGCTCTCAAGTTGATTGTTGTTTTTAGTATGTCACATCGTGTTCACTTCATCCATACTTACTGATTACGCTGTTGACATTAAGAGTAATGGGTTTTAATGGTTTTATCATGACTTATCAAGGGAGTTAAATTAACTTGCCACTTTTATTATATATTATGCAGTATTTAAAGTTTCGGCTCATTAAAAAACAAACTCCCCCACGCACTCACCCCCCCTCCCCACTCACCCCCCCCCCCCCTACCCCTCGGGCCATGTTTTACCCCCCACCAGCCTGCAGTGAGACTCCTCGAGACACAGGCTCCTCTTGAACTATTTTTGTAAAATTAAAATAGACATATTTATTTATTTGTTCTTTTCCCCTCCATTAAACAACAACATAATGCCATTGAGACATTGACCTCCGTGGATTACTTGTATCTTTTTGTAATTCAGGAGGAATCCAGATCAGTGCTGCTGACGTGAGGAGCCAGGGTGGTTTTTGATGTCAGAGGCTCTCACCAAAAGTTGTACAGAGGTCACTACCTTCATCTTACACCAAGATGGGCTTCTCAGCTTGTTTGATTCCCTCCTCACATCAGTGTCATAACCAGTTACTACCTCCCCCAAACAGCAACTCTGCAGAGAAATGGACATTTACATTAAATACACTGACTCTTGCTGCATGCAAACGGTGGAGTTGGAATAAATCAATTCTGTTCTCCCGAAATGCTTCACATACTTTTTTTTGATGCAGTGTGATCTCCAATTTCTCTGCAAATGAGCTGCAGCCCCTGTAATGGTTTTCTGCTTCTCGTGGGAGGCCTGTTTCTGCAAAAAGCTGCTGATTGAAGGGGAAAATGTAATACAGGTGTAAAGCAGACTTGATGGGGGTCTTATGTGAGGGTTATGAATTTTAACCGTTATTATGTACATAATGTTGCATATATCAAAGGAAATGGAATGTGCTTGGTTGACTTTTTTTTCCCCAACCCGCAGAGACTCAAGGGGTTCTGTTGGGGTGTCGTTAATTCCAGACGGGAGGATAGCTATTATGTTAGATTAATAGGAATTAAGGGGGCCAAATTGGTTAAGTAAGCACTTCATTAATAGTGAGAGGTTTGCTGGGTAGAGAATGTGTGTGAGTTGAGCACTTGAGTTACAGGCCGCGAGGGAGGGTTTCTGGAGACGAGAGAAGACTGGTTAACTGGCCTGCATGGCCCACAAAGGAAAGGTACAGGACCAGAGCTTCCTCTTACTGTTCCTCTCTAGTTTCTCATAATGACAAAACTAGATGTTGAGGGATCCACACTCTTGCTTGCTTTGTTTTCAGCGACCCCAGTAGTCCTGTTAAAGGACGACCGCAGAGTAGATGAGCCGTAAACAAATGATGATGGGAAGTTTGCAGTTTGCAGGTGGCCAGACGGGGGGAGATGAGGAGAACAGGATCTTCTGAGGGTCTGGAGAGTCTGGACTCAGGAGTGGCCTGCTGGAGATGGAAGAATGACCACGGTCAGCTGGAAACATGTGACCAGGTCGGGCTGTCCCTACCCAGCAGAGGTGGACTAATTGAGGAGTGTTCTTATCTGGGCTTGCTAATGATGATGAGGAAGCAGAAGGATGAGACTGTCCCCCTAGGCTGAGGGATAGCCTGACGTTCTCTGGCCCCTCTGTACTTATTGTCCAACAAAGGGGGAATTCACTTAATACAGAGCTGCAGATTAGTGGGTAATTGTTGCCACAATCAATAAAGTAGCCGAGCAGAAAATGAAAGGTGTAGTATGTTTGTGGGTAAATACGCATTGAAAATATGGATTTGAAAAGGCTGTGGTTAAAACAAAGTGTTTGGAATCCATTTTTCTTGGTTTTTCTCAGTCGTTCCAGCTAACGCTTTCAGTTAACCAGTTTATGGTTCTGTTAATCTATTGTTATAAAATCTGCATGTTAGTTTGTTTGCTGAGTGTGTGCGTGTGCGCCTCTGCACATCTGTGTGTGTGTGTACGTTGCTGTGTGTGCATGCATGTGTGCGTGTGTCTCTGAGGGTATGTTTGCATGTTTGTGCGTGTGTGTGTGTGTGTTGGATGCACCACATTGTTCCTGTACCGCCCAGTGACATGGCTGGAGGGCAAAGAGGGATGGAACCTGAGAGGGGTGACAGTGATAAATAGCCCTTTTAATAACAGCTGCCCCACTTGGCCAGCTAGTCCCAGTCAGTGTCCTCTGTGTATTTATGCCTATGTTTATTTATGCATCCATAGAAGCAGGAAATCACCACCTCAGGGGTACAATCATTCTTTTTGGGGAGGGAGGGGATTGCGTACGTTTAACTTTGGGTGGAGGTGGTCCGCAAAATCACGGATATTTTTTATCTTCACCTATGCATGGAAATCTGAGGTTGTTTTTATTTGTGCTAAATGCTGATGATCAACACACCGACTCAGATATATTGAGCTGAATAATATGTATGTTAATCACAATTTAAAAAAATAGGTCTGTGGTAGTAAAAATGACAAAACAGCTTTAAACCGATTATTAAAAGTACTTTGTTTCTGTGAAAGACATATTATATATATATATTTATTTGTAGCTAAAACCCCACATGTCAACTGGCTGCATGCTGCTGCTTGGACGTGCATGCAGTTATGATGCACTTGGCTTCATTGCCACTGTATGACTGAGGGAAAAGTCCTTTTGTCTGATGAAACACCCCAGGCCTGAGCAAGGGAACGGGGAGAGAGGAGGCTGTAGATCAGGGGTGTCAAAGCCCCTTTCTCCAGGGCTATGTCTGTGCTGTTCTCATTCAAACCAATTCCCTCCTTTTAATTGGTTCAATTAGTTAAGTATCCGTATACATTATCATCTATGCATTTTTCATGATTCTGTTCAGCGCTCGGAACAACTTCCGGCTATGATTTGCCATTTGGAAAAATGTCAAGGAGACTAAATGATGGTGCTAATTGAGTAATTAAAAGCAGATGTTAGAGCAAGAGCTAACAGCGTACACTTTAAACACTTTGCCCTCCAGAAAACGTACAGTGTTTTTGACACCCCTACTATGTCTGGATATCCCAGAGGTGCCTTTCTAATAGTTACAGTTTCACCCTTGTGATTATTCAGTTGAAGTCTTTGCTGTTGAGCCAAAATTGTGTTTTTATGCTATTTTGACCATGGGAAATGGTCTGAAGAAAAGCCCATCATGGTGCCTAATGGCCAGGGATGGTAGATCACTGCTCCAGTCTCGGCTCTCTGCCAAGACAGACAAAGCAGTATCAGCCCCTATATGCCCCCCACTGTCCTCTCTGGTGGGCCCATGAGAGAGTCCTGGAGGGATGATGTCATGTAGCCGAGATGACAATTAACATGGGAAATGTGTCTGTAGCGGGAAGCAGTGTGCCAACATGGAGAGCATTTTCATGCTGTGGACAGCTGTAGTGATTGGAGTTTGGCTGGCAGGCTTTACAAGGTGACTGACTTGGACATTGCACTAAGATAGCTTGTGGCTCCCTCATTTACTGACAGACTGGGAGAGATTCCCTGGCAGTTTATCGCGATAGTGTACCAACCTACGTGTCTTTGTTGTGGTGCAGACCAGTAGTAAACAGATAGATGAAGCAAGTAGACAGTTGCAAAATTCCGAAACAGTGTTGATGTCAAATCTTGTTTTGATAAAACTGTTGCCCACCAGCGCAGTTAATGAACTCAGTAATTACTCTTTATTGGTTGGAAAAGCTTAGCTGGTAGAGAGTGAAAGTATGGCTGCTGGGAGCCACAGGAATGGCACAACAGGCAACAATCAACACAGTGTCTGCACAACAATCAATCACAACTGTCAGATTCAAACACTCTGAGTAATTTGTTGGTGTTCTTCAGAAATGAGTACACGCTGTAAAATGTAGCTAAGATCACTCTCTCGAATTCTTCTCAGCACAATATTTTAAGCCAATCTAGGCCTGTAACCCATGGTTTGTCACAATGCTCTTTCATGCTTTTTCTTGTGGGCCAACAAGCCCTATTCCTGAGCTCAAAATGAATCATCAACTGGGCCGAGGTGCGATGAAAACAGAAGCGTGCGGTATTGCGTATTACATTGCATAACATATGTAACCTAACCTCCAGTATTCTGCGTGTATATGTAAGTCGTGATGGTGTTTGAATATGGGTTATTTTATTGGGCAACAGTTAAACTGTGCTGGTGTTTAAATACGACTCAGAGCGGTGTGATGTGTAACACTGGCCCAGTCACAGATGCTGTCTCCTGCACAGCTGTAGATCATGCTAGCTAATTCCCAGAGCCACATCTCAATCATTTTCCCTGCTAATTTGAGGCACCCTCATTTCTTTTTAAACGATTCATTTTCGGCAAATTTGTAAATGGCCCTGATGTGTTCTACAATTTAGTCAATTACTGTTCCAGCCAGCAGGACTCCAGGGAGCAGGAACATACATGGCCTAGAGGTACCATCTCAATAATTGTTTCAGAAAAGTTGAGAACGGGTAGCTAGCACTGTGTTCCACTTATTGAAATGTCAATTGGAGCCGGGACCTTTGTTACCGCTTGCTGCTCTCCTCTAGCCCACCTTCTGGATGGCTATTTCACACCTTCAGAAAGGTCTCTGTCCTACCTACTGAAGATGTAGGATAGTAACCCACCCAGCTGAATATTCCTATGTAATATGCCCCTCCATTTGTTTCTCATAACATACAATGTAATATCTAGAATCAACAAACCTGAATTTGATCATGAAAGGGAATCAACCATGTGAATAGAGCCATGTGTGAGTTAAACCAAGCTTTCAGTTTAAAGTTGTTTGAACTTGCGCTGCTATTTTTAAGTTAAATAACAACTTCAAAGTGTTTTATCCTACACTCTTCTTAAATGTATTTTACAATTGCTGATAACTTTATCTGTCATTTTTCTTTAATTAATTATCAATTAGCTCGGAGACAATTAAGAGATAATAACCACAAAAATCAGGTCTTAATGGGCCCTAATTAAGAGAGGAAATCCATCTTTACAGAACCAGAATGACCTGCAGACCCCAATTATTGAAGTTAATAATAGTCACCTCCCCGTGTTTGGAGAATCTGGGAGTATCATTTGATTGAAGGTATTAGATACATGCTCAGAATCCTGAATGGCAAAACTGTTTGTTGCTCTACAAAGTCTCCCCACTCTCTCCCAGCCAATTAACCTGTGAGCTGGTGTGAGAGAGCCGCTAGTCCATCCCTGATTAATTAGAGCAGGGGAAGAAGGGAGGGTTCCACATGACAGTGTGGAGGAGCCCTCAGGTGAGCACATGTTAGTGCTTGGCCATTATCAGTCAGCCTGCCCCACATGGACAGCCTCAAAACAGGAGGTCTGGAACCAGGGTCACCCACAAACAGGTTTTGTTAATTATAAGGTTTTGTAAACAATATCCCATTGAGGCAACATAGCCAGTCACTCCAAGTAAATAGAATTACCTACCCGAGGTGAATGCCAGAACAAAAAAAACGAGTTTACTAATAATTAAAACAATGCTTAGACTGATACTGTTAGCTAACAGTTTTCTTTTCTTTCTCTGTTGCTGTATACTGTGGGTGTGTTTTTTTTTACACCTCTGTCTCTTCTGATCACTGGATGGGTAAGGACGCCAAAGACGCCCTTCAACTCCATTCTATAATTAACTTTTGCCTGCCCTCTTCACTTCCATTCCAGACCTGATGTGTCTATAGTGACTGTTACACGTTACCAGTCGGCCTCTCAGTATGTATTAAACTGTCAGGGCGGGCTGTTCTCCCTAGCCGGCCGTCTCCTCTGTGCAGCCCAGCCTATTAACTCCTATTGACTGTGACACACATGTCCCTCCAAAATGAGTGGTTACTTATTGATTTTTCCTGAGCGCTGCTCACTTCCCCTTTTATGTCGCCAAGGGTGAGATCTTTATCCTGACTGATTGTATATGTCCATTGTCTCAGAGTCCTGTTGCCCGATTGCCATCTAAGGCCCCTTCACCCCAACACCCCTCCTCCAACACCCCTGTGCATCAGGGGCCCGCTAGCATGCCGCGGCGTGTCAACGAGACAATTAAGAGGCCCCAATCCCTTGTGTCACCTGTAACACTGTGGACTAATGGAGCTACAGACCTTCCACACACCATACACCCTGCCTCTTTGCACACACAGTCAAGACATGACAGCAAGACCCTCCACCCCCCCAGCCCCCCTTCCCCCCACCGACGCACTAGCAACTAATCAATGAGCCTGAATAGACGGGGAGCCATCTCCTTCGAGTCACGTTCTGTCGAGCTGCCTGGGCTGAAATGAACTCTGACAGCGTGTATCGACTTCATATCAAGCCGTACCATGGTGAGAAAAATGATTATCTGCTGGGAAAATCAACTATTGACAGGCAGCAGACTAGCCCACTCCTCCCCACTGGATTTATTGATACAGTTTATACGGTATAAATATTTCTTATTTTGCCTCGAATCCATCTGAAATGTATTCCTTGCGTTTTACGTGGAGATGTGGATTGTCTGTTTCTGGACTGTATCGGAGTTAGACTGTGTCTCAGGTACTCCAGTGCTGTCGTTCGATGGAGCGCACATCAACAGCCTCGCCACTCAACCATGACTCACTGACTCTTTCCCGCTCTGGATATTTCTGTCTTCGGAGGCTGGATGGAATGACTTTGGTGTTCCTATCATAGGGAGGTTGTGTTTGTGTCAAAATGTTGACTGTGTAACTGTTGTAATTACATTTTATGACACTTTTTGCCTTGCAACATCAAATATATTATTGTTGCTTGCTTTTCTACAGATACACTCTTGCACTTTTTGATGTCCATGTTGTTTAATTTTAACTTGTTAAACTGCATGCTCTTATGGTTCTTCCCATGGGAACTTATTTGGTTTTCACGATGTATGCTTCATGTTTTGGCTACCCACAATGTTTTTGGGGCTATCTCGTTGTTATGATCAGTGACCTATGCACTTTTGTAAAGCTCTCTCTTGGAAGTCGCTTTGGATAAAAGCGTCTGCTAAATGAATAATTGTAAATGCTTTAACTTTGTGGCCTCTCTGGTAGATAAACACGTCTGACATCAAGTAACAACCTATAGTATCGACCTTCTTCAGAGTGTAGCTCCTGAACTCTCTTCATAATGCCAGGTCATCAACGCCCACACCAGGGAGCAGCTGTGTATTTCACCCATCTGAGTGGTGTCACAACAATAGTGATGTTGAGATATGGGGAATAGTTCAAAGACCCAATCCCTATTTCAAACTTGCTCTATGCCAAAAGGGATCTTATTTTTCCATTGTGTTCTGACAGCTTTGATCAAAATCAAATGAAACAATCCCATATTGTGATTAAACCCTCCATCACTTTTTGTCTGGTCTTATGCTTTTATTGTACAGCGAATGTTGTATTGATCTCTTGCCTTCCGCTTTGGTTGAACTTTTAGTGACTTGGATTATCTGCTCCATTGATTATAAATGGGGTAGTGTGTCCTTGACATTTGACCCTCAGAACATTTGCTTACATGTGTAACTGTTCCTTTGGCTCTGATTTACATGTGTGCATGGAGGGATTACTGTAAAAGTACCTCGATTATAAAACTGAGAGAGCTTGTTTGTGACATCTGAAATCAGTTTGACAGGAGCATGATTTTTGAGTGAACACATGGTTGTGGGACATAAACCAGATGACAAAGGCCTACACGATATTGATCCTGAAAGTGAAGGAAGACTGCTTTCTCTGCAGACTAGCTCAGGGCAGACTGTTTTTATCACCGGGATGATGCATCACTGCTTCCCTGCTAACATGACAGAGAGTCCCCGATCGCATCCCTCTCCCCCATCCATGTCACGTCCATTACTGTCGCCAACTGAAATTCCTCGATTGAGGCAGACCTATTGACCATTTCTCATGCTTATTGCTCAACAGAGAAGCAGTTTGTGGTGATTGATATCGAGACCGCTCTTACACCTCCATTCTAATCTCTTCCCTTTTTCTGTCTAAATCCCTTATGTGGGTTTAGAGCAGTGAGTGGGCTTCATTAATGGCCTCCCGTATTTATGACAACATAATTAGAGTTGAGAAAAAGCACCTTACTACCCAAGTTCCGCCATACTGAGAAAGTCAATAATGCAAGCCAAACAACTTCTCACACAATTGAGCCCTGCAGAAAATCCATACACTCTGCTGGCCTATCTCTTTATGGCACAGAGTGAACCCTGCTTTAGTCAGGGGCTGGCTGATTTGTTAGTGCTTTGTCCACTTTTAAGTAATCCCTTGGAATTGATTAAGGACATGAGCCATATCATTTAACTACAGTACCACAGTCTGCTTCCATTATGTTTGGGGTGTGTTGTGGATGTCCTGAATTGGGAACACAGTTTACCCTTGTCGCCATTACTGTGGGCCTATCTGGTCTATAATTTGTTTTGTGCTTTGCTGCTTGTATGCACACCTCCTGTAATGTAAAACACCCAGCTTGTCTGACCTCCATGCCTGTGTGCAGTTATTTGTGTTGAGCAGGTCATTGGGGATATTACATTAGATTGCTT
Source organism: Hypomesus nipponensis (assembly GCF_054491055.1). NCBI lineage: Eukaryota > Metazoa > Chordata > Actinopteri > Osmeriformes > Osmeridae > Hypomesus > Hypomesus nipponensis. The sequence goes on from NC_140374.1 coordinate 19,065,478, forward strand.
TCCCAGACAATAATTCAGCCAGGTGGCCTACTGGGTTTTCAGCTGCCCCCCAACCCCTCCCCCCAACACACACACTCTCACACACATACACACACACACACACACACACACTCTCACACACACAGCTTCTCACACCCACTCACACACCCCTTGCATTTCTTTACCTAAATTTGGTGTTGGTCTTTTTCCCACCCACAAACACACACAATCGTTTATTTAATCACCCAAAGGCCTTTTTAATTAAAATCAAATAAAACTATTGAATGAAAGGTAAAGCTTGGGACAACGTCAGCAATTGATGATTACATTTGCGTAGCACTTTTTTCAGCCTCTATGGAGAACTTGCTATGGGTACTTGCTCGATCCATACTGCAGTTTTTCAAAGATAAGGTGTTCCCATGGACGCCCAGCTTGTGGAGGTGCCTGGACTCGCTCTACCCGAGCATGGGCCTCTGTGAGGTGGGTAACTGTAACCCTCTGCTCCCAATGGGGCCATGATTGTCATCTGATGGGCCCTTTAGAAAGCCCCATGAATAGTTGATGTCAAAACGTTCACTGCAGCCCAAACTTGAGAGTAAATAAGATGTTGGTGACTGGGGCAGATACAGGGTTCAAACTGACTGTGAGAGTGCATATTTAGGCCTTGCGTGGCTATCTTGTAGCATCTCTGTATATAAGCCTGTCAATTGGATTGTTGTTCAGAAAAAAAACAATAAAACCGTATTACTAAAGGGACTCTAATGGAAGCAGAAGAGTGGGACCTATTTGAGAAACCTTCCCAGGAGTAGAGCAGTCCCTGTGCAAGGTGTGTTTATACAGACTGTGTTCATCAGTTATGGAAAACATGTTGGGATGACAGCAGTCTAATGACTTGTCTGCCAGTATACAGGGACGGGTGTAATCACTATTAAATGTCAGACACCATAAGGCCCGGGCCACTAATGACTCAAAATGAATATCCCTCCTTTGCTTTAATTAACAGGCCCTTCTTGCTTAACAGGTATTGATTGCAGCTCAAAGGGAGGGTAAGCCATCAAACTAAAAAGTGGAGAGAGTCGTAATGCAATGAGCTCCGTGGAGAGGAGCGAGGAGCGACGGCGGTCAGGTCTGCTCAGCCTCCCCCCTCGTCCACACCACAGGGCGTGGGGTGAGAGGGCGACGGGTCACACGCTAGATGGATATTCATTATTATAATATGGGTTACCTGACGAGAAGGTGGTGGCCATTAATCAAAGCAGCCAGACACGTCTGACGCGAGCGTGCGGCCGTGGTAACCGGACTCCCCCCCCCGAGTGAGTTACTCACTTTGCTGAGCGGCTGATGAGTTGGTGTAGGTAAAGGGAGAGTGGAGAGACTATGGTTATCTGTTATAAATAAACTAGGCCTCTGAGAGAGAGAGAGAGAGAGAGAGAGAGAGAGAGAGAGAGAGAGACAGACAGACAGACAGACAGACAGACAGACAGACAGACAGAGACAGAGAGAGAGAGCGCTGGACAGGGAGCACAGCAGTAGAGTAGGCCATGCCCTGGGGAGTTCGTCGTCCGTCTGGCCTTACGGGGAGATTAAATGTGAGCTGGGAGGCGCTGGGAGGTCTTGTAAGCGTAAACCGCGCTCCGCACATCTCCCTACCCTGGGCAGGAAACCTAAACTGCCTGGCTGAATTAACCAGTATCATCATTAAATCATCACACAGCTTCGCTTTTACTGTGCCGGCTGCAACCCTAACCACGGCTGGTGAGGGGTAACGGGAGCAGGTTTGCGCTGACAGCATGACTAATACACCGAGAGGTGCTCTGAATGGTCCAGAGTGGTGGAAGCTGCTGGATCTGGGGCTGCCCACCTAACACCCGCCCAGACCTTATCTGGATATCTGTGGCCTTGGCCACTTAGTTACTGTTGCTTTACCTTTATTTACCGCAGGCTTTAACACATGCTTCTTTGAGACCTCACATCGGCAGACATCTCTCTGTATAGGAGGAAACATTATTTCTTGGCAAAGTACCCAGGTGAAGTCATATTTAAGCGTGACCTACAGTAGCTGAGGCATGCAGATGTTTCCTGTCTCAGATTAGAAGTCACCTTAATACCTTGTGGCTCACTGTTCTTGGTGTGGTGGACCTCTGCGAGCTTATCCGGTCAGTGGAGGATATTAAGGAGGGTAGTTACTTTGGTGAGGCTTAAATGTGACCCCTGGCTGCCCTCTACTCTAGGAGATGTGGGTCCTAGAAGCAGACTAGCTAGCCTGGGCAGGCGGTGATGAATGACTGTATTTGTTGGGCAGATTGTTACAGTTCCACACTAATTGAGAGGTCAGCACAAGGGGTCGAATAGAGTAATTGAGCCACTTGACTGTGGCCATGAAGCTTTACAGAGGTCTTCTGACCTGAACCATCCCTGGAGGTTAGAACACTCTTCCGCTCTCACACAATGCTCTGCTTTTCAGTCTCCTTGCTCATTTCATTCCATGATTGCTCTCTTCAAAGTACCTACTTTGGAGCAGTCTTGCTGTTTGCGCATGCCTGAAGTTGTCTTTTGTAGAAACTCTTTGTAAAAAGGACATGTCCTCCAGGGTCAGTGTATGTTTTGCAGTATCTAGACATTTGAAGGCTGGATATTTAATTGTTGAAGCCTTTTCAAAGTCTTGGTATGTGTGTTCCAATGTGGGTGGCTATTATGAATTAGACCTCTCGGTGTGTTTCTCGCCCCGGCTGTGGTGCGGTGACATGCTCTATTGTGTTATATGTTATGTGGTGCCTGAAGAGTGGTGCTTGGTATGCAACTGTCTTAATGTGTCTTAGTTCTCCTTGGGTTAACAGGCCTTGCGACTGGAGTTTGATGGCCCTATTTAGTGTCGTGTTAAATAATTTACCCCGGCAGCTCCCTTACATTTCTTTCTGTCTGGGACGCGGGCAAACAGGCGAGGAGGGCACTCAGAGTAACACTGTTTGACGCAGACGACTCAGATACCGTATTCCATGTGTCTCAACTAGCTTCTCTTTGTTTGAGTTTCAGATTGATCCTGTGCATTTTCTCTCAGAGTGAAGGCTTTATCCGCTTCCACCTTTTTTGGATCAGTGCGTCTGTTTCCTGATGTTCACGGATATACTGTGGTGGGCCGTGCTTCGGGGACGGGGTCAGCGGGGACTTGAGAAAACACTAGTGTATGAACATCCATTTACACCCTGTGTGGATGTGATGAGTTGTGAACAAGGTTGTGTGTGTGTGTGTGTTTGAGACAGAGGGAAAGACACTGAGTATGTGAGCGAGCGGGTGAGTGAATGTTTTTGTGCTAAAAGCTAAAAAGGACAGATGCACTCTGCTTTTAATGAGTGTGGGCCTAGGGACACCAGCTAGTTAGAACTGACAGTGTGTGAGACTACTCCCCACCCTAAGAGACTTTACACTTGCACTTTAAATCGGCGACACACCACTAAACTGCACAGGGTTCTCTCAAGACACAGAGAACTCCAGCAGTCTCTGTGGAACTGGTTTGGTGGACCAAGCACTCTATTCCCTTTCGCTCTCTGCCTGCTCTTCTTACTGCTCACTTCTTTCATGGATAGGAATGGATGGATAGGAACTCCCATAGGGAGTAGGAATTATACCAGAATGCACATATCTGGAAATCAGGCAATATCTACTACAAGAGTACCTACAGTTCACACCCACCTCAGACAATCCAAAGCTCTGCCCAAACACTCACTCCCGTTTGCCTCAGATCTCATTGTGACACTGCACACACAAAAAAATGTGGATGTTGTAATTACCATTTGCAGAGAAAAGATGGCGACTTCATTGATATGCTGCTGAGGATAAGTGGAGAGCCCGCCATGGAGACAAAGGAGCGGTCCACCAGGGGCTTCTCCTCCCCTGCTCCAGAGACCGCAGACCATCCCGCCTCTGGAACAGTGGGCCAACAAAAGCTACCCGCCATTCACCACGTACAGACGTTTTAATTAATTTTCACTCGGCTCTCCTCAGAGTGCTCGTGTGGTGGTGACCCCCAGATCAGCCCATGAATGCACCACTCTCACCAGCTCTGCCTGTCAGGAGGTCAGTGGTGCAGGCTCACCTATAACAAACCACTGGGCTCAGGAGAGCAAGTCTATTGTCCCACTCAAGTGTGTGTGCGTGTGTGTGTGTGTGTGTGTGTGTGTGTGTGTGCGCGCGCGGTGTGTTAGGGGTCGCTATGTACATTTCAGACTTGTATGAGGACATGGTCCTCAGAATAGTGTTATTGATTCAGATTTTGCTAACAGGAGGCAATCTTGCATTCGCAACCAATGTCCCTCGTATTGCCCATCGCTAATGCTAAAGATCTTCTTCACCACATGATACTTGTTATTGATTTGAATTGTTTCAGTGAGTTTCCCCTTTAGCTCTCAGTAGCCTGGGTGTGTCGTCTCCCTGCAGGTTAGAGGCCCCTCTCCCTGCGAAGCTCATGGATCAGTCAGGGGACGTGGATAAGCCTGATCAGAGTTGATCAAATTGCTGTTGTCCTCAAGCCGTTCCGATGGGGATTAATCCACGGCCACGGCGGTGGATCCTCCTTGCTGCCCTCCGTGTCTCCTTCCTGCTGGTACCCCACTGGGCCCTGTTGGGGCTTTGGAGGGATGAAAGGACGTGAGACCTGGGTCTTAGCTCAGGGTGCCCATGTTCAAAGGGCTTCTGACATACGTGCCCTTGACCCATGCTAGTGCTTATCCCTGCCAGCCCCCCCAGCCCCCAACCTTGGGCCTCTGCAGGGGGGAGATTTGGACTGATTAACTAATGGCCAAAGTGCTGGTTAGGGATCAGAACGGGTGGGTGGTGAGCCGCCTTCAAAGCCCTCTGTTAATACAGCAGGTCTCCCCCTCTGCAGGCTTCCCATCGTGAGATTAGATCAGGACCCCATCTTACAACTTCAGTCTGACCACAGTGACCAGTCAGTCGGCTTAAAGCCCGCAGAGAGCTCAGCACAACCTGGTGGTTTAATGTGTCCAACTCCTGTTCATCAAACATTATGGTTACCCCCCCCCCCCCCCCCCTTTTCAACCTTACCTTTGGGGGAAATTCTACTCCGTTTCCGCATCGGTTTTTGATTCTTCGATGAATCTTCCTAAATGGGATGCCGCCCTTCAAAAGGAACTCCAGAAGCATAAACTCCAACACATTCAACATCGTCTTCACTGTTGAGCCTCATGAGCCTGATGGATCCAACCCTAGTGGTGGGGAGAAGATCTCCATTAGTCTCCAAATGCATTGGCAGTACCGGTAAACATTTATTCTTACAATTAACAGAGTTCCCCTTGAGAGTGGGAGCCTATAGACTAGTAATAATACCAGAGCAGGCTTCAGGCAGACGGGTGAAGGTGGATTTCCTCCCCGTCACTCATATCTGTGGTAATGGCACAAGAGCCTTAGTGGCTATTCCCCAATGCTGCGTATGTGTCTTTGAGCCCACTGCCCCGAGCATGTCTCATTTCACCACGCTGTCGCTCTCTGCTTCCCGGCATCCATTAACACCCGCCATTATCATGCTAATCTACATTGTATGATTACATAAAGTAATTTATGCATACTTTCATCGCACATCGTCAACTGCTGTTGACGAAGGATTGGGGAATAAATAACATCTCTTCACAATCTCTCTGACTCCTGTTTTTGGTTCTTTTCCCCCCTTCTGTAAGCCCACGTTTGAACACATCCAGGTCCATCCGCAGTGTTCTGGCTTCCATCCAGTCCCATCCTTTCTCTGAAGCCCGATAGAGTGAACTGCAGGTTTTGTGTTACAACGGACTGTCAAGGACACAATCTTCAGTGCTTCAGATGAACATTTTTACATAGCTTTGATCTGCCTTTGTTCATTTTTAAATTATCCTTTGAATTCTAGTCAAGTTTTTTATTTCTCTCTGTTATTCCTGGAAATACAAATAAATGGAATACAAGGGAGAAAAGGTTGGTGGTGTTTTAGAGCAAAGGAAGATGAGCCTTCTTTTCTCATTTATTCACAGCTAGTGGAGTAATTAGGAATGCAGAGGGCTGTTAAATTAAAACTGAATTGCACTTATTAACATTTTAACTACCAACCCCACCCTCTTTAGACACTAAACAAGGACAGTTTCAGCGCTAATATGCCTAAGGAATCCCACTGTGGAGGAAGCGACTTTATGTACTGGTAGAAAACAAAGCCATTCTCTAAAGTAAGATCTCTTAAGTCGCCCTTTGTTTAAACAACCCAGCGCTTAACATTCAGACTATTACGCCACAGCTTCCTCCATTCTGTGTGGAAACACATCAGTGCCGTAGAAACTCTTGCTTTAATGGAACGCTATTTGTGGTCCAATTGGAATGGCTAAGGGTGTCCCTTTGAGGGTAACTCTCCAAATTAAATAGCATGGATTCACATCTGTCAGACAAAACCAGAAGGCTCTTTGTAATCAATGACCCAGACTGAGGGGGGACTCCATGGGGTAGCCCTCTGCTATGATGGTACCAAACAGGAGGAGCCACCAGGGAGGACGGCAGCTCACCTGCATTAACAGCCATGGCGCTGGGTTTCTGTGGAGCACATGGGAGGAAGCAGCAGCAGGGTTAATGTACATTTATAGAGCAGGTCAAACTACTTAAGCCAGGCCTCTCTGATTTATAATTCAATGACACAATATGACTAAACTGTAAAGGGATCTCTTGTTTTCCTTCTGCAAACATTGCCGTCGGTGTTGTTTCAAAGTGTTGAACCCCATTAATTTTATCGCTCCCCCTCTCTCGTTTCTCTACGTCTTTAAATTTTGTTTGGAGGAGAGAGCAGCCAGACCCCCTGCTGTACTGGAGAATTTCCTCTCGTTGTTAATTTTCCCTGCTCCATATGGCGCCACAGACACTTCACCTGCAGGCTGTTGCAGCCTCCGCGCGGCAGCCAACAGACGTCCTCGGGCCTGAGCTGTCATTTACACAGGCCGGTGCATCTGTCTGGGCAGAACAGAGCAGAGGGAAGGAGGAAGGAAGAAGGAGGAAGGAAGCCCATCCCCTCCACCTCGCCTCACACACAGCCTAGAACTAACACTCCTCCGCCACCTGAGAAACACTCAAACCTGAGGAGAAGGGATGGAGGATGGAACGGGAATATGTGCCACAGGAGTTGCGTTTGTGTGTGTGTGTGAAAGGGGTTGGTGGGGTCAAGCTGGGACAGATCCAGAGAGTGTGTGGTTGAGGGGAGGTGGCAGAGACATGGAAGAGAGGGTTTCATCCTCACTTGTCATTGATTAGAGAAGGGTCTTTAATTCCATCTCACCCCATGTTGTGATTCATTTGCATTCTGTGTCAGGAGGTAATGGAGTTTTGCTTTACGGTTCGCTCTGGAAATCCTTGAAGGCGTGATCTAATGTGCATGCTGCCGCCAGCGAAAAGCTCTCTGATTTATCGTGTCGCTTGTGTTTGCTCTCCTATTTTCAGCCTCCTCATTTTTGAGTCGGTTTGAAGAGCAATCTAAGGAGAGATGCTGGAGAGATGCAGGCACATCTGTCATGCTTATATTTACTACTACAGTTTACATACCCATAGACGCTATGCATATGGGAGGGTGGAATGGAGAAGACCTGTGGATCTGTAGTGTTTCAGTGACTAAGACAGCTTGCTATAGGCTGAAGACCCAGTTTGTAACCATTTGAATCTCCTCTTGTTCAGTCCTACCCTGTATTATCTTCAGGCATAAGAGAGCGTGCGTGAAGAGGCTGTCTCTTGACATTCTCCCACATGCTCCTGTTTTCCATGAATCTTAAAAGATATCTGCACACGGAGGTCTGATTTTCTCGTTAAGTCTTAGATGAGATGGGAAGGCACAGGGAGACTACCGGACCCGGGGGGGGCGCGCGCGCGGGGGGGGGGGGGGGGGTCCTGAGGAAAACTGGGAAAATGTGGTGATAAAATTTGTCAACCACTGGGGGAGGCCGTGTCCAGGGTCACGGATAAATCTGTGTGCCGCAGGCAGAAGGCCATCCCATAATTCCAGCACAGACGAGCAGAGAGTTGACCTCAGTGCAGCTAAGGCACACGCACACGGATTTCATCTCACCTGCAGGATTGTCATTGGGGCTAACAATGAAGGAGAGGGAAGAGCTGGAGAGCTGGATTCTCACCTCTCTCCACTTCCTGTCTGGGGTTCGGAGAGGCGGGAGCAGGATTTCTGTCCTACAAAAGCAGGACTTTCTTCTTCCTTTGTGGAGGACACCAGGGGAAGCAGTCCTTGCAGTTATCTGTCTGTCATCTGTTGTGTGTTATGGATGGTCTGTATAGCGTTTGCATAATAGCTAGATGGATAGGCTATCAAGGTACTGATGGCATCCATGAAGACAAAAGATGATGAACTGGAATATCAGAACAAATCTATCGTCTATAATTTGATCCATCTCCATTCAGATCCTGTTTGCTGGAGTGTTGTATCCACATGTTTCTTCCCTATTGTGGAACAACGCTTATTCCATTGGCAATGCAATGCCATGTAAATTAAAAGGTTTGAGAGTTAATAAAGTAATCTTATTTGTATCTTTTGGACAAAATTAAATGAGTTGTTGCAGGTGATCAGTTTGTAAAGTGTGTTGAATTCATGGTTGAATTAAAAAGGAAATGAGCAGGGAAGATAATGCACTTTTTTATTACAATTTTAATGACAAATGTTATTGACTTGAACAAATGGAAAATTCACCTGGCAAATGTGTATTAGAATCACTTCCCAATTTCTTCTTCTGTGTAGTTTGCAATTATAGTTATTTCAACAATGCCAGGGGAATTAATTTTCCATGCAGACTGATAATGTTTCCAGTGTAAGAGGAATGGATATTGTGCTGGACAGGGGGTCTCTAGGTGTTTACAAGGAGTGGAGAGAGCCAAGCTTTATTTAATTGAGAGAATGAATCAATAATGGTGGTGTGGCTTTGTCAGAAAGAATTCTGTGAAATGAGCAAGTAATTTACTGTGGACAACCCCAAGATGGAGGGAAAGCTGATTGAATGAGGATATCCGAAGCGTATGCCGGTCAAGGACTGATAGTTTCAGGTAGCTGTGCTAGAGAGCTCGTCGGGCCCAGAACCTTTTATCACGAGGCTAACGGGCTCCTTGGGTAGCTGTGGGCATTATCTGTCCTTGAATCGCTTAGAATTTAAAACAACTTTACTCAGTTGAGCCTGAAATATTGTCAATAATTGGAATAAACTGTAGCCAGTGCCCTGCTAGAGCGTATGGTTTGACTTTGAGCAGTTCATGTACATTGTACATTTTTCATTCCAGTTCTCCAAGTTGTGGATAAAAGGGTGTCTATACATTTCAGATAATCATGTCTTCTAAATGAATGTTGCTGAATGTTTTCATAGATTTGACTCATGCATCATTGGTCTTGTGCCATGAATGCAACATGAAAAATCTGTCTTTAAGGTAGTAAATTGTTCTACATGCTCCTTGGCAAGCTTCCCAATATGCTAATCCATGTGCTAATTCACAACATGTGATTTCATTTCAACATCCAAGTAAATGAGATTTTAATTGAAAAAATATTTTTTCCATGGAGCCTCTCACAGGAAATGTGTGGCATGGGAACGTTACTTCTCACATATTGTTTTAAGAGGGAAGTAGTCGTACTCTTTTCCCAAGCCATTTAGATATAGAATATTGTGGATATGTGCTTTCTCAACCCTGTATTTCCCCACAACCTGGGGGCTGTTGAAAATGCACTGTGAAATTAACATTCTGCTTTCTCCCCTCGTCCGAATCAAGATGCAGGCTATTAACATGGGTGTGTTTTCATTATGTTAATGGTGTTAACACATGCCCACAGATTGCCACCAGCCGTGCGGTAATTTTCTCTCTGTGATCATAAAGTGTCCGAGTGGGTCATTTTGATTATGACACGCTAATTACATATTGCCTTTCCTCTCTTTATTCTGATTCTTTGACTCAGAGCGACCTAGAATCTTTAACGGTAAGCTTTTATGAGTTTGAAGAAAGGAAAGGGGAGTGGGGGGGGGGGATCTCTGCCTGTGTTCCTGACGGCTATATCGTACTCATGCTTCAGTGCCTCCCTTTAAACTTCCCAAATTGTGTTTCACAATGAAGAGATGCCCAGGCCTTTAACTGTCTATATTAGATTAGATACCATTAGATGTAATAGAACATTCTTCCCCTGCAATATTTTCATAGAGTTGGAGCATTTGATTAATCTGGCCACATTTTATTGCATTAATGATTTTCCTTTCCACTCTGCTGTAAAGACATTGTATACAGGCTAATGCTGTTTTCTCTCTCTCCCCTTTCTCCGACACCATTCATCCTCCGCGGTTATTGCAATGCATTGTTGATGAGGTGAGTCGGCGTCTTATGTGCTTTCACTCCTAAAGTCATTCCTAATGGAGTGGAAACCTTCTATTTTGTTTCTTAATGAAGCACAGGAGTAGCAGCAAGCTCTGCCTGGGCTCCCCTGGTGCCCCCTGCCCTGAGCCAGGCAGCGCTGAGGGGTGCAGGACAGAAGCAGAGCGCTGGAGGGGTAGGGTAGAGGGCTGGAGCAGAGCGCTGGAGGGGTAGGGTAGAGGGTTGGAGCAGAGGGCTGGAGGGGTAGGGTAGAGGGCTGGAGCAGAGGGCTGGAGGGGTAGGGTAGAGGGCTGGAGCAGAGGGCTGGAGGGGTAGGGTAGAGGGCTGGAGCAGAGGGCTGGAGGGGTAGGGTAGAGGGCTGGAGCAGAGCGCTGGAGGGGTAGGGTAGAGGGCTGGAGCAGAGGGCTGGAGGGGTAGGGTAGAGGGCTGGAGCAGAGCGCTGGAGGGGAAGGGTAGAGGGCTGGAGCAGAGCGCTGGAGGGGTAGGGTAGAGGGCTGGAGCAGTGGGCTGGAGGGGTAGGGTAGAGGGTTGGGGTGGGATGGTTGGCTCGAGGGCTGGAGCAGAGGGCTGGAGGGGTAGGGTAGAGGGCTGGAGCAGAGGGCTGGAGGGGTAGGGTAGAGGGCTGGAGCAGAGCGCTGGAGGGGTAGGGTAGAGGGCTGGAGCAGAGCGCTGGAGGGGTAGGGTAGAGGGCTGGAGCAGAGCGCTGGAGGGGTAGGGTAGAGGGCTGGAGCAGAGCGCTGGAGGGGAAGGGTAGAGGGCTGGAGCAGAGGGCTGGAGGGGTAGGGTAGAGGGCTGGAGCAGAGCGCTGGAGGGGAAGGGTAGAGGGCTGGAGCAGAGGGCTGGAGGGGTAGGGTAGAGGGCTGGAGCAGAGGGCTGGAGGGGTAGGGTAGAGGGCTGGAGCAGAGGGCTGGAGGGGTAGGGTAGAGGGCTGGAGCAGAGCGCTGGAGGGGTAGGGTAGAGGGCTGGAGCAGAGCGCTGGAGGGGAAGGGTAGAGGGCTGGAGCAGAGGGCTGGAGGGGTAGGGTAGAGGGCTGGAGCAGAGGGCTGGAGGGGTAGGGTAGAGGGCTGGAGCAGAGCGCTGGAGGGGAAGGGTAGAGGGTTGGAGCAGAGGGCTGGAGGGGTAGGGTAGAGGGTTGGGGTGGGATGGTTGGCTCGAGGGCTGGAGCAGAGGGCTGGAGGGGTAGGGTAGAGGGTTCTGGTGGAGCACCCCACTGAGCTGCCCAGGGGTTTTGGGGGACAAGGAGGGTCAACATGGACTAATGGAGAAATAACATGAAGTCATACTGTCATGTTAATGCAATTTACATTGTTTATTCCCACTGTGCATCCCAGTTCTACGAAAGCAATTGAAGTGAATGTACTGTGTGTGACAGCATTTGACTCATCTATTAACATTATAAATATTACACTAGCCCAGCTGTGAGAGGATAAAGGTTACAATGACACCATTTAATGTTTAACATACTGTTTAAACAGAACCTTTAGTTCTGGGTCTGTGCCCATAGAGTCTACAGAAAACTGTTTAAGCTATTTTGAGCTGAGGTTTCACAGCAAGGTCATTTTTTAAAACAAAAAGTCTCCGCTACAATCTAGGTCAAAGAACACTCTGCTACTTTCTCTCAAACTTCCTGCCTCCAGTTTCTAATTAAACACACCCAATTATCCCAAATTTAATGGGATTTCAGAGCCAGTGTTTTATTTAAGAGGTAATGAATAATATTTTAATTGCATATGTAACTGTGTGATCCAAGAGTGCTTCTCTCACCACGTGTAATTACTACGCCATACTCCTAGACCTGATGTAATACTCACATAGGTACATCTCTTCTCTGACACCATTCACTTCTGATGGGTACAATTAAGTATGTATTTAAAGTCACTACTTGGCATTTTACTAATTGCAAAATGATAGAGGCAGGGTGGGGTTGGGGTCACACATGAAACATACGGAAGTGATCCTATTGTTTATGGATGTCTGTAATTAATGGTAAAATGCTTGCAGTTGGAACGTGCTGACCTTTGAACTGATCATTACTCAGAAGGTAGCGGCATCAATCTCGCTAGATTTTTTATCCACTCTGATTCTGCACGTCCCCTCAGGGACAAAGCACCCAGCCGTATCTGTTCATCTGTATTCAGATGACCAAAGCCTTAATACGCTTCACTTCAAACGGTTTGAGAGCTAGAGAGGGGGGGGGGAAGGAGAGACAGACAGAGAGAGAGAGAGAGACAGAGAGAGAGAGAGAGAGAGAGAGAGAGAGAGAGAGAGAGAGAGAAAGAGAGAGAGAGAGAGAGAGAAAGAGAGAGAGAGAGAGAGGAGGAGGAGGAGGGGGAAAGGGGGGGAGGGGGGAGGGGGAGGGGGAGAGAGGGAGAGAGGGAGAGAGAGAGAGATTTGTAAACAAATTGAGTGACATGGCTTATGACGAATACTGGAGAGTATCAATATGCTGGCTTCTTTATTCAGTCACATTCAGCTGTTCAAAAAATACAACTATTCTGCACACTCCTTGGTTTGCTCAGGTGTGTGATTGATGATCAACTCCCTTTGTCCTTGTTAATTGGACCATGAGAAGAAACATATTTACCAGTCAAAGTGCTGGTGTGGTTGTTGTTGTGTCTGGGTCTGAAACTAATAGGCCTACAAGGCTCATTCTTCCCCTTCTGTCTGCCCGTTCCATGCTTCCAGAAGAATGAGATGTTCCACAGGACGGAACGTTAGCCAAGCTGTTTGCACGCGGCAAGTTGGTGAGGGACTGTGTGCATGTGTGTGTGTGTGTGTGTGTGTGCTATGTGTGTAAGTGAGTACATGTAGTTCCATGCGCGTGGGTGTGTTTACCGGCTTGCGAGGCAATGTATCTGGGGGAATGTGTGATGATCACAGATCACTCAATTTAGCAGCTTAGACGATCCTGATTCTCCAGATTAGAATTAGTCATTCCAGGTATAGCATGGTGCTATATAGAAGGTGCTAGAAGGAGGGAGGGAGGAAAAGAGAGATGCCCCCTCCAAGTTGTTTTTACTCAATGTCAAATTTAATGTAATCCTATTTGACTTCACGTCTACAGTTTCTCAAGCAGCATACACGCAATGTATGTGTACGGTTAGCCCTGGTTGTAGTCCTGTCAGCTGTGGACTTGAATTGCACTACAACTCCCAGACACTAGGTTTCTGTTTCATTGCTGAACCCTCACTGATGTATAGCGTTGTCTCTGTCCCGCCTCCAGTTTGCCTGTCTGCCGTGTTATTGGGTCAGGTGAATCTATCAAGGACACACGGTGAGCCAGCTTAGACACCAGGGGAATAATTACAGGGTGATTTGTGTCCTCTCACTAAATGCTCTTTTCCTTGTTATTGTCTCCGTTCTGTTAGCCCCATGCCCTTCCTAAAACACACAACCGGGTGCTAAAGATGAGCTCCGAACTCTCTTGTCCCAGAACCTATCCTGACGGATCTCCAGGGCTCCCTTTTACCCAGCTGTGTGTGTGTGTGTGTGTGTGTGTGTGTGTGTGTGTGTGTGTGTGTGTGTGTGTGTGTGTGTGTGTGTGTGCTAGTTACCATGAGCCCTATGTTCACAGATGTTCTCAGACTTATTTACATCAACAGATTGGATGAAACACATGAGGAGTCCATTGATGTAATGTCACTCCCCTGGCTATTATTAGCTAAAGCTCACATGCATAACTCATCCCAGTTTCCTCCTAATCTCTCATTCCTTCAACCTAAAACTCCCCTATTCCCTTTTTTTAGGTCAGCAAAACAAATATTCTTAGGAGTAGCAATGGCTATCTGAATGTATGTTTATGAACGCAGGTAACCAGTGAATATCTATCTGGTCTTGTCTGGTGTAGAATACTATTGAACAAATGAAGAAACTTTCTGACATTCCTTAATCTTTGAAACTACTGTCTGGTGTTGGTGGATTGTTTTTACCGCCACACACACACACACACACACACACACACACACACCGGTCCCTGGTGTTGACAAGCCTGTAGTCTATCCTCTTACTTGCAAGTGGGCTTGATGGAAATCTCTGGTCATCTGTTCACACACACACACAGCTATTTGCACTTCCAGGCTTTGAAAGCTGTTATCGGAGTAGCACTGTGCAGTTTAAGGACCTTGGACAGCACCTCCACAGAGACCACAGTGTGGTGTGGTTGCTGGAGGCTCTTATTGGAGGATAGAGTGAAGTGAACACTGTAACTTGCCGTGAGGCCATGGCCACGCATCTCTGTTCAGACGGTCCATGATGTCACCCAGCCCCTCCCCCTGGCCTGCATACATATTATCCACCCAGAGCCATTCTATCTGTATGGAAATTCAGGCTCCACAGCTGGAATCCCACAAAGCGCTGTCATCTATTAATAGTTATTATCTTTTTGGCCTGCTCCCCTAGCATAGCCTGAAAAACAAGCACATTGCATCTTTATGATAATGCCCTCCAATACCGCCCCAAGGCTAGAGAACACAGCCTAGACCTTGGTTATCATTACGATAATTCCCATTTTCACTTCGATAGGCTACTCTTGTTCTGCTATTAGAGCTGACGGCTGGTTGGATGCGGGGAACCTCTGTGAACCAGCCGTATCTCCCACCATGCCCCTCGGTGCAGACTCCACTGACTTCATCGGAATACAGTGACAGCATCTGAAAGCGCCTCACAGACGGAAGAGGAGGAATGTTGGGAAGAGGGCTCTTTCTTGAGCTGCGTCGTCATGACAAATGATCATTAAGCAGGACCTGGTCCTGGGGAATCCAGGTGCCTAATTGAGCATGGCTGTGTTAATGTTTCCTGTCATGTGTGTACAAGTAATGATGTCATACATTGTGCTCATTTACAGAGAATGACAGAGATGTACAGTATCGTTGTACAACTGTTGGCAGTGGAAACAACTCAACGCTGCGCCATCCCTTTTCCATCACTCTTTGGTTGACCAGACTGTCTCCGAGAAGCGAAACTCTGCCTCTGTTCTTGTGTCGATGTGAGTGTGCCTAAGCGAGGCCTCAGATGTGTGTGTGTGTATGTGTGTGTGTCATGGTAATTGTGGAGTGATTGACACGGCACGGCCTGTGCACGGTGCATCCCTCTTCTGGTCTCCTCAGAGCACCTTATTGTCACACAGCCTTTTAGCACCTTTGTTTGGCTCGTCCCTCCGGACCTTACTGCTCAGTGCTGGCAGATGAGTCCCTGTCTGTGACAAAGGGATCCCAGTGCCCTTCCTCATTTCATGCAGTAACGACCCCCACCCCCGCGCAAACACGCGCGTGCACGACAACACACTGCATTCTACACAAACTCGTGTATACCCGAGAATTTCTCTGTGCTTCTACCTACAGACCCAGCGCACAGTCGCAGCCACACCTCCTCCTGTGAGGTGAAATGTTCCGTTTAGCGGTGGAGGATCTGGACGGGGGGTCAGCACCCTGGGGAGAGCTTTTAGGAGACAAATAAACATCAGGGCAAGAGAGGAGTGATGTCTTGTTTACACATTAGCAAGCTGGAGTATTTCATGGTGAGTGATTCTCTGTGCTTTTACTGGAGAGCTCAAGAGATCACCTAAAGAAATAGACTTCTTCTGTGGTTTGGTTTACAGCTCGGTCCTGGCACAGAACAGCCAACTTTCATTCTAATCCTAAATCATATCCTGTTTGGCAATGGTAGAGTGGTTGGGAGGAGTCACATTTATGTTTATCTTTGAATCAAACTTGTTTGTCTACATTCATACACACATCCAAGCACACGTCATCACACACACACTAACACACACATACCAAGTGCACTCAAACTGCATCTTTCCAAAAACCCTCTAATGAGGTGATGACCAACCACTTGTTATAATTGCTTCAGTCTCCTTTTAATTTTCAAGCTTATTAATCATATGTAGAGTTATTTAAGAATGCATAAATTAATCTTAGATTAAAAAAGCCTATCAAAGCCTCAAAACAATTAAAGAGTAGGTAAGATTTCCCCTGGGCTGACACTTTTATTTTAATAGAGTGTTCAGGTGATTATCATACTTTGATGCAGTGCTGTGATTAATGCAGACACACTTTTAAATGAGCTTTCCTTTCTTCTACCAAACGGAAGCACAATCAGGAACCAAGTAATGACCTCATGTATTTCCCTGACTCCTCTCACAATACCCTGTAATATCCACGGCTTCTGGTGGGTGAAATCTTACCATGCTGGAGTTTGTCACGATAACTGAATGGTGAGTATGAGCACTAATTGACCAAGTTGTGTGTATATTTGGCCTTTGCGTGTCTTCTTGCTGTTCAAGGGCACATGGGTGGAGCTGGGCACAGGCTGGGCACAAATGGAAAGTGTTTGATCCTATCACACAGATTACACTGGCTCTGGCAGGTCTCAGCTTTGTGGACAGGGTGTGCCAAGTCCACAGCAGTTTGTACACTGGGCAAGAATCTACTGTTCAAGGACAAGCAATAATTATCCGGTGATATTTTGATCTGCCTTTTGAGAGGGTTACTAGGTGAATTTGTGTTTTGTCTGCTAATGACCTAATATCACCACTATACCTTTAATTAAAAAATGTTGATCCTGAAAAATAACATTGCAAGAATAGTCTCACGTGGGAGAAATAGATCATGGGTCCTCACTGATATCTAAATACATTTGGATCAGAATTTAACTTTTGATTTCATTACTTAGCCTATAGGTTTAATAAAGCTGTACTTAGAAAAAAATAACTCTAATGTCTTAAACATATTTGGAATAACAAATTGATGGTTATAAAAATGTTAAAATGTAATAACTGGGCTCTTATATGGACAGCTAGGCAGCAAGACCACTTGACGCTTTCATCTCCTGTGATGGGGACTTTTCAATAGCCTGTACGGCGTTCTCCATTCACCCAACATGAATGACTCCTCGTGCTGACAGATGGGTCCACGAGTTCACTCTGCACCATTTCAGTGAGATGTTATCTCTTCCCCAAGGATTACAGCATTTACTTGACTATTTTTATTCGCAACATTTTTACGTGATCCCTTTCTTAATTTTTCAAATAGTGTATAGATGCTAGATATGCAAAAATAACCCACGACTACATGCATTTTGGGAACAATTGTGCCCGTACAATAAAAACATATTTTAATCGTAAAATCAAATGCTTACACTTATTTAATCTAGTCTATTTCATCACATTTATTTGATCATTCATCACAACGCTCAAAGCCCTGAGAGATGGCTGGGTATTTATTCCCTGGCTCAAATTGACAGATTACTTTCTAAGATTTAAGACACCTAAAGCTCGTTCCTATTCCTAAACATGGATTTGATGGGTCAAAAGATTTCTCTACATCGAAATCGTCAAAAAGAATGCATACAGACAATTATAACTATTATTTAACAGGAGGACATATCATCGCGATAGTCAAGTACCGCATGGGGAGTATCGGGTTTCATTGCATCAATATTGCAAGGAGCCACAGTTTGTTTTGCATGCCAACTTTAACAGATAAAAACATGGATGCATCTTAACATAATGATTAGGTCAGCCTGTAACCAACAAAAGTGTTTAATTATAATTTCGGCATTCTATAGGCCTAAATTCAGTGCTGTTTTTGAGCAGCTGGTCGTTGTCAAACGCTTGTGGGTTGATTGCAGGCTGCTGAATAACATAGCCTACTCCGTGGGAATCTAACATCTGATCGTCCTGTCCTGCCCTTCACCCCATATTCATCTGAACTTTCATTCACTTGGATCTTGGCGGCCAATATTGTTCTAGTGCCAAATCCCACTGCACATATTTAGCCTACATTTCAATAACAATACATGTTTTATTGCGTAAATTGTATGGCAAAACACTTGTCTAATATAGCCTAAGGCAGGTTGTTTTCATTATCAGCTTTTGATTGCTGAGCGCATTGATCTTTTATTTTCATAGTGATATTAATTACTGTTCACCGTGTAAGTCTGTGATTGTTGTTAGTAGCCTACCGAGATATACAAGAGAAGCAACAATCTATTTAATATATATAGGCAATCAAATTAGGCTAACTGTTAATTAACGATTTAATTAGATTTAATCGTTACGTTTTCGTTCGACTTTTGTTCTATCAAATCAATACTTTGATGTTGATGTTAGATTATATTCTTTCTGGCCTGTCCCGGGGTTAAATCACAGCGACTCCTATTAAATAAGGCTTTTGTTAGATAACAGCCTGCTCACAAAGTCATTCAGAACACATTCGTAGCCAAAGGACTACATTAAGGTATCCTAGGCGTTCACATAACAACAAAATAGAAATGTGGACGCATAGGCCTAGTTGTCTGATTGGACTATCTGCTCTCAAATCAAAATAGACAGATTAATGTTTATTCTGGAGAAAGATGTGCTTTTTCTTCAAAACAATTCCAGCAAGCACGTAGCCTATATGTTTGTCAACATTCTGATACCCGAAGGCAAATAGTTAATGTAAATGATATCGGTGAGTGGGAGTGCCTTGCTGTTATTTCTACTGTCACTCGATCGGTCTCCAAAGCATCATGGGGAATGTCATGGAAAGGGCTGCGCTGCATGTGGACACACTATTTACTCACCGCACCACGCGCAGGCACACAGAGCGATACTGTCGAGCAAAGGATGCAAGTGCAATCTACTAAGACATAGACTAGCTAAGGCAGGTTTTATTTGACAAACATTGCGGACGAATTGTATGGCAATCACAATTTTCTTCTAACCATTGGACTTCACAATTACAGCTTTGTTGTCATAGTTAATCACAGTTTTGCTGTTGGTACAACGGAGTGGTTTCCACGATCCAAAAAAGGTCAGTTTCGGCATTGTTTAATTGTCTTTCAAGGACAAACACTCTTAAATAGGAGCAGTCGTTTTGAATTGTTTTACTTCAATTCGTTCTTGAACAGAATAGTCAAGGAGATTTTGTACCGAACAATAGTTTGATAAATGCGAAATCTCGAATACAGTATTGGGATTCACTATTCAATATAGGTTTATGTAGGCTAAACGTTTTTCTTTTGGTCTAGTTATGCCATGAAAGCCTTTATGCATAAAGGTACAATTGTACATCTTGGTAATTACAATGGAAGGGGATTAGAGGTTCTTTCCTCTCTGTTAATCTTCTTGCATGGCTAAATGGGCATTTTCCTTCTGCTCCTTAAAGCGTTAACCTCTTTGTTTTAACTCTATGTTGGAATGCCTGAATTAAGATTTCCGATGTCAGCTTTCCTCCAGTTAATTAACATATTTTGAAAATGTTACCTTGCTATTTGCATTAAGGCTTAAACACTTATCGTGTATGTATATGCAATTAGTTGGCTAAATGTTTATAGCTTAGCTATAGTCAAAGGTGCCAGACAACATCTAACATTTCAATTGCAAATTGCATGGCAGGTCTATTATGTGACTGCTTTCTCTTTGCTGAAACCAGGGTTCCAGGAATGGAGTCGATTCCTACTCAAATACCTGCGGGACGAGACTCACCAAGCTCAAAACAAGAACTGCCATACTCTAGCACGAGCAACCTTAAGCCAAACCAAGTTAGTGAGACAATTTTGTATGGAATACCCATCGTGTCATTGGTGATAGATGGCCAGGAGAGACTTTGCCTCGCACAAATTTCTAATACCTTGTTGAAGAACTACAGTTACAACGAGATACACAACCGGCGAGTTGCACTTGGAATCACCTGTGTGCAGTGCACCCCTGTCCAGCTCGAGATCTTAAGGCGGGCAGGGGCCATGCCCATTTCCTCTAGGCGCTGTGGGATGATTACGAAGCGTGAGGCCGAGAGACTTTGCAAATCATTCCTAGGCGCGCACAATCCCCCAAAACTTCCAGAAAATTTTGCGTTTGACGTGTCCCATGAATGCGCTTGGGGCAGTCGAGGTAATTTTATACCGGCAAGATACAATAGCTCAAGGGCTAAATGTATCAAGTGCTCCTACTGTAGTATGTATTTTTCTCCAAATAAGTTTATCTTTCATTCTCATCGCACACCAGAGTCAAAATACACTCAGCCGGACGCTGCTAACTTTAACTCCTGGAGGCGGCACCTCAAGTTAACAGATAAAAACTCACCTGATGATGTTGCTCATGCATGGGAGGATGTGAAGGCCATGTTCAATGGAGGTAGTCGCAAGAGGACGTTGCCAATGAGCGGGCCAGAGCGTTCTTCTCCATTAAAATCGCATGGACCTTCCAATCTATCCCGCGGAGACTCGCCGGAGATTCCACCAAAAATCCTCCGCTGTGAGGACAACCGAGGCAGTATGAGTATGGCAAGCTCTCGCAGTTACCCAGTAATTCCAGTTCCCAGCAAGGGTTTTGGAATGCTGCAAAAGATCCCACCTCCGCTCTTTCCACATCCATATGGATTTCCAGCTTTTGGGTTGTGTCAGAAGAAAGACGACATGGGAGAGCAAAATAAACCCAACCTTTCAGGCGTGTTTTGGCCAGGTACCAAGGACAGTACCTATTCCTTTCCCATGTTTTGGCCAACAGGCGGCCTTCCTTTACCATCATACCCACAGTCCCATCCCAAACCTCCACCGGAGCTCCTATGCCCTAGGAAAAATGATTTGGATCTGTCTGACAACAGTGACACCAACACTCCTAAGGACAGTATGATTGACAGTGAGCGATGCTCCAGCACACAGTCCATTCGAAACGAAGAAGTAACCGGGGACGAAGCGAGGCCAATGGAGGGGTTGGCCATTATTCCCCGGAAAATGAGCTATGTCTCTGCTTTCAGACCGGTTATCAAAGACACAGAGAGTATAGCCAAACTTTACGGTAACAGGGGAAATTACAAAGGTGCTCATCATGGCTACCTGTCACCTGATTTTTTAAGTGAAAGCTCAAGTTACCGGTCCGTATCTCCCGGCGTGGACAGTGAAGGTGAGCCAGACGTGGATGTAGAAACAAACAAATCACAAGAGGACGAGGAATGCCTTTCAGTTGCCACTGAAGGCAGTCGGAGTTCTCCTAGTCTGAACATGGCACAGGGTGTTTCATCAAATGACCCAGAATCCAGATCCGTGCCAGAGGCCACTCTTGTTGACCCACAAAGAATGAACTTACATTTAGCACAGTCGTCAGAAAGAGAGATACAAGACAAGGCACGGCCGGAGAGGGCAGCTGCATCCTTTGTTGACGTAAGTTAGCCGCATACTGCCAATTATTTAAAATGGCTGTCACATTTGAAAGAATACAGACATTTAAGGCCCAACTGTTTAGCATAATTATCATAATGTAATATGTAGGCTATCTGTGATGGAATGTCATGAAAACTTCCTTCTAACTTTCTTTTCAACCGATGATTGCCTCAATCTAGCTGCACGATTATTGCAAGGACTAATTGATTGTAGGTTTTTATTTGTAGATGTACACATCGGAGAGGAGTGATCTGCAGCACAGAAGCAGTCCCTATTTTAGGTCTTCTAATTACCTGCCAGGCCCGCTCAAATCGAATGGTAGGGGTCCATGCCCCATTTCTCTTCAGATATCCTCTATGGTGATATGATCGTTTATCTAAAATATGTTTTTGTTATTTAAGATGATAGTGCTAATAAAGAAGAACCATCCTCGACGGTAGATGAGACTGAAACGAAATCTTTAAACGAACAAAGCAATGCATCCGAAGAAAGCCAAAGGGAAACGGATGACGGTGAGTAGGCTACATTATAATAATGGATTTGTAACCGGCAATACTTAATAATACGTAATTAAGAAGCTGTCATGTTGCTCTGTATATTCAGGCGAGGAAGCGACAGTCAACATTTCCGGAGATCCACAAGCAGAGAAGGACATGGAAACACTGGCAAAGGGTGAGAATATAAGTGTGTCCTGTTTTTATTGGACCTAGTTAATAGGCTATTATTATTATTTTTAGTAGCCAATTTGACCTAGTAGGCTTAGGCTAGTTGCTAGAAGTCACCTAGCTGTAGCCTAGTAACAGTACAGAAGTAAATTAGTGCCAGCAGTAGGCTGTTCATTAGGCTTATTTTGGCAGGTAATTTTTCAGGTATTTTTGTCAACATTGGGCCTATCATTTTGTCACATATAGTGTTATTATTTGCCAAATTTGGGCTATTATTTAATTGTGATTAGCCTATTAGGCCTAGGTTAAAATTTTAATTTTATTAGCCTATTAGGCCATTTTTTTTTTCATTGTGTGTAATTTCATTCTATTCAGTCATAGGCCTAATAGGCTACAGTTGAATGCCTGTTGTCTGTAATATGCCAGCTTCAGTAGACCTAATCTTCATCGTGATAATAAATGTAGGCATACCGAGGCCTCAACGGCTACTTCTTTAATATTCAATACGGCTAACCTTTTTTTCTGTCAGTTAGGCTAATAGTTCTACCGATAGATACCGATTCAATGTAGGCTAAGCCTCGAAAACAACGTTGCAGAATATAGGAGATTTTGTAGCATATAAGATATATAACCTTTTCCAGTGTGAACCCCTAATGTCTGCCACCTCAACTCACCTAGCCTAATTAATTGAGACACTGAGATCATCCGACTTTCCAATATGTCACAGTGCCTAGAATAGTCCCTAGTAATAGCCAAAATTAATTATCAGTTATTGGATTAAGCGTTCTTCTGTGAGGTAATGTATCCCATGTTCAAATCGATGACTTCTAATACATTCTTATTTCAAGAATATCATAGCCTACTTCAATTTTGTTGATAGCTATAGGATGTCGTAAAAAGCATTAAGCATAGGCTACAACAAATGTAGGGTGTCTTTGATTTTTGAATTGATTTAAATGGCTCAGTTAATAAACATTGATAAACAACTTACATTTTAACACATGTTCTTCAATTTGTTTCGTTTTAATAGAAGAATTGCAGAAACAACTGCTGGAGCAAGTTGAGATAAGGAAGAAGTTGGAACGAGAATTCCAAAGCTTGAAAGGTATTCTATAATATTCCTGATATGGGACTTTTATTGTAATATAGGTTACCGTAAGTTACAACCTATTCTTTTTATGGTGACGAAATCTAGCCTAAATCGAGGGAGAAAAGCATGTTATGAGTGTTTCTCCTATCATGCTTGGGGCCATTGCAACGTCGAGCCAAAATGAGTTTTGCGCTCGGCCTGCACCTTTTTTGTCTTCCTTTTTAGCCCACAAACAAAGCATATTTTATATGATTCAAATGTATTTATCACCATAGTTGTTGGATGGTTTACAATTACTTTTCATAAGCTATTTTGCCATGGTTTTACCATAGACAATAGTCTACAAAAAATAGAATATAATAAAAAATACTAAAATACAGGCTAATTTCAACTATATTAATTGCTCCTCAGACAATTTTCAAGATCAAATGAAAAGAGAGCTATCGTACAGAGAGGAGATGGTTCAACAGCTTCATATTGTCAGAGGTGAGAATACGAAACACCGAGGCGAAGCAAGAGAAACTGGAGCGCATATCGAACGCCTTTCGATTCCAATGGGGTACATTTAGACGCAAGTGTCCCTTTTGATTGATGATAGTCTATGCTCAAAATGTATAGAAATAAAGAAATCACTTTGAGCGACTTAAATAAAGGTGTTTTGTATTCAACACTTCTACGATTAAGAGAAACACAATGCGTTGTCTTGAAATTGGGGCAAAGATAATAATGAGTGTGTTTAATATCAATTCTAAATAAATAGCTCATGCATCTTGGTTATCCTCTCTCTCTTGCATAGACACATTATGCAGCGAGTTGGACCAAGAGAGAAAAGCTCGTTATGATATTCAACTGAAGTTGAAAGGTAATTTATATGTAGTCAGTTAGAATAGAATCCACATGCATAAATGCAGATTTATGTTGGAGGGCATTATACACAGAATGCTGTTAATCTTTAGAGGTTAACTTGCTGGATGAATAGGTTAGTTAATAGTGTATTTGTAATCCTGATTCTGTAGTTCGTTGTGCATTGTATTACATTTTAGAGCATGGCCTTGATTCAATAAACCCCATATTATCTCTGTTATTGGACTTACCCTTCTGGAAAAATATTGTTCTGAGGTGCATTGGAATAGGCAGTGTTAAACACATGCTTATAAAAAAAAATGAAGTTTTCCACAAAATGCACTGCACTGGTACAGACACATGCACGCACACACACAACCACACACATGCACGCACACACAGACACCATTTCATTTGTCTATTTATCATTTATAATAATTATGTTTCTTCCTAGAAGCTCACGACGCACTACATCATTTTTCATGCAAGATGTTGACCCCCCGTCACTGCAATGGAACCTGCTCCTTCAAATCTCCTCTCTTACCCCCTTAAAGTCCCCCACCCCATCCCCCAACACACACACACACCACTAACCACCCCACCCCACTGAATGGCCACATTAGGAATGATACTTTGGTGCTGAAAAACATGTGCTTTTGTTGTCATCGGCCTCTGTAAGATAATTGTATGTACTTTTCAGTCAGAGCCAAAAATCTTAAGGCTCAATATATAATTTATACAGTTCTAAGATAGTCTGTGGAAACCATGCTTTTTTTTTGTTTCAAAATGGAAATATGACCATCACCTTTAGAAATCTCAATATTTATTTAGTGGCAAAGTGCAATGACTAGATATATGTACCCTGTGATAGTTGGATGTAGTTATTTGAATATTATGTTATTATGTTCAGAATGTTACAGTACATAGTTTACAGTTTTATTAACTGTGTTGTGAATTATCGCTGTTTCGCTGTCTTCATCTGCAACATTGTATATACTTTTGATGTTATGCACTTTAAACTAGCACCTGGGATAACTTATATAGCTTATGTGTATTAAATTATGTGGTTTGAAATAAATGTGTTGTAATTTATGAAGGTTTCACAAAATATTTACTACAATGAATGAATGCACGGTAAAGCAAGTGACAATAAGAAAGACAAGATCAAGGTCATCGAGAGGGGTGATTTACTTCTGAGTAATAATTAGATCCAGACAATTTTCCAAACTGTATTTACAATCAGACAATAATAAGAACATCCATTCATTTGTAATTAATAGTAGTTTTATTTGATGGACACAGTGTCAGACTTTAATAGCTAAATGTACGTTTGGTTTGATAATATTATTCAATAAAAAAGAAAATTATCAAATAAATATATCTGTCTGCTGTAGCCCTGTACCGTCAGACATATGCCTGGAATGATACATTGACACTAAGAACACATTTGATCATAATTGAACTTGTAGTTAAGTTTTGGAATAACCACCTGCATTTGGAAATTATATACTTGGGATCCACGGGGGCTGCAGTGCTTTCCCCAACGCAAACACGAGTGTCCTCTAGTGTTCAAATCAAGAGCCATTTGTCAAACTACATCATTTTCTTTAATAACCATTCAACCTGACTGGGTATGGATGCAGTTTCCAGTCCTTAAACTACTGTCAATTCGTCAAATTATAGTTTCACAGCATTTAAAACTGTAGCATAGTATATAGGTTTCTTTAATTTACTAGCATTGATTAGCCTATGATGTGAGGTTAAAAAGGAAAAGGAAAACGTGCCATTTTATTTGGATGCATGCCAACTATTGCTTATCACAACTTTCTTAGCCTCATTATCAAGTATGCTTGTCTCATAAGGGAATGGATTTAATGGTTGACCTTTCGGTGGGGCTGTTATCTCACAAACCGAGTGTCTAAACGTTGTGGTGTAGACTGCGATGAGACTGCCATCTACTGGATTTATTTAGTTCAGCTGATTCACCTTGCGTCTCTTACTTATGTGGCCCAGATGTCCACTTTACAACTTCGTAACAAAGTAAACAAGGCAATGAAAAAATAGTCAAAGTATATATGGTATTATTCCTATAGCGGCGATACAATTAACTGGTTTGAGTGTAGATTTTTTTCGACTTGCAGGGTGGAACACTGGTCTGGGATATGTTAGCACTGTAAAACGTAACGTTCTTTTCGAAATGTTCTAATTTAAGCCGATCCCAGATCCGTGTTTTTCGGAAATTCTAGTCCGAGACTTTTCCTCTCATTCACGCCTGCGCTCAAAATTACAAGATGGCGGAGAGTGCGGAACTGAAGGTAAAAGCTTCGCTAGCCCATAGCTTATTACATTTGACAAAATTTGCATTTTACGCAACGAAATATGTGGATTGCTTATGATGATATGTGGTGATTTTTAGTAATTACACGATACAAGCTTTCTATATATTTGATGTACCTCGAAACAGTGTGGTAGCTAGCTACCAATGCTATCAAGAGCTAGCATTGTTTTTGTTGCCGATGTTGGGCTTGGTTAGGGGGGCTTGCTTGTCTGCCATCGGTAAGCTATCTTGCTGTTAGCTCTAGCTCCCTTGGCTGCTACGCTTACGTGTAATGTTGGATATCTCAAAACTGGATCAGGCTTTCAGTTAGACTACTAGGCTGGCTACCAGTGAGTGTACAAATTAATAGATTATGTTCAGAATCCATACTAGTACTAGTTTTTTCGATTAGCTAGTCTGCCTTAGCAGCTAACTAGCTAACCCTCGTACAACATAATGCTGTCTTTGGCCTGATATAGCCAACCTTAGCTAGCTAGCTACCCGCCATGTGAAACAGCGATGCATTGCTATCTAAAATACTGGGGTTTACTCTAATGCCCTCTATATTTGTTCTACCATTGATACATCATGTTATATTTGAACATTTGTGTTGTGTGTGACAATACAATCATCGTATGTTTTTTGGCAATGGAAACAATCTCGGTCATAGCTGTACAGTTGCTTGATAAACATTAATATGGTTGGCTGAATTGTCTAATCAGAAATGATTTGGGCCCCTACTGTGCATAATTGCACGTATCATTAATCCATTTCTTTATCACTCAGATTGGGGGATTACAACTTGACAGCTCTTATAATGATATACCAACCTGTAATGCACCTGTTCAGTGCCAGAGCTTGTCATACATTTAAGTTGAAAATGACAAAAAGTCAACCTCATGCTTGAATTTTACTACAGCAAATGGTGATGAGCCTTCGTGTTTCGGAGCTTCAAGTATTACTGGGGTACGCTGGACGGAATAAGCACGGAAGGAAGCACGAACTCTTAACCAAAGCTCTCCATCTACTGAAGGCTGGCTGCAGCCCTGCAGTGCAAATGAAGATCAAGGAACTCTATCGGCGACGCTTCCCCACCAAAATGGTGTCGCCGGTAGACCTAGCACTGCCAAGTGTTCATTCCACCTCCAGCCTGCCTGCAGGCCTGACTCAGCTGGGCTTCGACAGTCACGGTGCCCCCTCACCCCTTCTACCTGTCTCCTTACTGGGTCCCAAGCATGAGCTGGGGCTTCCTCACCTGCCCTCTGCCCTGCATCCTGTGCACCCTGACGTCAAGCTCCAGAGACTGCCTTTCTACGACATGTTGGATGAGCTTATCAAGCCCACAAGTCTGGGTAAGAGCATGCTTGGCCATCTGTTTCGCCAACAACTATGCCATCGTGGAGTCACGTGACCATATATTCTAAGACCTGAATTTATGGTCTTGGTCTCCAAAACTATGGTGCCCCTGTTTAGCGATTCAACGTCTGAGATGACTCTAGGTTTGCCACGCGTGGGAAATGTATTGATCTAACTCGTTAGAGTCGAGTCGTTGGAAGTATGTGTAACTCATCTTATTTGAAACCCTTCTCTTGGAGTGGCTCGTCGTGCACGACTTGTGATGTTTGTGTCTCTTGCTTGGTCTCTTCTCACAGCCTCAGACAGTAGTCAGCGGTTCCAGGAAACGTGTTATGCTTTTGCTTTGACACCACAACAAGTTCAACAAATTAGCAGCTCGATGTAAGTAGGAGAGGAACGTATTCTGTTTCTTATTGGTTAACCGCGAAACCATCATCACAGTTGCTACCACAGTGAGTGAGATGTTCTGAAACAGGATATGAACAATTTCAGTATTTGTCCTTCATCTTTTCTCAGGGATATTTCGGGGACCAAGTGTGACTTTGCAGTCCAAGTTCAGCTAAGGTAATGTCACCTTATATGGTTTATCCTGTTCAGTGGGGTCAAGTTTCAATCCATCCATCAATACAGAAGTATTATATATTTGCCTGGTGACCCCCTTGGACATTTCTTTTCTTTAACCTAATGATCATTTTTCAGATTTTGTCTCTCTGAGACTAGCTGTCCCCAAGAGGATCATTTCCCTCCAAATCTATGTGTGAAAGTGAACGGCAAGCCGTGTACTCTTCCAGTAAGTCTATACAACCCGCCTGCATAATGACCACGCAGCTCCAAACTCACTGACTTACACAAATATCCACACCAATTCAGTATCTTTACAGTGGGCTTCAGAGCTCATCGACAGCATGAGAATGATTTTACAATGTCTGCTGTTCTTCAATCGAAGGGGTATCTTCCTCCAACCAAAAACGGAGTTGAACCAAAAAGGCCCAGTCGTCCTATCAACATAACATCCCTGGTCAGATTGTCCACCACAGTCCCAAACACAATTGTGGTGTCGTGGACCTCGGAAATCGGCAGGGTATGGAATAAACCCAAGAAATGATCAGATGATGGTCAAGCCTTTTTGAGAAAGCTATGACCCATTTCACTTTAGCTTTTTTTTTTCTTTTTTTCTGCTGCATAGGTAGCATTTGACGAAACTTTATATTTTGTTTTGTTGCCGTCTTCTCAGAGCTTTTCCATGGCCGTGTATTTGGTGAGACAACAGTCCTCTACGGTGTTGTTGCAGAGACTACGGGCCAAAGGCATCAGGAACCCAGACCACTCCAGAGCGCTCAGTACGTACTGAGGGATTGATACAGGGTGTGATACAGAAGGTCTGTGTGTGTTTCACCAAGCTCATTAGTCTCTTTGTTTACTTGTTCTCTTTAACAGTCAAAGAGAAGTTGACAGCTGACCCTGACAGCGAGATCGCCACCACCAGTCTAAGAGTCTCTTTGTTGTGCCCGGTATGCACTTACATTTACACAAACATTTCTCTCAATGTTTTTAACTGTTCACGAGATATACTTCATCAGTCGTGTGATCAATGCTCATAAATCATCACGATCAACTTTCTAGTTGTGCAAAGCTCATTGTGTGTGTGTTTGTTTGCAGCTTGGGAAGATGCGTCTGATGATCCCGTGTCGAGCGTTGACATGTTCCCACCTCCAGTGCTTTGATGCTACGCTCTACATCCAGATGAACGAGAAGAAGCCCACTTGGGTGTGTCCTGTCTGCGACAAGAAGGCCCCTTACGAGCACCTCATCATCGACGGGTCCGGCACCTCCTCTGCCTTGCTTCAGAAAGAATTAGGAAGTTGATATATGTCTGCTACAAATGTGGATTTAATAAGACAAAATATCGATTCATATCCGGCTAACGAAACCGAGAATGCAGTGTCGTCGTCGGTCTGGGTGAGCGTGCGTTGCTAAGTCTCTTCCCAACTCTTCCCAACTGCAGATTGTTCATGGAGATCTTGAACAGCTGTTTGGACTGTGATGAGATCCAGTTCAAGGAGGATGGAAACTGGTCCCCTATGAGATCGAAGAAGGAAGTCCAGGAGGTGTCGGCCTCATACAATGGTGTGGATGGTACGGCCCGTCCAGTCTCACCAGGCTGTCCCAGCATGCCTTTCTGTCGTGTAGTGCAGAGTTCACTGTAGATTTATTGAAACTCTGCCCTTCTAGATTCCTGTCGAACTGTGGTGCCGGAACTAAGGAACCACTCCTCAAGCGACAACAGCAAGAAGGTGGAAGTGATCGACCTGACACTGGACAGCTCCTCGGATGATGACTTGGACGACGAGCCTCCACCAAAAAGGATGTGTCCTTCGCTGTCCCCTGTCTCTCCACCGATGAACAAGGGGTAAGGCTGTCACAGACAGGTCACGTCATTGTCACGTTCTGGGTTGGACTCCCCAGCTTGTCAATGTCACTTCCTCTCCCTGACGCAGTGTTCTTCCCATACAGGGTGCTGAATCTACACAGCCAGGCGTCGCCGTTAACC
Organism: Hypomesus nipponensis; assembly: GCF_054491055.1. Taxonomy (NCBI): domain Eukaryota; kingdom Metazoa; phylum Chordata; class Actinopteri; order Osmeriformes; family Osmeridae; genus Hypomesus; species Hypomesus nipponensis. Next base: position 19,095,780 of record NC_140374.1, read on the forward strand.
AGGGCTCCCAGCATGCCTCCTGTGGAGACAAGCTACATTCCCCCTCCTCCGCCCCTTATCCAGGACTACCGCCACTACTACCACACACCCAGCGACCTGCCAGGTACGGTCTGGCCTTGGCTGCTGCAGCTCAACACATGGCTACGCTTGGATGATCTTGTCTTCATTGCCCCAAAGCAAACTAACAGAACCATTTTTTTTTTCCTTTGTTTCTCCCAGATTTAAATTTCTTCTCCTTCCTCCAGGGTGACAATCATCAGGTAAATGTAACTCCCTCTACAAGTTAGCGGTTAAAAAAAGTCATGTAGCGAAATGAACCATCGCTAAAATCTTTGATTTACATTTAGTCATTTAGCAGATGCTCTTATCCAGAGCGACTTACAGTAAGTACAGGGACATTCCCCCCGAGGCAAGTAGGGTGAGGTGCCTTGCCCGAGAACACAATGTCATTTGGCACGGCCGGGAATCGATCTGGCAACCTTCTGATTACTAGCCCGACTCCCTAACCGCTCAGCCATCTGATCCCCCCCCCCCCCTCTGATGTGCCTGTCCCCTCTCTTCCAGCATTACAACATGATGATGGCGGCGGCGGCCGCAGCCTCGGCCTCGGCCACGGACGACCACGACCTGCTGCTTAACCGCTTCCTGCCCTACAGCTCCTCCCAGATTTTCCTGGAGCAGCCGGGCACACCGGGCAGCAGCAACTTGGCAGCCGCTAACGGAGGCAGCAACAGCGGCAGCAGCAGCAGCCTGGTGTCCTCCAGCAGCCTGCGTGACAGGGACAGGGACCGGGACAGCCACTCTCACTCGGGGGCTTCCAGGTCAAGGGAGGATGCCGCAGCGGCGGCGGCCATTTACGGTTCCATCTCGGACGTCATCTCGCTCGACTGAACACGGGGGGGGGGGAGGGGAACGACGACACACGTGGAACTGAGAGAACAGCTTGGGGAAGAACATTTAAACGGAGGTATTTGTAAATAGAAAAGAAGAGGAAGTGGAATAGAGAAAACAATGCTATGTACAGAGAGGAAAATCTATTTTCAATTTTACTTATGTATATAAACTTAGGACGCTGCCTGTCCAGTGAGTAACTTCAGTTGATATTTTTCTGTGGATACTGAAGATTTTTCCACACCTTCATGTGGTCCCTTGATTATATTGTACCTTTTGTACTTCGTTTTTACTCCATTTTGTTCAATGGCATTATTTCTGTCATAAGATGTCACCTGCAGAGAGATCTGTCCATATTTTTATCATCACTGTTTCAAACATTCACGCTGTGGTCAATATTGTATTTAATTATTTTCAAGGTATTATTTATGATGCTTGTATGTTATGTTGTATGTATGCTGTTTAAAAGCATTCCCTGTGTCCCTAAAAACTGTTGCCACTAGGAATGCACAAGGTTCTGTTTCCTTTATACTGCGCTATCCCATATTTTTTCTGCAGAATTTCTCATTGTTCATCGAATCCAGTTTTAGTTATATCAAAGCACTTTCTATAAGATTGTCTCAAATATAATCTAATAAGATTGTATTCATTGAAATCAAATAGTCATTACAGTCATTGTTGTAGGACTAGGACTAATTTCAAAACAATTGTATTTCTATTACAAGATGATATCAGATTACCAATTTAGACTTTTCCTTTCATATGAAATAAAGCATTTTATTCAATTGTGTTTTTCAGAATAGTTTGATACCACTTTTCTTTTGCATTGTGATCATTTTTTTCCCACAAACCAAATGATTTTTTTTGTGGGGGATGGATAGCCTAGATATTCTTTCTTTATAGGTTTGTCATCCATATTGTCAATTTGTCTGTAGACAAACAAGATAAATACTGCAGGACATATTTGACTTTACTAAATGGTTTATTCACCTAATCTAAATGTCACTGAGAAGTTAGTTGTTCTCAGATTGCATTTATTTCAGGTTTTAGTCCACCTATTTCTAAACAAGATGCATTTTGATTTTGAGTTCAGCGCTTATTGTTTGATGCAGAGGTAACTCTAACCAAGTAGGTATTCACAGTGGAGTCATAGAATGCTTAACTTTGCATGCCTGGTCTTTGTTGCTGTTTGTCTCTTGGTGATTCACCTCATAGTTCAGTGGATCTACAACTACCCTACTGTTCCATCATAGTGTCATAAGGGCTGTTAATTTTGCTCAGTGTCTTTGCTAAAGCTCAATGATTTTCTGGTTTATAATTGTGACCGATGAGCTCATGAGTGCATCACAATGTGCTTCGCCCCAAAGTTTGTTGCTGTTCCAAGTTCTGATGGCCCTTCATATTCTTGTGCGTACAATTAGTATTATTTATTTCATCTATATATATATTTTTTGCATTTGGTTGATTCTTAATTATGCATTGCTGTCATTGTATATGATATTTCTTTTGTAATTATATGATTAATGCTATTTAAAGAGATCATTGTTGCTTGAGATGCATTGTAACAAACATTTTTGTTTCATTTTCTTTGTCTGTTTTACTATCAAATGATGTCAGTAACACAATAGAGACTTTGAGCATCGTGACCGTCTCTTGGGTCTACTGTGCTGTTTGATAATTGTATGAATAAACAGATATAAGACAATGACCATGTTTTAAGTTTTACATTCATTGTGATTTGTACACTTCAGGTACATGTTTTTTTTTTTTTTTGCCCTGCTTCTCTTAACAATCCCTAGCAGTTTATCTTAACCTCTAATACATAGTAAAACCTGTAATAATGATTATTTGGAACATGTTATTAAATGATGGACCGTTGGCAGAACTTAAACCGAAAACTATGGAATGTAGCACGTTTAATTCAATGTCATAAGAAAAACACAAAACCTTGCGTATTTGTTACAATATGTCATAAAAGTAGACAACAAATGGTTATGCTAGGGTTACGTCAATAAAATACAAGAAGATAAAACATACAGTAAATGTCTGACAGCTTTCCTAAACGCAATTTTGCAACACTTCTTTTTCTAGATTTGAAATTGTGAACGTACGCCACGGACGTGACGTCATTGTGCAGCGCCTTCACTGTTTCTGAATGGAAGGGGAACTGGCAATGCCTGCATTTGATTTTTCAGATATTTTTATTGTTTAATCTGTGAATGGCGCCAAAACAGGACCCTAAACCTAAATTTCAAGAAGGTAAGGAACACCCTCGAGTATTAGTGACCATTGTGCATTGTTGGCGCTGCCAGGATAGGACTTCGACTCTGCTGCTCGTAGCTAACTCGCTAGCTAGCTACGCTTTGGCGCGTTCACTGATTGTCGCTGTATAAGCAGCCGCCATGAATTTACAATTAAACAATCATGATAAAACTATGTAAATTCCACAACATGAAATGCATTTTGCTGGCACATGCTCTGACTGTAGCCGAGGAAATGCACACACAAGCGACTGCTAACTCAGCCAGTTCCATAGTTTAGTAAGGCTCTATGAAGGTATGTTCATATTGTGATCATCCAAACTGTGGCTCGTCACATGACCAAACATCCTACGGATTAAGTAGGTAAGCGTTGACTTGGTACACCGCACGGCGGCCTACTTACCCTAAACAAATTCAGAGGTATTTGGACGCCATCGTATGTTAAAATGTAACACTGTTTTAGCTCTACATCAATGTGCAGACTCTAAACGGTGTTGTAAAATTATTATCTGATTTATGTTTGGTGAACTTTTCTGCCTATTCAGGTGAACGGGTGCTGTGTTTTCATGGGCCATTACTTTACGAAGCAAAGGTATGCTGTTTAGTTAATGTTACTTCTGGGTTGATATCTGTATGTTGAGTGTATTGGAAAATGATATGATTTGTTTCAGTGTGTTAGAACAAACATCAAGGAGAAGCAAATCAAGTACTTTATTCATTACAGTGGATGGAATAAGAAGTAAGTAACTAGGCATAGATTGCACATTAGATTGTATTCACTGTTTATTCCCTGTACATCGATTTGAGATGGTGCTCTGGCAATTTATACTTTTGGTATTCACAAATTCAACTTGTAAATCAGTTAGTCTAACTAAATTTTTTCTTTCTTTTTTTTTAGTTGGGATGAATGGGTTCCTGAAAGCAGAGTACTGAAGTATGTGGACAGCAACCTGCAGAAACAGAAAGAGCTTCAGAAGGCTAATCAGTGAGTGCCTTGTGGTTGGTCCGACTGGTCGTAGTGGTTTTGAAGAACCGTCTTTATCCCGATGTTTTCATTGTGGCTTTTCTCCATTGTTCTTCAGAGACCATTATGTAGAGGGAAGGATGAGGGGAGTAGCACCAAGCAAGAAGATTCCTCCTCCTCCTCCGCCAAAAGGCATTGATGTGTGAGTTGAGAACTTTCAGCTTCTACACAGTCTCCACTTACAAGACCCTAGTGGCTGATCTAGTATTATACCAAGTGGCTGCTCCAGATTTAGAAAAGTGTAACTTTATTTTTCCAAAAAACAACAACATTCTGCTCGCTGTAATTATTTTTTTTCCTCTTAAGTCTGAATTATTCCTATTTTAATAGTTATAGATTCTACTTGTGGGTAATGTTTTGGGATGTTTCACCAGTTTAATGTTTTTGTTTTTGTTTTTTCCCTCTAGTAAAGCAAAAAAGAACAAACAGAAGAGTAAGTCCCATTCAAAGGCACATTTTGTTGAGTTACCATAGCGGCAGTTTGCATTGCTAACACTGCAACACTATAGAAATTACTCCAGGGGGCGCATGTCTTATAGACAACAAGAGCACTAAGTCCTGCACCACAGTAATGGTCTTGATAATGATTGTGGTTCTCTTCTTGTGTGTTTCTGTTCTTCCCTATTGATGCAGCCCCAGGGGCTGGAGAGGGAACCAGTGCGGGTGGTGAATTACCTTATCCCCCCCGAAAGAAGAGGGCACGCGTTGACCCAACTGTGGAAAGTGTATGTCCATTTGATTTTCTGTAATCAGGGTATTAGCAAAACTGAGTTTGGTCATTTGTAAAAGTTTGTTTGTATTATAAAAAATAATAACGAATTCTTATTATGAATCGGCGCTGAATCTGCAACTGTCGTGTTTCAGGATGAGACCTTTATAAACCGAGTGGAGGTAAAGGTAAAGATCCCAGAGGAGTTAAAACCATGGCTGGTGGATGACTGGGACCTGATCACCAGGCAGAAACAGGTCAGTGGGCTTCATGTGGAACACATCTAGCATGACAAGAGATTTGACAAGAGAGAGAGAACAAATGAAGGGTATTTCTTCAAACTTAGAAAATCAACACACTTTATAATAATTATTGATTTGTTTTCAGCTTTATCACCTGCCAGCCAAGAAGAATGTGGAGGCTGTCCTTGAAGATTATGCAAGCTACAAAAAATCAAGAGGAAACTCTGACAACAAGTAAAAACATCAGAATGATACCCAAGACAAGTGATTTGTCATCTTAAGTCCCTGTAAAAGCCTACAGTAAACCCTCTTCGCATTGTATTAAAGTGAAGATCTATGTAGGGAGTCAGGTGGCTGAGCGGTTAGGGAATCGGGCTAGTAATCTGAAGGTTGCTGGTTCGATTCCTGGTTGTGCGCTTTACGTTGTGTCCTTGGGCAAGGTACTTCACCCTACTTCGCCTCGGGGGGTAATGTCCCTGTACTTATTGTAAGTCGCTCTGGATAAGAGCGTCTGCTAAATGACTAAATGTAAATCACAAACCTCCGTCTTTTCAGGGAGTATGCTGTGAACGAGGTGGTTTCCGGTGTCCGAGAGTACTTTAATGTCATGCTGGGAACACAGCTTCTCTACAAATTTGAAAGGCCGCAGTACGCAGATATCCTGGCCAATTATCCCGACTCCTCCATGTCTCAGATCTACGGGGCGCCACACCTGCTCCGGCTCTTCGGTACTTTTGTTTTGGTGTCTGTCTGTGTGCCATCTCTCCCCTGTCTGGAGATAGTGACAGGAGTGGAGGCTTGGATAAAAAACATTGTCTCTGTGTTTGTATTTGGCAGTGAGGATTGGAGCAATGCTGGCCTACACTCCCCTGGATGAGAAGAGCTTGGCTTTGCTGCTCAGCTACCTACAAGACTTCCTCAAGTAAGCTCTCAGCAACCTCGCCCATCTGTAAAGGTTGAATTGTGGCATAAATCTTGATTCATAGAAATCTGTTCCCTGGTGTTTGGCTGTCAGGTACCTTGTGAAGAACTCCACCACTCTCTTCAGCTCGACTGACTATGAAGTAGCCCCCCCGAGTATCACCGCAAAGCTGTTTGACGGGGGTCAACCAACAAGACCAGGTGTTGTCTCTTTAGTCGGCATATGAAGTTCCCATAACAGGGAGGTGACCTTTGTCACTTGTCGAGGACAGATTGTTTGTGGCAACGGATCAAAATGGTGTATATTTAAGCATCAGTGAGATTTCCTTGGACAAAGTTATTTACTTTCTTTTTGAAAGCTGCGAAGGAACTTTTCCTGTATTGGTATGTTCTTGAGTACCACTTTAGTTTATATAATACTTGTTCTGTGTTTACAATGGCCTTTTTAAGGAAGTTTAATCATACAGTATGCTTCCAAAATTGACAGATTGAGCTTCTTTTTTTTTTTTTTTTTTTTTTTGCCTCGTCATTTTTAATAAAAGTTTTCTCTCGAGTTAGTAGTAATGTTTGGTTTGCATTCTCATTTTATGTCTTCGTGTTTGACTATTGCGATGTTAGTTACTGACAGCTTACTTTAGAATGAGCCTGTTCCAAACAATGAGTAAGGATAGGATGGCAGGGAGATGAGTGGGAATGTGTGATGGTTTATTAGAACAGGCATACTCTTTCAAGACCCAGCAAGAGGAGAAAGATGGGTTGTGTTGGGTGGAAAGCCATGTTTGGTTTGGAGTGCCATCACTCTAAAAGGTTTATTAAGAATAGTTCTCTTCAGTTATGCTTGTGTTATTCAAACACACTTGAGTTATTGCTCACACATAGATGGGACATATGGTTTTAATTTAAACACTGTCGTTGGAGGAATGTGGGCCCGGTACCAGAGTTTCACCTCAAAGCGTTTATTAATGCAGCTAATAAGATTTATTTTCCGCCAAGTAGTGGATGGGGCCAGGTCCTTGGATTACATAGACACCTGTGTAACCCCCACCCCCCCCTCCCCATGTTTTCTATTTGATGGACTTCTGATCGCTAGGATGATTTGGGTCTGTTTTTCCTTCCCATGGTTCCACCAAAGAATGTGGTTGTGAAAGTGTCATCCCATTGGTGGTTCTAGTTTATATTTTACTTATGAAACCCAGTGTGCCCACAGTATTTTGGACAGGGCAGAAACTTAATAGACCGTTAACTTTGATGCCTGGCTGCCCTCCATTTTGCAACTGTCATCTTTTCCACTTTCCATTTGTTTAACTTCCTTGTCTTGACCATCATTGTGACTCACTTGAAACAACAGGAACCCTTACAGTTTCACATAAGGTTAATTTGGGGTTTGTTCATTGTCTGTGTTCTCAGTGGTTACGGCAAATTCACTGTGTTATTTTAGTAGAATGTCTTTCAATCCCATTTCCAAAGCCCTAACAAGGACCATCTGTCTGTTCGAGGGGTAGCCTTGTTTTCCTCAGCGAGCTTATAGATCACAGTGATCAGCGGCCGTTTTAATGGCACACCAGAAAGAGTGACGGTCAAAGGCTACACGTCCTCCCTGGAGAATCATCTGACCAGTTACCTCACTCAGACCTCTGGCCCTGCCTCTCCCCACCGCCCTACTCAGATCCTGGCTTTACGAGGCTGACCCCGCCTCCTCAAAAATTAGAAACACATTACACACAGCATTAGCGGCCAGGTCATCCAGAGGCCTCCTCTGGTGTTTCTCATCAGGGTGGCCTGCATGGACCTTAGAATGACAGAATTGGAGTTCACATCAGAACAGTACCTATACAACAGTGATTTCTCTTGCCTGGTCAGTTTGCCATATGGATCCAGCATGGTGTATGGCTGAGTGAACAGAGAAGCTACGTGCTGATGATCTCATACGTGCTCTCTGTGGTGGGTATGATGACACTAATATTTCAGAAAGTCATTATTTGACAAAGCCACAGAAACTGTTTTTACCAAAGCTCTTAATGACTGTTATTTAAACCTCCAGACACTTCTAGAAAGAGTGTATATTTTGTGCAGCAGCCGATTTCACACTTCTTCAGGGAAGAAGGATGTTATTGCCAGTAAAAGAGCAGACATCCTATCCTTGTCTGTCTCCCCCCGGATTTACCAGATAATCGCAGTTATCCAAACCAAACTCATGTGAGGATCATTTGAGACAACACTATTCTTAGACAAGAAAGATTTTACATTCGAGTCCAACTGTTGAACACGTTCGCTGATAGAGGCTGTTTGTACTTCCTCTTGATGATTCCTACGGAAGAAAGCCAGCTGTTTGGGCTCTCTGGGGTGAAAAACGTTAGGGTTTAATGTGGTTGTGAATGTTTCCCTAGAGTAGAAGTTAGTGGTGTACTAATTACATAGTGGGCTCAGAGCCCTAGCTCTGCACTGATGCCAGAGCAGTATGTGACTGTTGATCATTAGTATTGGAAAATGCGTCCGCCACAAAAGGACTGCGGTCATTCTAACCCATTAAAACATGAAAGAACATACCCCGCTCTTCTGGAGAAGGAATTCGCGAGACATAAACAGCCTGTAAAATGGAAAACTACATCTGTGTCCATTTGTTTTCCTGAAAGACGGCCACATTTGGTAATCCTTACTGAAATTCTTTCCAATAACGGAGTGTCGTTGAAAAAATGAAAAGAAAAGGCCTGTTTCATCCATCTGTTTTCAATGTGATGCAGTAGTGGTTTTGGAGCAGAGGATGTCTGCACAGTGGGAGAGTGAGAACTGGTGGAGGCTTCAGAGCATTTTGAGGTCTTGACTTAATTTACAAGTATTGGCTTGTTTTCCCTGTGGACGTTTTTTCTCGAGCTCGAAACTGTGGCCCTGTAGTTGTGTCCTTGTTTAGTGTTGATCTGAGCATGATGGATCAAAGCAGCAGGAGGCCCCTGTCCACACGCTTGTGTCCATTCAGCAACGCCATCAGCCTCAAGCCTCAGTACTTCAACATCTTACTCTGGGCATAAAGGCTCCATTAACCTACCACAATACTGTCATGCTCTCGACTCTGCAGTGTTTATATTATTTATCACTCTACTATTATTTATCTGTTCAGTGTGACCATGACCCAGGCTATATAAATGTAACCCTAAACTGAACACACCATCGTAAAGCTTTCAACCATTCACAAGTTGACTTACCCTGGAAGTACTCTGGCTCATGCTTTGGACATAGAGGATGAAGATAACTTCAGGATTGTCAAGGTCAGTGGAACCTTTCGACGTCTAGCATGCCTCACTCTGCAGAGGCTATATGAGACTGCCTCGCCCACAAGACTGCTAGCGCAATGGTGGCTCCTGAAAACGCTTCATATAGATACTCTGAAAGAACATGCTCCTTGAAGAGCAGTGGCTTTGACCTGAAAAGCAGGGAACCTTCTGCTCAGGTCCGATCTGGACGGAAAAAATACGTCCAGGAAGGTGCAGTCCACTAGAAAACCGAATAACCTGCCAAGGAAGGACTTTAGGTTGCATCTCAGAGATCCACTTTCCCACTGACCTGTCCAGTGTACCATAGAGAATTCCAGGGTCAGCGTGGTCTGTTCATCCATCTGCACACTCACCCAAAAAAACGAGGTGCCATGGTCATCATGAATGAATGAATGAATTTATTTCAAACAATATACCACAAAAGTGAACTTGCCTCGCATTACATATTCATATATACATTTTGAACATAAATAGAAACTGATAATATAAACAAGATTTCTAATTGAATAAACTTGTAAGTATACATACCTTCAGATATGAATTAATACAATTTCAACAACTACAATGGACGAACAAAAACAAAATAATCTAATAATCAGCCCAGGTAATAAATAGTCGGTTCTCTGGTTATCTCTTTTGATGTGCAGGAGGTGTGATAGGCTGTGAACTGGTGGCTGTGAATATTTGTTGAGCTAACCATGCTTTGCTCTCCCTCCTTCATCTTTCTGAATACAGAGCTAAGAGACCTTCTAACGTCGCCTTCAAAAACATCTTTCATCTCGGTCTTGTCCTGAGGTTTTTCACCGCTTTGATCCGACCAGGGAATGATTGCCCCTTTGTGTTCCAGAATGGTCTTTCAGTGGAAATGTAGATAGCCCTGATAAGTATCTTGCCTGAAACTCTCACATAAATCAATGGTGGGTTGCAGTATCATTTAACCTTTCACACCTCTCAACGAAGACACATATCCTTTGTTTTGTGTTGAGTGCATTGGAGAATCCTTTCCTCTGCTAATTATTGCACATCAATCATAAAAAAAACAGCAAACAGTATATATAAATGCAATTATTCATTTAATAAATTAATGGAAAAAAGAAACATTTTGACATAAGTGTATCTGGCCAGACATATTAATAAAATACATTGTTTGATAGTGCGTTTTAAATAAACCGAACATCAGCCATTCATGTTTTAAACCAGCAGAGAGCAGACTTGACTGAAAAATGAACCAGCACTTTTGGTCTGCAGATGGTTGAATGATTGTCTTCCACCCCAGTGTTTCCTGCTTGTCCAGTGTTGTTGGGATCTATTCTGACATCCTGCTTGCCCCAGGGTTTGGTGTAGGTGAGCAGCATGATGTTGACCACTTGCCAGTGGGTCTTAAGAGAGATGAGGAGTTTAGGAGTGACTGTATGGGTGGGTGCTTGACTGTGTCTGCCTACACACACACATTCTTGGTATGAAGGAAATGCCTAAATCTGTGTCATGACAACTCAAATTAATGTAACAGCAGGCCTACCGGTGATATCTAATCAATATCAAGAATAAAGTATGTCTACATATATATTGATTTAATATTTTCTAACTGATGTTTAATCTTAATTTATTGTGTCATAAGATGATACATTTACAACTGCTGTAAATTGTTTCTGATCTGTTATGATAACAAGGATTGTAATTGCTTTTGGTGCTGTATTTAACATGAGTCTTAAATCTGGAGTGACATGGAGTAGACAGTAAAATATATCTTCCCAGCGGTTAGCCTCCATTACTCCTGTGGTATGTGGATTATTCATTGCTTTGAAATCTCCCATGTTATTAGTGGTCCAGATGTTTTCAAGAATGGGCGTTAGCTCAGTCTCTGGTTGATTATGTTAATTGTGAGGATAGCTTTAGGGCCACTGGCATGCAGTTTAACCTCTAACCCAACACACTATCTAAGAACTGTGGTTCAACTTTGACATTAGTCCGTTAGAGAGAACAGAAGTGCTGTGCTGTCATTTGGAACAGACTAATGAGGTTCTTCTGTCTAGCTTGACACTCAGCTCACAGTGCCCCAACAGCACAGAGGAACTCATTTAGCCTCACATATAGAACTCCAGATCAAACAAAAATGTCTGAGACGAAATTAATGATTCATAGACCATCTGCTGGCGATGGTGTTTTGAATATCAATACCTTTCCCGCCGGATGTTTAATCACCTGATACCCTTGTTTTGGAAAAGGGAGCAAAAGGGTTGCTTATAATGCTCATGTGTTATGATTCACCTCTGTGGAGCTCATCTGCTAGATCTGCTACACGTCAGGGAAAGGGTTTGGCACTAAGACTGAAACAAGGGCTTTGGCTGGGGCTGGGGTTATGGTGGGGCATAGGACTGGAGCTGTGCCTTGGGCTGTGGTGGGGTGGATCCCTGTGGCCAGCGCTCCATTTCCTCCCTCTGCTCTATGGATCTGACCTACAAAGGCTCTGCTAACCCTGGAGCCTGCAGGCAGTAGCAGGACAGGAAACAGTTGGCCCTCGAAGGGGTGAAGTGGTGCCTGGGACTTTCCCACATGCTTAAGGATCTTCCCCTCTCACTGTGGTCTGCTGCTGGAGCGTGTGTCTGCACCGCTCCAAGCCGAGGGGGAGGTGGAGGAGGGGGGGGGGGGGGCAGGAGGCGAGGAGAGGGAGGGGCACAGGCTTACCCATAGAACTTGGAACTAACTTTTCAGTGGGGATTCATTGCCCCTTAGCAGAGAGAACAGCATGAATTATTTGCGCTGGCAGATGTTCACAGACCCAAATATGCATGAATTTCTGGATCTGGCAGGTTTCCCTCAGCCAGACGTACTGGTTTTCATGATGCGTGCAGGAGCAGTTGTTATTCTGGCTGTTTTACAGAGAACATTAATCTGAGCTGTCATCACCTCCGACCGCTTTGGTGGAAATTATTTCACTCCTTAATAAGGAACTCCGGTGTGTATTACATATGGCGGTAAAGGCAACATTCTTGGTGGGTCTGTCATCATGTAGTTGGTCTCCAACAGTAGGCCTTGTGTATGTCTCCACTGGGTCCTGTGCTGTATAACTGAGATGAAGAGATTATGATATCTGACAGTTATGTACATTTTATGGCAAAATGTCAGTAAGAGAATTTCCTTATTGGATTATAAATGTTTATTTACATATTTTTTTTTGGGGGGGGGGGGGAGGGTTGGTTGTTTGTTTGTTTGTTTGTTTGCAGGTTCTAGGTATATTTGGATTATCCATTTGATACATATCAAAAAGTCTAAACATGACAACATATCTCACACACCTCTAGTTCCATCATGTTTACTGTTTCGATAAACCAAAGAGATGGAGGAAAAAATGGGGTAGGTTTAAGTATTATTATCTGGATGTTCTGATATCTTACTGTACCCGGATTCTCCATCTTGACTGTCTGTCAACCAACCATTTACGTCATTTAGCAGACACTCTTATCCAGAGCGACTTACAGTGAGTACAGGGACATTCCCCCCGAGGCAAGTAGGGTGAAGTGCCTTGCCCAAGAACAAAACGTCATTTGGCATGGCCAGGAATCGAACTGGCAACCTTCTGATTAATAGCCCCGCTCCCTAACCGCTCAGCCTTTTGACCCCCAGCCATGAAGAGCAGGAGCCCCTGCCAACTTGGTTCAAGCTCTCTTCAGTGTGAAGGCTTTGGGTCACATCCACACGGAACTAGTCTACAACCTAAAATACACTGGCACTGCATTACCATTTGTGATCGAAGAGTATCCAGTCAATGGAAGTAAAGCCAAACAATCTGTCTCCAGAATGTGAAACGCAATTCGTAGACTTTATAATGCGTTCAATGTGAATGATGACATTAGGCAGTGTGCTAACGAGACAACGTTGCCTGTCACAACAGCCTTCGTTCATGGAAAATGTCACCATGATGGATGTATTGAAACTCCTAGCAACGAGCGTCATATAATCAAGCCGTCACTGGCTCTCTAAGATGCAATTATAACAATCGCAGAGGCAGACAACCTGTACCTGTCACGCTCTCTCTAACTGCCGAGGGAGAATGACTTAGGCTTAAAGGCTCTTCTACAGGAGGGCCTTGGCAGTCTGCCACTGAGTGTGTTTCCCCTGAGGGCTCTCACTCATGAATCACAGAAAATGTGAATTACACATATTAAAGAGGGTAAACGTCAGTAATCACAGCACTGGGAGGATGCTCAAGGACTCATCAAGCTCGCTGCCTCTGCTTTTAGAGACGCTCATTTGAAGGAGCCACCTCGTTTAGCAGCTGACAGCCCTCCTGTGACAGGGCAGAGGAGGGAGACTGTGGGCCTGTTGTCACGTTCATCCTGGTAGTCTCTTTATCACCTCCGGACAGCTGTGAGATTCACGCGAGGATTGACCGGCTACCGCAGCATGTTTTTTTAATAAGAGGGCAGTTCACTCAGTCTCAACTTTGAACTCTCGGTGAGCGGGGTTACTTTGAAAAAAAAAAGAAAACCGATATCATCCTCTGGGTATTGACATTTCCCTCTCATGGTAATGGAGGTCCTTTCTTCTCCTGAGAGTAAACGACTGACCGCCCTTACATTTGACATGAGGAATATCTTTTGTTTGTTTGTGTGTTTGGTCTGTGGAGTTCAGCCGGTGTTAATTTTCATTTTAGCTAGTTCAGCACATTAGGAGGTCTGGGAGCTCTGGTAAATAAGGAGGGAGGAGAAAGAAGGAAAAATCCCACTCCTTATTTTGTCTTCCCTGTGTGTGTTCCTCCTGTCCTGGAGATGGTGTGGCTGAGAGAATCAGACCACCAGGCCTCCGAGGAGAGAGTCAGAGATAAGAGGTCTGGAGCCGCTCCAGATGACTTAGTGCCGAGTTGAGTCTCTGACAGAAAACAGCCCTCAGGGAACCACAAGCACCCATAAATATTTAGGCACCAAAGAGGTTTATGGAGTTTGTTGTAAAAGGATTTATAGTGGAGTCCGAGGCCATCCAGCAATGTCAGAGGGCTCGGAGCGATGTTTAGTACATCGCAGACTGCTGTATCCTCCCACATCCCTGGGCCAAGCAGGGAAAATGAACCAAATAAGCACTTCAATGTGAGGAACGCAAACATCATTTACTGCTCCAAACAGGTTTCAGAAAACAAGTGTGTGTCAAACCTCTCAGCCTTCCCAGATCAAATCATAATTGCTTGCAGAGAAGATTTACAAACAAGACAACTTTGGAGCCAAATATGGACAGAGTATGTAGTCTTTGTTGTTACACATCATGAGCATACAATTATGTGCTCTATAAACTGCAATTGACAGCCAAGAAGAGGTTTGAACTGCTGGTAAGGGATAGATGCAATGTTGTTCTGAAAAGGAGTATCAACGAACCGATTTACTATGAAGGTAGACCAGCTGTGGGGAGCTGGAAGAGCAAGGCTCATTGTCTAGGGAATGTGGCTGCAACACATTCTGTTAGGTTGATTGAGCAGACCTGGGTATAAGTGGCATTTATGAACCTACGCTTAATGCAAACAGAAAGGACCTGTTTCCCAGGAGGATGAACAGAGGCTGTCTATAAACTGTATATGTTTTACTTTCTTATCGGTTCAACAGTACTTGTTCAGCCACCAGCTTTACTCTTCTCACCTCACTGACGACACAACCTTATCAGTCCTACATGATGTACTATCTTTTGCACATCTCTCATCTCAGTCCTCCCTCGAGTCTGTCCATCTCTTCTCTTCCACCCCCGCCCCCCCCCCTCCCTCCCCAGCTCCAGGACAACTGCACCTCTCCTCCCTTCTCCCTCTCACCTTTCTGCCTTGCCCCTGTCCTTTCCTATCAGTGCACACCTCCTCCACCTCAGCCACCCTCCCCCATCCGGGTCACAGGTCTGCTTGGTCCCATATTGCCGGAGGATCAGGAATCCTCATTATCCTGTTAACTGTACATTTATCTGACAAGGCAGAGGAGAGCGAGCGACCCCGGCATCATTAAGCTTTAATGGAGAGCACAGAAATGAGGGAGAAGCCGTAAAAGCAAGAGCAGAACCAGAGTCTCTCTTTAATGTCTGTGATCGCCCTGACAGGATTATTAATCAGGAACTAAAGGAATTTCAAAACCTTTGCTCTCAGCTTCCTCACTTAGAGTCTTTAGCTAGCACCATTACATAGCAACCCAGGGTCAGGAGGTCTGTAGCTAATTGGTTCTACAGGGTTTTGAATAACAATGAGCCGAGCCCAATTACTGAACTACAGAGAGGCGGAGATGAGAGGAGAGAGAGGGGGGACCCAGTGCACCGCGGATGAAGAGAGTGAGAGGAGGAGAGGAGGGGATGGGAGGAGATGAGGGAGGTAGTGTTTCATGGCTGCTGCCTTCATCGTCCTGAGAGCAGGGATATTAATGAGATCTCTAAATGAGCGCTGGCGGAGGCTGGGGCGATGTGTAGCTCGTGGTGGAAAAACAGCCGTGTTCCTGCAGGACAGCACCCCCTCACACACGCACGCTCACTTCATTTTTTATTCCATTTGAGTCAAAGATTCGCACAACCCAGCCGTTGCTATTCTTTCCAGATTTTCTCGCCTGTTTTGCATCTTGTGTTCAATTATTAGTGATACTTTTTTTTTCTTCTTCTTCTTCTTGTATTCTTCCCTTGCATCTAATGAGGTGGTGGGGTGGTGGGGGGAATCTGAAGAGTCAAGCTTTGAAGTTTAGCTCCCCTATCTGTACTGATCCATCCTCGCTTAGTGACCCCTGCTGCCTTGTGGAGGTTTTTGCTCTGTTCCATTCACCGTGATATTTAAGCAGTGCCAGAGCAGATGGATTACACCATGTCTGAACAAGGTAGTTTTCTCATAGTCCGCTAGTTATGAAAGAGCTGATAAAACAACAGTCTGGGATGAAACCATTATCTAAGAATATGTCCCCCGCCCCCTCCTCACCACTTTCAATAAGCCCCATCGAAGCCGTCATGGCCTTCGCGCCACACACTTAACTGCCGTTCAAGGGTTTCAAATTGGGAATGTGATTTAGACATTGCCTTAAACGGATGGTTCATATTCACCTAAGCTGTCACAGGCTGCGGGTGATGATCACTGTTGCTTGCGGCGCGTTGCTTTAACTCTGACCTTTCCATCGTCACGGAAGCAAACACGTTTATGTGTAGTTGTGCCTGCCTGCTTGGGCAGTTGAGCGTTTTTTGGCAGAGATAGCTACGCCATGTCTGTGTGGGTTGTCCGAGATGAAAAAGAAGCTTTCATGGGTAGGCACTTTTAATTGGCCAATTTTAAAGAGGGAAGGGCTCGAACCGGCTTTTAGTATGCAGTTTGTATTCTGATGTTCAAACCTGAACGACTAGAGCATTAAATCCATCTTGCTTGTGTTTCAACGAAGGCCAAGGACACCCTATTGGCGGGTTTTAAATGTGTTGTTGATGTTTGTTTGCTTGCTCTTCTGGATGAGGGAACTGTTGGGTCGTTGACCTATATCACTTGTAGGGTAAAATGTAAACACGCTTACGCACAATAATTCCCTTCAACAGCCTGCTAAGATTCGGATTACTTTATAAATCCCACCATTTAGGCAACGGAAGATATCATTCCAAAGAGTGCATAGATGGAGTACATAATGTAGGGCGGTTATGAACTCCCGAATCTGCATATTTGCATACAGTAACGGGGCTGCAGCTGCGGTCTCAGTAGAGTTTATCATTCACATTTATTTTGTCTCTCTAATTACCTAATTAATTCTGTTGTTTTGATTGTCGTGTTTACCGTTAGCTTTGTGGAGGCTTAATCCTGTTCTATTTGTCGGTTTGAAGAAGGAGCGGTCTCACTGAATAATTCATGCTGTGTTCCAGCGACAGCGCCTCCGTTTAAATGATGAAGGCATTCATGAATCCTCCACCCCCTTCCTCTCTCTTTCTGTCTTTCTGGTTTTCTCCTCACGCCCTTCCTCTTTTACTCTGTTCACCCACCAACACCACCGCGCTCTCTCTCTTCCTCTCTCCGTCTGTGACTGCCTGGGGCGGTGGAAATGGAATGTTAGTAGAGGGAGGAGAGGAAGGTTTCAGGATGCTCACGAGCTCACCTCAAATGAGGCAAAGGGGGAAAAAACATGCTTCTCTAATGTGTGGAGCCGGGCTCTGATAGGATTGACTCAAAGCCCTGTCTTATCCAACACTGTAATGTGACCTTTCATCTCCTCACAGGAAGTGCCCCACTGCATTTGTGTGTGCGTGTGCACGCTTGTGTTTGTGTGTGTGTGTATATACATATGTGCGTCTGAGCCAGGAATGCAGACACTTGAGTAGACGGGCTTTCTGGAGTGCTGCTGATGTGTCAAAACGTTGTTCAGTGATTGATATGGGCGGGTCACGTGGTGGCGAGGTGTCTACTTCACACTGCCTAGCTGCGACTTATTTTTGGCAAAGGCTGTTGGGGACACTGGAGGGAGGAGTGCAGGCATCAGCGAAACCAGTCTGTCTGTAATTAAACGCAGAGGGAAACTCATTGGGGATGACTGGTCTTCGAAGTGCTCCTCCTCTATTCCAGAGTGCCGTGCTTCTGAAGGAGGGAGGTGTAGAGGCAGGAGGTGACTCGGTGGGTTGTCTGCTTGTAGTGTTTACTGCGAGAGCTCTCAAGGCCTGGCAGCTCTTTCACCAGCTCTGAGAAGGCCTACAGGCCTACAGGCGGCACCACTTCCACTTTGTTCCCTGCTCTCCTTCCCCTTCAGTACAAACCTTAGCTGGGGAACAGTCCAGCGCCATGCACTGTGTCTTCTATTAGCTATGTGACTTGGTCTGGCCACAGCCACGAGCATGGCTACCCCTCAGGATAGCTTTGTCCTTTAAGCACCCTCTAGCCTAGTTGAATGAAGTTAGCACACTTGGATTTGTGTGGCTGTGTATGTGTGTGTGTGTATGTGTGTGTGTGTGTGTTTGTGTGTGTGTGTGTGCGTGCGTGCCTAAGTGCACATGTGAACACGTGTGTGTGTGTGTGTGATGTCTGTCTCTTTTGATGCCAGTGTACTCGGTGGGCACTTTTGTTAACAGACAAATGCCACAGACAGAGCCTGGAGGGATTCCCATGGTTTTATTTGACTTCTTGAACGTGTTGTTTTCTCTGCATGGCTGTGTGCTCGGCATTCCATTTGATCTGCCCTAAACATACATCTTTAATCTTAGCTGCAGGCTGTGAGAGTGTGTCACAGCGCTTCAACCGAGACAGAATTATCCAGGCCTGTCACAAGTCCTGCCCCTGGAGGGCCTGCAGGGGGCAGCGTGACGATGAGAGTGTCGCCTCCCAGTCCCATCCACCTGCACTACCGCGCCACCGCAGGCATGTCTTCATTAACACACATCTTTATCAGCACATGGGGAGGGGGGGAACAAAAAGAACCCACAACAGCCTCGGAATGAAACATCACGGGCCCGCTGGGTGTTCCACTGTTTGTCGTGACACAGAGGACAAGTTATGCTAATTGAGAGTTACTTGCATAATTAGAAGAAAAAAAATGTTATCATTATTATTAGTAGAGAATAGTCAGACAGAGGGTAATTCTGAGTTTCCCAGCAGGGGGCGCTGTCAGAGAATGTCAAGGAAGGACGCCCTCTCAGTGCTTTTTCCGGGCTTTTGATGCTGGGTACTTACCCATTTGCTCGAATACTTTGCTCGAGTAGCTGGCTGTAATGATAATTACATTTCTGACAGTGTTTGAAAGCACTATTCCTCTCAGACGATCTGCCGTGGAGTGTGTTGCATCTTATGTACCCAAGATAAATGATGTGTTGTAGGTTTCATTGTTGCTATAGTCCGGTTCTTCCTGCTGTGTGGTTCAGCTTTCATATGGCGATGATTACTGTGCAGAGGAGGGTTTAGAGACGCTGGAGGACTGGTGTTAGGTGTATTTTATTGAGTTGAGTGTGTAGGGCCAGTGAGAGATGGCTGAGAGGTGATGTGGATGCTTTTATAGAACCACTTACCCACATAGAGCTGTGAGGAGGCAGACCTTTTGTATTTACATTGGCCAGACAAGATCGTCATAGCAGCAGAGCTGAATGGATTAGGAGTCCATTAGACCCTCGCTAGTTTTGCAGGTCATTAAGGTTCAATATCATTCCGTGATATCCTGTTGTCCACTCTCCCTCTTGAGTGAAATCCGCTGATACAGACTATCTGGTACGCTGTGCACAGGAAGTTATCTATCCAGAGTGCCAGGGAGATGCTTGAAGACAGTGAGGGATAGTTTATCCCGCATTAAGTATGCTTTTCAGATACTTTACAAGGCCCCGGGGATTAGGATACTGCACTCATCACAGAAGAAAAAGGTAACACTCAAAATAACTGCCAACAGCGGGGTGTAGAGTCCTGTGGAGACTGCTGTGAAGGCGGGGGCCCAGGGAAGGAAACACCGAACACCTGTAAGGAAATGTCTCTGCCCAGCCTGTCCCAGTTTTTCTCCCCAATATGGCTGACTTTGCAGCCTGTATGAGAGGACAGCAGAGAACATTCCCTCGCTTCAAAGGCTTATTTCATCTTTGTGCGTCTGCCCACGGCCAGAACTATGGATTAATATTTCACAACATGTTTCCTTCTTGCCGCCCCACCCGTCCCCCCCCACCCCTCCCCTCCACACACACACACCTCGCGCAAACACACATACGCAGACACATACACACTTCCCTCCTCTGCCCCAACACCTTCTTACACACAAACACACACTTCATTTCCTGTTCACCACTTACTCTGTTCTCCTCTGCTCTCTCACAGCCTGCTAGCAGAGATGTGTGATATTTTACCATATCTCATGTTTTGCTGCTTCAGTGCTCCCTCAGTCTATTCACTGGTGCCGTATGTTTTATGAATTAATAAGGAATGATCCTGGACGGTCCAACAAGGCAGTTGAGGAGCCGAGATCAGAATGATGGAATGAGAGAAGGGAAGAGAGAGAGAGAGGATGCCTTCTGCAGTCGAATTTTAATGAGTACCAAGGGGAATATCCATTTTTTCCCTATTTTTTTTTTCTCTTTCCTTTTTTTTCTCCTTCGCTCTCAGGAGCCTTATGGTGCATCGCTCTAAATCACTGTCACACAAAGGATGTTTTTCCCATCATGCCTCTGGTTTGGCTGATAACTGTGTCATCCTGTGGCATCGGCGCCTCACCGGCACACCTGCTCTGCTGTCCTAATTGAACAGATGATCTGCCAATTTGTCATGTTTATCTTCAGCTCTTCCTGGCGTCAGTGCCCTACTCTGCTCAGCCCCCTCAGAACACAGTGCAGATGTTAGCAGCGTTTTTTATGACAGATCTCGTAGTCATTACTGAATAATTCATTGCAGCATTAATGTCTTTAGATAGCATCTCCAGTATCTAGCTTGCGCAGTCTTCTCCCACTCTCTTTTCCTCCTGCCATCTCCTCGCCAGGGAGAACTTATTATTCTCTGCTCTAACACCAAAGTATACGGATAAAAGATAATTGCCTGGCTTGACTCCTCCATTGATATGAAAATGGGATTTAAATGATTCGCTGAGGTTTAAAGGTTAGTTGAAGGTTATTACTGGAGAGGACAGGCGAGGAGAAGAGCCTCTCGCTGTATTGTTCAGTGGCAAGGCTGACGAGGGGACGCTGAAAGGCCAATTTGCAGAGCATGCTGCACAGGCCTCTCATGAATAAACTGAAAGGCTCTCAAGAGATCTTAACATGGGAGAAGTCAATTATTTATAAGCAAATGATGTCTGCCTTTTTCTGTACATAAACAGGGTTTGTTATTAATAAGATAGAGACCTTGGCTTTACTGTCCACAGTTCTTTCCTATGATAATCATGCCATGCTGTTCCATACATTGAGATGGGGGATTACAAGCAGCTATTATGAACAAAAGGCTGTCTCGACAATTTGAATAAATCTGATCCCTTGCATGCCTGTAAACTTGCTGCGGTTCGAAGGTCTTTGGAAAGAGACTTACTAAATCATCAAGTGCTGATCTGTCCTCCAGGTTTACAGCCTCTGTGGTCGGCCTGTCACGTCTCCTAGCAAACTGTATTACCATGGCAACTGGGGTATGTATGTATGCAGGTGGTGTGCTTTAAGAAGGGAGTCGTGGGGAGTGGGCTGACAGCCGGAGACGGCAGCAATAGACGCCCTCAGTCTCTGCGTGGAGAGACCTAGTCTGATACATCACCATGGCGATGCCCTGGAGCAAGAGGCCGCAGACAGCAATATCTCCTCAAAGGGATTTCCTGCTCTGTACCGTTTTGGTATTTTGTTTTTCACCAGTGTTAGAAATTTAAATAAATATTGCCTTTTTAGTTTACCAATGACTTAGTTCTGCATTTCTTATCATTACAATACACAATCCCTGTATCTCATCCTGTTTTGTTTGTTGTAAGTTCTTTTAGTTTGTTAAATCATATTACAGGTGCAGCATTTACAACATTTCAAGAAACTGCTTTTAGTGTTGTAAAACAATATGTATATTCCCCGATGGCTCACAATTAGTATGCAAACAGTTGAAGTAGACATCTGATCTACTGTGTAGGTGAACTCCTGCTGGTGAACACATCAAAGACCTGTAAGATGAGAGGTGGAAATAATCACACTCCAGGGACAAAGCCACAGAACACACCTCCCCGACACCTGCAGCCCTCCCTCCCTCCCTCCCTCCCTCCCTCCCTCCCTCCCTCCCTCCCTCCCTCCCTCCCTCCCTCCCTCCCTCCCTCCCTCCCTCCCTCCCTCCCTCCCTCCCTCCCTCCCTCACTCCCTCCCTCCCTCCCTCCCTCCCTCCCTCCCTCCCTCCCTCCCTCACTCACTCCCTCCCTCCCTCACTCCCTCCCTCCCTCCTTCTCTTCCTCTCATTCTTTTGTTTCCAGAAAGAACAGCCACTTCACCCCAGCATCCAGATGGAACAAGTCACTCTGTCTCAGTAAGATGACTCCAGTCCCTCAGGTTTCTAAATAAATAACCTTCTGTCGGTTCTTGACGACTAAATGTGTCTGAACACAAATTCCTCCAAAGTCCCCTAGACCCCACACCCCACCCAATCGCCCTACCTTTTTGTACCTCAATTTTCAAAGGCAACAAACAACAACATTTAAACATCTACTACTTTTGAACTATGAAAAGTGAAAATGGACCAGAATTTCAAGCATGTATCAGCCTTCCTCCGTCTAGTTTTTGCTCCTCCAGTGACGCGGCCAGTCCCCGCCCCCAGGCCTCTGCTGCTGTTTGTCTAGACCACAGCACCGCAGGGGGTGGCACAGGCAGTATAGCAGCACACAGACATCAAGGCTCAAGGCCCGTTGTACCCTGACACTCCTCCGCCATCCTGTGTCAGACTCCTGCTTATCATTAGATCTGATAAGGCGTAGAGTACAGGACTGTTACGCGTGCTGAGATGAGCTCCGTCTCTGGTTAAGGTTGCGTGGAGGAGAAGTGCGGTGCTGAGGCTGACAGGGCTGACAGACGCCCCTCCTCTGTACTGTGATGTGTGTCTGTACTGTCTGCTGCCTCAGGGTCTCACTGAGCATCACTCTCTTCCCCTCTCACTCTCCTCTCCAGCGCTGTGCCAAGAAATTGGATGCTGTTCCTAAAGCTAAGCACTTCAGGATGAAGGTTTTTTTTTTTTTGTGGCTCCAACTGCTTGTGTGATTACAGACCGATCGATACCTCTTGGTTTCCCTGGCCAACTCGGCCCACTGGCACAGGAAATGATGCGATCCATGAGACTGTGACATTGACAGGCCCAAGAGAGGCGACAGTTTCACTTACCAGAAAACCGCTCTCCATTAGCTCTGTCTGCTGGGCTAGACAGCTCTGCTGTGTCATTGTTCTGCTAGCGAGGCTGTGACACTTGTATTATAGAGCTGGCAAATGCTTTCATTATCAGCTCCTCGCTTCCTTATCAAAATTTTCATCACATTTGATTGGCAGCTCCTCTAGAATAAACACAGAGAAAATGCTATCTCCTCTGACCCTAAATGACACAGCCATTCCACCCCTTCCTAATGCCCCCCACTGTTCTGGTGCCTAAGTCATCAACACCATCCTGGATGCCCTCTGTCATTGTGCAGGGGTCAAAGGGTTAACCCTCTTGGTCTTTCTCACAGCTCTGGGGCTTTGAGGCCAGAGCGGATGCTGAGTCTTGCTCTGAATGGATCGTCTCTAAAACCTTCCAGAGTGGAGCAACTCTCTCGGTGCAGACAATGTTTACAGCTGAGCCAGCGTCTCCTAAGCCATGGCGCTTGTATTGACCCCCCCCCCCACTCCTCCCTTGCTATTTCCTAGTTTGAAACAATATAGCCTGCCTGTTGTTATTGATTCTAGAGACCTGGGCCTTTGTAAGTGCTCCTTTGAGTCTGCAGTTATATTAAGCAATTGTTCCAACAGCAGATGACAGGGCTGGGAAGGTCTTGGCTGCTTCCAATAGACCAGCTATTACCCACATGTTAATTGATTGGGTAGCAGGAGGAGGGAGGAAGTCGGGGTAGTTAGAAGCCAAAACAAGACTCAAGCCAAGCTGAAGTAAACACTAGCCTTGATGATGAAGATATTAATCACTGATTTGCTCAACCACTTGACAAATGTGTCTGCATAACGTTGTAACAATATCTCAAGATAATAAAGCTAAGACTGTGTCATTTTTGTCTAAATCTGCAGTTGAAATTCCCAAAATATTTTTTTTTTATTTTGGCCTCTACGAATTGTACTGCATTGTATATTGTACATGTATATACATGTATTTTAATATGAGGGTGTGTGCAGCTCTGAGGTAGCATGGCACAGCCACCAGTAGAAGGGCAATATTGCATGGAGAGCTGTTTTATGGAAGCCACCCGTAGTAAATGCTCCATTCATCCTGTCTGTCTGCTCTGGCCTCCATTTCCCCTCCTGTCATACGCATGATTAAGACCAGCTTGGAGCATTTATCACAAGGCCAGCTAGACAGGGGAGGAGGGACTTCGAGGGGGGGGGGGGGGGGGGGGGGAAGCCCACCTTTCTTTTTTCTTTTTCTTTAATCCACATATCTC
Source organism: Hypomesus nipponensis (assembly GCF_054491055.1). NCBI lineage: Eukaryota > Metazoa > Chordata > Actinopteri > Osmeriformes > Osmeridae > Hypomesus > Hypomesus nipponensis. Next base: position 19,120,102 of record NC_140374.1, read on the forward strand.
CCTGGGCTGTTTTAGCCCGCAATATTATTAACAAGATACCTCTAATCTTTTGCCACATTGCAGAACTGGCAGAGATTCCAGTGACAGTGTTTTCGACCCGTATGCATAATGCATTTAAGATTATTATTTGTGAGTAGTCATGTTGTTTTCAGTGAATTGTTTTTTTGTAAGTGAATAATCCTATTATCTTCCACTTCCAACCCCAGTTGCAAACATTGCTGCAGTTGCATTTCTGTGAAGAGGTAATTTGCTAATGGCATGGCCCTTATTAGAAAGCAATTATTAATAATTACCAGTGGGTGATAAAGGAGCTGATTTAGTTCTTCAGGCACGCTGTTTTTCTAGGAAAGCATATGTGTGCGTTTGTGTGTGTGTGTTTGTTCATGTGTGTGTCTGTGCGTGTGTGTGTCTGTTCATGTGTGTGTCTGTTCATGTGTGTGTCTGTTCATGTGTGTGTCTGTGCGTGTGCGTCCAGACTGTCTCTCCGGTCTCTCACAGAGATGATTGCCACCCCCCACCTCACCTTTACCTCCTCTGGCTGGCTGCCAAGCAGAGACGTTGTCATTATCAGTGTACCAGAGGGGTGGGTAAATGTCATTATTGCAGCCGCTGAATTCCTCCAGGGAATCAGCAGCTAGCCGTTTAATTTCTCTAACAGCCTGAGAAGTATTTGTTGCATCACAGAGCCAGTTCATAGCAAACATCCATCGCCGCTATGCAATTAACGACATAGATCATTTACATAGCCACAGAGCTCATTTTCATAATGTTCCCTTTATTATCAGAGGAAGAAATTAACCCAGGAATTTATTTACACACCCACTGCAAACGGAAACACTGTGCTAATTGGCTGTTAGATGATTAATAAGCATACAGGAGATGCTAATGAATGGTGCGCTCACTGTTTCAGTGGGGCTCCAGCACTGGGTTGTTGTTTTGGCGGCAATAATTAGACACATAATTATGTACTTGTTGCTCTTTGCTTTCGAGCAAATACCATCAAACATTAAAAAGAATTGCAGTGCTAAGAGTTTGCACTGGGTCTGACTGAAGGGTGTTTTTGTTGTCATTTGGAACACTCTGGCTTGAACGGCCTAGGAGTGTGGCCTAACTCCTCTTATCTCTGACTGAAAACCGTTCTGTACAGTAGACAGAGGAGAACAGGAGTGCTTTTTCCTCTCCTTTATAACTAGTAACCAGACAGCCCAAGTTTGAGCCATATTGTTTTTGTGGAAAATGTAAACCATATTTTCATTCTCCATCTGCTCTCTGTGAAATCTCAAAACTCAGTAATGTGTAGTGGAGGCTCCTTTGAGAGGACTGCTTATGAATATTTGATGCAAATCCTCCTTTTTACCACTGACACGGCTCAGAGCGGGAAGCTCATTGATCTGGTGTTATAATCACAGATTAAAAGAACTCTCCCCAAACAATTCTGTGATTAAAGCTCTGTTTATACGCCTCAGTCATGACCAGCCCAGATTTATGTGGGCCTTGAGGAGAGAGAGTCTCACTGGTGCAGAAAGAGCTCCATTACACAGACTGCCTTTTATGTGGATCCCATTGGCCATTGTGAACACGAGCATCTCTACGTTGGTGTTTCAACTCATTAGCTTTCAAAGTTGGCCCTGAGTCCAACATGCCGATAATGACACATCCTCAAGGAGACAAAATGAAGCTAAACACAATTTCCAGGATATTCCTCTCTTTTTTTCGTACTTCACTTTTTGGCTCCCTGGTTTTATGGCGGTTTGTGTTCGGCAGACAGATGGCCTACTAAAGAAACCAGCCTCTCTCTGAACAGTCCTATGAGCAGGTGGCTAACGGACACACATTAGATGTTGGATTGCATAGACACAACATTGTCATCTGGAGACGTCCCACCTGCTTAAAGAGGTCTTAAAGCACATACACTTTGGTGTGCAACACAGAAAACTCCAGAGAGAGACTCTTCCGCTTTCTCCAATCCTCAACCGACACGAGCGAAAAAGACACAAAAAAGCAAACACTGTTTCAGTGGGCCCTGGGCTCACTCGGCCAACCTCGATCTGCCTTTTTAAACGATTGGCGAATTTCATCTTAATTATATTAAAGATAAGTAAAACCTAGAGTTCATTATCATCTTGTCCTCTGTGCCAAATGTGGATATGTCTGGCACTGCAGCATGTTCCGTATCCTTTCTGTACCAATATTGTCTCCGGAACAGAGTGGTGCGTGCCCAGGTTCCCTATGATGTGCTCAGACCGAGTCTGCTAAGATTATGGTGTGCTAGGAGACAGTTTCACCTAACATATACCACGAGCACATTAGATGCATACCAATTACCGAGATGACTGCCTCTGGGATGAAGTAGCTCTTCCAGATGAAGCATTCTTCTGTTGTGATTGGGAGACCCAAAGACATTCCGAGCTAAAGGGTCGGTAAACGAATGAGCTGAATAACAAAAGACCCGATGTAACGACGCCAGGACACGCTGATCCAGACCCACACTGCTCCTCTCAGGTGGCTGTCCGAGATAGGTAAAGACGTGTAGAGCTCACTGGGTTAAATCCAGGCCCAGCCTGCAGCCACATCCAAATTAAATAGAGTTTTGGTTCGCATTTAGCTTCGTGGCTAGCACGGTTGGGTAGACTCTGGTACATACCGATAAAATACGTTTTCTGAGGAAGTCCACATTGATTTTTTGTCTCTTCAAACACCTTTAACCGGAGGTCAGCATGTTATTAAGATTTGGTCCAGGGTTGGCTGGTTTGCTTTCCTATACAGCAAGAGTCTGTCGTTCAACTCAGTAGAATGCATGTTCACTCAACCTTAGCTCAAGGTGTGCGATTATTATGGTAATTTATGGTGCTGTTTTTATGCTGGTCACACAACAGCTTGACAGGAAGATGTAGTAGCTTGCTCTGTGATCATGAGGATGGCAAGGAGAGAGGAAGGCTGAAGCCATCTTTAGTAATTAAATTATCCTTAATGGCTAATTGGATCAATTTGGAAGGCAGAGACTGTCAAGGATAAAAGTAATCATCTAAGCAATTGCATTTTTTTTTTCTTCTCAGACACGTCTTGTAAAAAGGCGAGGTGTGATCGAGAAGGTTAATGTAATTACGGTCCAATTCTTACACTTACTTCTCACAATACAGCTAATTAATCTTGGAGATCTTTAGACAATAATGAAGCATGACAGGACCACCCTCCTGAATTCGCTGGAAGTGTTTGAAGCTACAGTATTATTCAATTTTGTTAGCCTTGCCAGCCTTGTTCCTCAGTCACAGTGCTTGCCATGCTAGGCGGCTACACATTCTTTGCTGCTACAGTTCAGGAAAGGAGAAGCACGACAAAGAGATCTGCCCTACTCTTAAAACAGGTTTATTTTGTCCTCACAACAGAATAACGTTTTAGTATTATTGTCATGTTTTGCCCCCCAATAAAGTGTTGATTTACATTTTGTCTCAGATGAGCTCTCTGGACCCAGTGAGGTGTAAAGCAGAGTAATGAGAGAGCGGCTACGCTTATGAACAGAGCATTCATATTCATTAGCAGCAGGCATTAACATACGAAGGCTGTGGCAGGTCTGTGATGCATGTTTTATGAGTGCAGTTAATGGTACACTGACAGCACTGCGGGCTATAAAGAGCCACGACGATCCAACAGATGAAAGTCGCGGAGCCGTGGGCCGATTATTGATTCTCCCCTGTGTCCTATTGATCTCTAGTGTTTTCATCTGGTGGAGGCTGGCTAATCTGCTCTGTATCCAAGAGATGCCCACAGTGCAGTCCATTGACTCTGCTATCAATAGCTACAAAGCTGGATATCATTAAATTCTCATCACTTTGTCTCACATGCCTTAGACTACTCAGTGCCCTGCATGACCTCTGCACAGCCAGGCTTGTTTGAACTTGATTGACTCCTGCGTCTGGTCTACATTTTAATAGCTCTTTCCATAACAAACACTGTCTGTAATAAATAGCGGTGCAGTACAGATATAGTATTGAACACTGCCCCAGAGTATGGGTTTACCTTGCACTATCCTATACTGCTGATCTATAGAGCACATAGAGGTTATAGTCAATGGAAAATCCACTCTGCCTTTGTCAGCAAACATTAGATGGACCTCCTTCTTTAGATTGGAAATGGATTTCAACTTGATTTAAAGACTAGTTGCCCCTTATAATGATGATGGTGGCCCATGGGGGACGATGACAAAAACAACAACTGGAACAGATGTGAATATTGTAAAAGATCTAGACTACAATGCTTGTGTTTATGACATGAAAGGTCTTTGTACCGCAGTCTGTCAGAGGCACCAGTGTGAAGCGCTGTCAGTCAGTCGGCTGAAGGCATCCTGAGGGGGCAGCCGGCCGTGTCAGCCACTAAAGAGGACGCAGGAGAGAGCCATCAGCAGGGTAGCTCCAATGAGGGGCATATTTCACCCCTGACAGGCCGGGAGGACCAGCCCTCCCCCAGAGAGTGGGGCACTGCTGGGACAAGGACGGGTGACGCAGGGATCGATGGTGCTTAAGGTGCAGGGGTGACAAGGACAGGTGCGGGGGAGAATGCTGCGCTACGCTCCATTAGAGACAGGAGGCTACCCGCTGAGGGCAGACAGCATGATAAACAGCCTCGGGTCTGATAATAGTGTGTCTGATCAATAGGCTGTCCGCCCACAGCTACCCATGGGACAGAGGAGGAGGAGGGCTAGCCACTGACCCTGAGGTCATGGGGTGTGTGTGTGTGTGTGTGTGTGTTTATGCCTGGGCAGACTCTCTGACAGATCTGCTCTCTCTCAACCTATCACCCTAACCTCATCTCTGGTAGACTAATAGAATCTGCCATGCATATCCAATTAGTATCTGTATGTCCTTCACTTTAGCTCGCATGGTTTATTCAAATGAACACATAGAAGATGATATGCACACCCCCACATTCTTTTCTGGAATGCATTGTGTTTATTGATGCATATTAACACCATACTGTCTGAGCAAAATGTGTTGATATTGGTCTTGGTGTATGAGAACATGGTGTGTGTGTACGTCTGTGTGTGTGTCTGTACGTCTGTGTGTGTGTGTGTGCAGCCCTGACAACCTCTGGGCCTTTGGTGGTGGAGTTAAGTCTTTAACTATTTCGGGCAACACGTCACAGCAAGGTTACATAAACTACCATGAAACTGCTTTGTTTTTAAAATTAATGTAATGGTTTTGTTTGGCTCATTTTACATTTACATTTATGCATTTCGCAGACGCTTTTATCCAAAGCGACTTCCAAGAGAGAGCTTTACAAAAGAGCATAGGTCACTGATCATAACAACGAGGTAGTCCCAAACATTGCAAGCAGCCAAAACATGAAGCATACATTGTGAAAAACTAAACAAACTAAACATTTTACTGGTCTTTTATTTTTATTTTTTTCAAATGATCAAAGCAACCTCTGTCAAAGATAGTCCAGTAATAGAAACACGTTGAAGTGAAAATTCGTCAATTTATAGAGTTAAAAGAAGCAAGTTCCTCTTTGTGGTTGGAATGAGAAGGAAGCCATGTCACTTCAGCAGGCGTTCTGCACTTTAGCTTTGCTTCGTGGGGGAGGAGTGGTGTGTGTGTGTGTATGTGTGTGTGTGTGTGTGTGTGTGTGTGTGTGTGTGTGTGTGTGTGTGTGTGTGTGTGTGTGTGTGTGTGTGTGTGTGTGTGAAGAAGGGGGGTGTCACAAAAAACACAGAGCCAGTCATGTTGTTAGTCACTGAGTCAATACCACGTCTGCTCCAGAGGTGTTTTGTGTCAACCTTATCTCAGAGCAACAGTTGTGGCTTCAATGCCGGAGATGGCATCCTGACTTGGGGAGCGAAACTCTGTATCTAGAGTCAACCTCACAAACCAGAAACCGCAAGCAGCGGCAGCTGCCTCTGTAGCCCAGCGCGCTGTGACTTCAAACACTGACAAGCTGGAATAACATTTTGCTTTGGGTGGCTTGTCTTGACGGCTCCCAGCTGCTGGCAAGCTGATGTGAGGGAGACAAGATTTATTACAGGCCTTGTTGCGTTTGGATAAAACCAAACCACATTGTGCGGAAAGTGTGATGTCCCGGAATGTGCAATGATCTCCCATGGATGCTGGATAGAAAGACCAGATACATTTATTGTAAAATCCATTTCAATCTAACTAGATACTGTGTTAGGGGGGTTGTTCCTGAATCGTTTTGAAACAACGGAAAGTACCTGGTGAGTTAGTAAGAGGTGAGTGCAGATATAGGCCTGCAGTGAAGATGAGAAGCTATGATTACACCTCCCCGGCTCACAGCACCTTAAGAAGAAGAACACTCGACCCACACAGCATCCGCTCACACGATCCCTGTGACCCGTTTCACTCTGACTCAAGTGTCAAGTTATTTCATAACAGGAAGTGTGAAGTGACAATGAACCGATGGAATGGCCACCCGCAGACCTCCTCCCCTGAGGAACCCTGTGTACTGTATGGAGGGCATGTCAGCCAGCAGATTGACAAACCAAACAAAACAGACAACGCAGATGTTGGACAGTGGCTACATGTCGTTTGGCGAGGAAAAGACAAGTGGCAGTTGGTTCTGAGCACCAAAGGTGGTTGTGCTTGCTCTATATTCATGTACAGTAGTTCAGAAAGCTGGGGTGTGCGCGTCGTTAAAGGTTAGGCAGGTTGACTTGCTTACAAGCGCCCTGTTTTCACACCTGTGAGTCAGGGAATTGAAAGCGAGACAGGGAGCGGAAGAACTCGACCGCAACACCAACAGGAAGTGGTGTGGAAACTCACTTAACAGACGTCGTGTCTGTCTTGTCACCAGCCCTGGAGAAAGGGTGTGTGTGTGTGTCTGTGTCTGGTGTGCTGCCTCAGCTGTATCTGCATGTGGTGAGGCAACCATCCGCTCCACTCAGCTGCAAACACTCCAGCCAAGCAAATCTATCACAGATGCAACGGCTGCACACAACCTGCTTTGAGCCACAGGAAATCATGTGATGCAGAAACCCTACCTCTGTACCAAGGGCTATTTTGGGACCTATCAGTTTCATCTCTTCACACCTTCATGTCTACGGATGAAACAATAGAGGTTGGGGACAATAAAGGTTGGAATACTCATTACAGACTTTGTTTTAAACTCTGTATTATAAAGCAGTTTACCGTTATTGTGTGGAATTAATTAACCCTGTAAAACGTGGTGGTTGTATGTACAGTAGTTTCCATAAGTTTTGGCAATGACAAATGTTTTGCAAAGTTTGCTGTTTTTTTCTCACATGTTTCTATAAATACTGAAATGAGGCACATTTCCTTTTTTTTAAGCTTTTTGGGGGAGAAAATGTTCAATATATGCAAATAGTCCCCTCTTTTGCAGCAATCAATCTGCTCTTAAAATCCAATCAGAATGATAGAGTGATTTCACATGGCTAAAACTACTTCACACTTTCCCCTGTGCTGATGATAGGACTTACTGAAATTATGTTAGCAGTCATTTTATGCCAAGGCCCAGCAAGCTTTGCAAACACAAAATGTATGTCGCTCCCAATACTTTTCGCCTAGGCTGTACTTCAGATGCTGTTTATTCTGTTTGGAAAATGCCAATGCCTTCCTCCAGGAGAAACAGCTGGAAGCTCGATGAGACCACCCACCTTGATGTGGGGCTGGCAGAGTGTGGTCTAGATTAAATGGACCCTCTAACCATATATGTTTGCTTTCATGAACCACAGAAGAGAGAGATACATCTGCAGAACATTTCAGACTGCATTTGGAGTCTGCAGTGGCAGCGGGAAATTACGGATTCGCACAATGAGAAGGAGTGCGGTTAAAAGTACAGGCTGCCCTTGTGAACGCAGCTTTGTGTGGGGATAAGATGAGCACCTGCTTTCTGCTCCTCTCTCTTCCTCTTTCTTATACGCTCTCTCTGTCTCTCTGTCTCTCTCTCTCTCTCTCTCTCTCTCTCTCTCTCTCTCTCTCTCTCTCTCTCTCTCTCTCCCTGTGTCACTGTGCCCTGATGTAGTTCAAGGCCACTCAACACCACATTGTACTCTGCATGTTTTCAGAAGCAGAGGAGAGCTTGTCTTTGTAGTCGGTAATAAGGCCATTTCAAACTCACCTGCGGCCAGACTACTGAGGATGAATCACCAGGTCTATCTCTGGGACAGGCTAAATGAAGTAAAGAAATTCATTACGAGAGCTGATGTTTACGCTGTGTGTGTGGTTTTTCTTCCTCCCCCTTGTTACATTACTATGATTTATAACAGAAAGCCAGGCCCCTTTTTCTAAAAATAACAAAGAAGGCCGTGCAGCCGTGCTAGTGCTGTGATTGTATTGATTTTGATAGCCAGTCACAGTGTTTGTGCTGCTCGGGGCGTATTTTATCGAGAGCAGTAAAATAACAAAGGAGATGGGCTGGAAGTTCTCCATGTACACCAATCAGAATGTATAAATTGCTCCATTACCTTTATTTCCCTTGGTTACTCTGGGAACATTAGCAATTATTCTCTCATGGGCTTCGCTCATAAAACTAATAATCTGGTGATTTACTGCCTGGTGGCATAGAGCACCCAGTCTAGCCTGCTATAATCCATTCATCTTGCCACCTATTAGTTTTATTTTGGAGGGACAAATTGCTTTCCAAGAGAAAATGGGTCAATAGGTGTCCTCTATTGGAGTGCTAACAATGTCTGTCTCTCTCTCTCTCTCTCTCTCTCTCTCTCTCTCTCTCTCTCCACAGAGTAGTACTGGCTGATTATCATTCTATTTGCATGCTGTGAGGTTGCTTCAATTATGTACTTTATTATCTTTTTTGGGGCCGCATGACAAAATTACAAATGGGTTGCATCCAAAGTTAGATTCTCAATCTATTTCAGATGGCTGCATAACATTGTAAACTGTCAGCACAAAAACACTATTTCTCTGTCTGTATGAGAACATAGGCTACAAGAGGATGTGGCTTGGGGGGGGGGGGGTTGCTATATTAGTGGGTGACTGTGTGTGTGTTTGTGTGGGTGTGTTTGTTATTGTGTGTAGCCAAACGGAGTCAACATTGTCCTATTGCTTTTCTGGTGTCTGATCATGGAGATGGATGGGGGAGCCTGCGCCTGGTGAGGACTTGTATTGCATTGTGGCTCCAGCCCACTGTCCCATTAGCCCATCCCCGGGGAGGGAGGGACCTGGAAGCTGGGAAGACAGCTTTAGATTAGCTCATAAATCACTACCCTAGGGACAAGCGAAAAAACGGTGACATCATCACTCTGAGACATGGTGCCCTGCAATCTGGCTGACTTTGCAGTCCGCCAACAGTCCCTCTCAGATGAGATAGGAGTTGGCAGGCTGTTTTTCTAAAAACACTAGTGGGCCTATTTCACGTCATCACATATTTTTGGTGAGAAAATATCTTCTCATGGGACAGATCTTGCGTGCACTGAAATTGTTAGTTTCAGTGACACTAAAATGAATCCGTAAAATAATACAGACAAATTCCCGTCTCGTCTCGTCATCTTCCGCTTGTCCGGGGATCGGGTCGCGGGGGCAACGACCTAATACAGACAAATTATTCAGTTTAATGGTATTCTCACCTCCAGCTATGTACAAGCAAATAAAAACATACTGTAGTCACAGTTTCATTTTAAATTACTTTTTTTTTTTTTTTTTCCTGAACTGATAGCTTGTTAAAATGTCCAGTACTCTCTGCTGTTTCTCCATATTGAAAATAAATAGCATCTAAGTATAAGAGAGTAGTGTCTGTTAAGAGTTTTGTGACAGTGTTAACACTGCTTCTCACACACACACACACACACACACACACACACACTCACACACACACACTGAGAAGTCTGTGGTCAAAGAGCTGACTGAGTCAGGCCAGCCAACATCACCACTTCCCTCTTTGGGTGGGATGAGAGAGAGAAACAAGGACGGCAGAAAGGCCTCCGCTGCCGGTCTCTCTTGACGTGTCCTGTGTGTCTGGAGATACCATGCCGTGCACTCAGGACCGTGGAGGACACAGGGCTGGGGAAACACCAAGGGTGTGTTTAGTTATCTCACACTGACCCAGTTTAACCACAATTCACCTCAGATGTTCCCTGCTTCGAGCTTGAGAAACTCCCACTCGCACAGTAACATGGTACTCCTCCAGACACCAGACATAACCACTGTTGGCATTGCTAGGACAAGATTTGAACCCAAATGGAGCTTTCTGTCCACTGGCATCCATGCAAAGGCAAATAGTCCACACAGATAACAAAGAAAAGAAAAAGGCTTTGGGGTGAATGTGTTATGTGAAATCAAAGCAGACAGTCTTAATTCTAGTTGCTTGCGTTGGGGACTGAGGCTGCTGAATGGAGCGTGGAGCCTGCCTGGGAAGGCCCTGGTCCTCCGCTGGAGCTTGTTAGACCACTGAGGCCGGATGTGTTTGTCAGCGACTCACCCTGGTCTCTGGTCCGCTGGCCTCTGTCCCCAACAGGCTTTGTTGATGTAATCTCCCAGACTAAAGCCTCCATTTACACAGGATTCACAGATGAGATAAGAGGCTCCAAGGCTTGCTTATCTTGATTATCCGGAGCGAGGGGTGGAGAGAGAGAGAAAGGGGAAAGAGAGAAACAAAAGCCAACTTCTCTTTTTCCTCCTTCCTCCTCACGTCCTGGAGGCTTGCTGCCTCGTCGGAGCTGCAGCAACAAATTTGTGTGATGACATCACAGGGAGACTGAGACTTGGTGACAGAGGTGCTGAGGCGTTCAACCGTCACCCTGATAAGTGGCTAAGAGAAGTTCACTACCCTACCTAGAAAAATTCCACATTCCCTCTATGTTACATTTACATTACATTTACATTTAGTCATTTAGCAGACGCTCTTATCCAGTGCGACTTACAGTAAGTACAGGGATATTCCCCTTGAGGCAAGTAGGGTGAAGTGCCTTGCCCAAGGATTCCTTAACAGCTCAGCCATCTGACTCCCTATGTTAGTTTAGTGGGTGTACAAGTTTATATGATGATATATCTCTTCTGATGAGTGCCTATACTGGAAGGTATTAGGAGTAAGGCGGTACACACACTATGTGCCTAGTTTATTCAGCATCTGAACTGTGAACTGAACTCTCTCTGTCAATGAGAAGAGAAATTCATATCCATGGCACAGCTTGCAGCTTGGTCAACAGTGTGCTGTAGTTGGGTGTAGGAGCATGGGAATAGGTAACAACGCCTTAATGAGGGGAAATGACGTGGACGATTTTGAACTGTCTCTCTCTGACTACTTAGCCCGAGGAGCCATTATAATAATGTGTAAGCTGGATCGGTTACACAGCCTGAGACGTAGCACGCAACCACAGCCGTCCTGCCCCGGGCACCCCCCCACCACCACCACCCTCAAAAATACTGCACTTGGCTCAGCCAATCGCCTGGCTCCACAAACCCTGGGTCAAGCGGCTTGCCCGACCGCAGCACAGGAGGTCAGGGAGAGGGAGAAACATCACACAAAAGCCACAATTACAGCCCTCAAACATGAAAAGTCTCTTTTTATTTTTGACAAACGTCCCATGTTTAATAGCCGGGTCTACTCTCTGGATAAACAAACAGGGAGGCATGCTAGGCAGAAGCAGCCTGCAGCCGGAGTCTGGGGGTGAGCTGGATTACAGGCTGCCCCAGGGCTGTGGTCTGGATGGCACACATAGAGCTGCACTCAGCTTCTGAGACCGCCAATTGAGCTCTCATTCTCTCTCTAACAGCTCAATGGCAACTTGCACCATTTCCAGATGTCTGGACTGTGTAGTCTTGAAGGGGATGACTGAAACTTACTAGAGAGAGAGAAAGAGAGAGAGAGTGACATGACTCTCTTGACGGTGCTGTGTCTATGGTGATTGTACCGGTCTGTGGAGCTAGGTCTGGAGGAGAGAACAGAACTCGCTAAACTACATTTCGAGTACTGCATAACCTTCCACTCCTACCCCCTCTGTGTGTGTGTGCACGTGTGCGTATGTATGCACGTGTGTGTGTGTGCACGTGTGTGTGTGTGATTCTGCAGCTGCTGCACCTGTCTGCGGAACTCTGCCCTGTTCTCCAGAAACCCCTCCCCGAGCCTGCTAATGAGAGGAGGTTTAATTAGTGCCAGCCGATCCCTCTGCTAACTGTACTCGGCTTCATTAACCGCTGTCAACAGGCGAACGTTGCACATAAACACAGCTCATTACCAGTTTCTTTTTCTCTCCCTCTCCCTCTCTCTCTCTCTGCATAATGAGGGAGCTACAGTAGGGATGGATGGGTAGGGATAAGGTCATTTTTCAGACCCTTCTGAGAATGTGACTCAGGGAGCTTGGTAAGTATATGAAGGTAGAGTGTATGAAACCCAGGCCTGTCTTGCATTTCAAACATTCGGAAGAAAAATTCATGAGTAAAGCGATAAGAGTTCATTCTAAATTAAATCAATGTGTTCAGGGCCCGGAGCAAATATGTTGAGGTCATTTTTAAGACTGATTTAATGATTCATAGCAAATAAGTCTTAATCGTGAGACAATTAAATTTAATCAATCATACATTTAAATGGATTGTGAATGAAACCACATGAAATCTTTCTAGCATATTGATTCGTTCTTAAAACTATAAATCCAAAACATATCACTATTAACTTTATAGCCTGCATCAAAATGCATTGATTGACCCCCAAATCAATTTTCCCTAATAAGGATCTTTGATAGCAGAGTCTAGTGTTATGCATCTCAAATAGGATATCTGGCATGTCTGTGATTAACGCAGCTCCAGTAAATTCAATCTTGGCAGAGAAAGGCCTGATTTATAGCACTATGGAGGGCGCTCTCTCATGACATCATGTTCCTTTCTGGGGAGCCTTATCACATGTAAATATGACCATTTACCTCCCCAATTATCCTCCAGCCCTGATCTGTTTGGCTGGCAGGATGTCACTGTTTGGATGGTGATAGAGAGATAAACCTCAGCTTTGTTAATCCCCTGGAAGGCACAACTTGTCAATCTGTGGTTTCCCCTAATCAAGAAATCTGTTGGAGCGATCCGGTGGATTGTGCAGTGTGGACGTCATCAAAGCCTTTCATGTTGAGTGGCTGCAGGGGGGAGGAGGGAGCAAGCAGGTACGCTGTGCTCCTTGTTTACCCTGTCTTTTACCAATCTGGTGCACAGATGGCCAACAATTATTTTTTCTGTGTGCTCAGGGCCGCTGGCGAACCACCAGCTATGAGAGATTGTTGTAATCCTTTATTATTTATGATTGTCTGGGATTTTTGGATCACGATTGAACACAATCTGTTGAATAACTGAGAGGAGACACAAGCAGTGGTGTGAAATGAAGTCCAAACAAAGAGGCTGGAAATGGAGAAGTCAGCATTAATGTGATGTTCAGTGTTTAAGAACAGCTCCCGAATCCAGCAGAGTTTAATCCCATTAACACAGACTAAATATCCATTTGTTTTAAGCCTGCCAGTGGCACTGTTTATGCTAATAGCTCGATTGCTCTAGGCGGTTTTAGGAGACTTTTGGAGGGCACCCGCTAATAATTAGATTTAAAAAGGCAGCCAATTTATATCCTCATTTGAAATAAAAATAAGAGGCTTAGCCTCTCATAGGAGCTGCATTAATTTGTTGATTTGGTCTCGCTTTCTCACTCCCTGGGTGGATCTCTCCATTATCCCATTCAGGCCTCTGTCCTCAGTCCTCTCAATGACATTGTTCTAATTTAGACCAGCTAAATTTGTACATAAAACAAGTACTTAACTGTCCAACAGAGAGATGTCTGTTTCCTGCATGGGTTGTCAGTAGTTGGCTCGTGGCAGGCCTGGTGATGGTTCAGGTCGGTCCACATGTCCGTCTCGTTCTTTGATGTCGTCGCTAGCAGAGCTCATCAGCTCAGCCTCTGCTCTGCTGACATCCAGGAGCGAGTGTTCCAGATGGAAGGACGTTCTGATCTGCTGTCAGAGTCCAGATTGGCTCTTCCTATCACTGACAACTTCCTCTGCCCACTGTTGTTCTCCTACACCAGGGATGGGCAATCCTTGTCCTCAGGGGCCACTGTCCTGCATGTTTTAGATGTTTCCCTGCTCCAGCATGGTCATTACCCGGCTTCCACAGAGCTTGATAACAACCCATTCATTGAAACAGGTGTGCTGGAGCAGGGAAATATCTCAAACATGCAGGACAGTGGCACCTGAGGACCAGGATTGCCCACACCTGTCCTACACCATCGAGTGTTCTCACGTCCACCGTTACTCTACCGGTCTTTATCAACTTAGTGCTAAAATCATGTAGGCAACACCTAAGCAACATGCAGGTATAATATGGTTGTTTGGTGTGGAAGGGTTGAGCTACCCTACTGTGCCAGAGAATTGGACATGCTCCTTAATGTATGAGGTTTGATTTGCTATTACTTTACAACATCCTGTGGCCTCAAAGCATGACTAATAGCTCAACAGGGAGGCAGACGGGAGCAAAATTTAGGCTAGGCCTGCAGGTCAGGAAATGGAAATCCATCCTCTTTACACTTAATTGTTTAATTTGTGCATCTGTAAATATATGCCACACAGGTTAATGATTTATGCAAACACCAGCTGTAGACAAATATAAGTCCTGTTTGACATCTTGCATTGCGGAGAATTAATGGGTCTATTTTCAGTTTTATTTATAGATCCAATTGGAGAGAGAAATAGGAAAGTATTAAAGGTACACTCGTTTACCTGGGGAGCCACTGGGGAACCCCAATTCCATTGTATATATGTGTATGTTGTTACAAATGTTAACACTTGTGTTACCTTCGGGTCATTGTGACCCTTCAGTCATTGTGACCCACCGTCGTGTTGCGACAACTTTACCTCATACAAAAATAAAGTGAAGCATTTTATTTTAACCGTCGGGCTGTCTCAAACCCCCCACAGCGCAAAGGTTAAAAGAAAAAGGCTTCACTTTGTTTTTGTATGGGGGAAAGTTGTCACAACACAACGATGGGTCGTTGTGAACCTTCGGGTCATTGTGACAAGGGTTAAGACATGGTAGGTATGCCTGTGGACTATAAAAAAACAAAACAACCATGGTCTATATTTTGCATCTTACTTTGAGATAAATTGCAATAAACTTAATTTTTGTGCTGCACACAATGGAGCATTTGGATTGTAGATGTCTGTTGTTATTGCACTATTTGTTCCCATGACAACCTATTTTCCCCTAGACAGTCATGTGAAGTCATTCCTATATCATGTGAATGTAATCATGAACGTAACTAAATTAAGTAGAAAACAGCGTTAATCACATCAACAATTTAACAAACTGGATTAGAGTGACTAAAAAGCCAAAGGGGAACCCTTGATCCCCTGATCATGAACGTTACCATTTTCAGTTTCATTCTGCAGGATTCAATGCATCCAATCAAACAGAGCCCTACATTCTTTGGCCTGGTCACTTCAGTGGTCTAAGAACAGGCTTGGAGACACCTGGACCACACAGAGGCTGCGGGGTTTGTTGTCTGCTGTATTCAACAAACACACTCCATACTAGCTTAAGCAGAGTCTCCACATAACTCACTGTGCTTAGCCTTGTTTGTCTTCATGACTACAGTTGACACAGGAGTGATGTAGCCTCGTGGAATTGCGAAGCCAAGAGCCTCTTGAACATTATCTGGCATTGGCACTCTCCCCCTGATTATGCAGTGTGAAGGGTGCGAGAGAGAAACTAAGAGCAGGAAGGGTCACTGTGTACTGCAACAGACCCTGCGGAACTAGGTTGCTGAAATAGGGGGGATAAGATCCTGGACGCCCTCCAGCTAGGCTCAGAGTGGTGGACATAGGGCAATCAAATAGCCTGATAGCAGGCTGCTTCATGAGGGGGGGGTGTGGAAAGGGAAGTGTTACTGCAGAGGCTCTGAGGGCCATGCTGGTTCAGCACACGGCCTCGGCCCAGGCTGATCACACAGCAGGAATTTGGTGTGTGTGAGTCTTTGTGTTCCAGGTCCTTAGTGTACTTCAACACCACTGACTGTCGTCCTTGTTGTCGTGGCTCACAGGCTGTGTGAGTCACATCCATGCCGGCCTGTGTTAGTGAATAAAGCTAATGCAGTCAAATTGGCAAAAATGATATCTTGTCCCCCCTATATTAAAACATTTAAATGTATTACAACACAGAATATATTTCCTTCTACCTTTCAACCTAATGCAGACTACGGATATGGTAATACCTCAATTTGATCATTATATTCAGATGGTTAGTAGGCTTTGATGACACAGAATCAAAGATCACAGTGACAATTTTCTCTGTGTCCACATGTAGAAGATTGAATGGAGTACAGCTGGGGGTTCCTGCCAAAGACATATTTTTGTTTAGCAACAGTCCTCACGTCTGCATTTGTCCCTTTTGATAAGGCTTTTCATCCTGTTTGCATTGATTACAGGCGGATGATGAGTAATCCTGATACAGTACGAGCAATTCATGCTTCCAGTTGTGGCTTATAGGTACACTAGGCCCTTTGTTGTATGGAATGTAGTGTGGGTGTGTGCGTGTGTGTGTGTGTGTGTGTGTGTGTGTGTGTGTGTGTGTGGGCATGAGACCCTTATTTTCCGCTTCATAATCTGGAACCTGAAGCTGGATGTGACAGAAAAACACCCCAGTTATTTATTAACTGGACCTCACATTAATGAGCCAATAGCGAGCAGCACTGCGGTTGTGATAAATCGCTTTCTCAGTATCATCGATCTGTGCCTTGTTCTTATAAAACCAGGAGGAAGAAGACAGAGACGAGAGAGAGAGAGAGAGAGAGAGAGAGAGAGAGAGAGAGAGAGAGAGAGAGAGAGAGAGAGAGAGAGAGAGAGAGAGCAGAGAGATGCTGCTCGGTTTCAAAATGGAGAGAGTGAGAAGGACAATCCCTGTTCCACAAGGAATTAAAGCCACCTTTGCAAACAAGCCAGTGTGTAATGCTTTGGGATGGCTGTCTCTCTGTGGTTGGGGTTTCTGTGTAAGTAAACAGTACCGAGGTCTGAGTGGGCGGGGGCCTCTCTCACTGGGGCTGGTCCCAGGTTTTTGTTGTCTTTAATCCAAGCACTCTCTATTGAAAGGCATGAGGGGGTGCCTGGGTGAGATTATCCAACCCTTGTGTGCGCTTGAGGTTCTCACAGGCTTTCTCTCTGGACCACGGTTATCCCACATCCTCAAACAAGATTTGTCAGTAAGGGTTTGAGCAATGTCGAATTTTTACGTCGGAGCGTTTATGAGCCCGATTTGCACAGAGACCATTTTTTCCTTGATTGTCGCTAATTCAAACAGCTGTGTTTTAGAGAGCTTTAAGAAGTTGTGATTACCTTAAAAGGCCATCTCACACTACTATACTCTACTATGCTATGTTATAACCTACTTTCACTTTTCATTTACTCTAATACAATTCTTCCCACAGTGTACGCTTTTGAGATGCAATGATATTATTACATAGGGTAGAATGGCTTTCCCCCCCCCAAAAAAAATCATTACCTTTACACATTCTGATGTTTCAAATAGAAATAAACAATATTATTCTGCTTGCTATCAGATGGAAAACTGCAGGTTGCAAAGCGGTAGTGTTTGCATGCTTCCCCTTTCCTTTGTTTAATGTAGGCTCTCGTTACCACGTGGTTGTAACAGATTGTTTGATCTGGAGAGAAAAGCCATTCGAAGCTAATTAAGCAGCCATTCCAGGCACTATTCACAGGCAGAGGACCGAGGAGCACAGGCATTTGTCAGCGCTTGACCCCGCGTGGTATTGATTGACAACATTGCTTCTTGAATGACAGGCTTGACATAATCTGACCAATTGTAGGCGAGTTAGTAAGTGTACTGCGCATTCATTGGACGAGAAGCTGTAAAACCGCAAAGGAATCCCACGTGGGTCGGAGCGAATCTAGCAACATGCGATAGGCTGTAGCTGACTCGGGCTCTGACATGGCCGATCTTCATGGGGATCAGACAAGAGCAATCATCTTATTCCCTCCAGCTCACTATTATCCAGATGTTGATAGATATTCACACGGAAATTTTCTGTAAATTATGCGGTGCACCTTTGCATACATATGGGGATTACTATTTGGCAGTTGTTAATAGGAATGTCCTTGACAGAGAGTCTTTGAGCAAAAGTACCTCCAATAATCATGCCATAACCCACATTTAAAATAGTGAAGTTATTTTACACATTTTAATTGGTGGTTTAACGAATTCATTTTGTTAAATGATGTGAAAAGAAAACCACGTACATAACCATACCTCAAAATGAAAGTATAGAAGGAATAGACAGTATAATAATACATATCAAATTGATTATTTTTTTATATATATAAAGCGAGACCTTAAAAAATAGGCTATGAGTGTAAGGTAGTTTTAACTCGACATTCTAGTCGGCAAAAATGTCGAATTATGTTGACTGTAAGGATGAGAATGATGTCATAGGGTTAGCTTGTTTTGTACTTTAGCGAACGCTTAAACTGGACTTAAATGGAGGCATAACTATAATGTGTGGTACGAAGAAACGGGCAGCGGGACGTTCTCTAAAACAAAAAAGACAGAAAGACGTATCATTCGTGAAATAAATAGCTGCCCAAACTATTAAAGAGTGTTCGTGGTTAGTTGTGTATTGGGCTCGATTGAGGGAGAAGCTCGTATCGTGTGCAGATTTTGTCCACCGGGTGTCCCAGGGTTTCAAAACGTATTTATCCTTGTATCATGAGCAAAAGCCCCACGTGGGGACATCGTTCTCTGATAGGTAGATGTAGCCGTATTCAATTGGAGTAATGCGATTGGACAGATAGAGGCGCTTTCACGGCAGTTCAGCCATCCCTCATGCCGTAGACTGTCTGTGTGTGGCACGGGGTAGATGGACAACAGGGAAATGTGAGATTGTCGAAGGAGTACCATATTACGCTTTTAAAGAATTTCAAACCTCTTCAAATCGAAAGAAAGATTTGAAAACATATTTTCGGATTACTACGCTTTTCACGCAGGCATTTTTTCTTAACAAGATTTCATTCTGGGAGGTTTGTAGCGAAGACAAAAGTAACCAGCCTGGTGAAACTAGCAAAACCAGACCAATTCGCCGAATTGGTGCGCGGTTGCGCTTCGGCGAGAAGATGTTTGTAGTGGTCAGCGAACATTCTCGCCATCCGGACTACAGTGGGAAGGATTAAAATACGTATTGTCCCTGGATCACACAAGTAGCCCACTTTCGAATATTGTGGAAGCATACACAGGTATGACGGTTGCTGAATATGCCAACAGTGTGATGTTGTTCACCTTCAGCCTTGCTAGCTAACAGTTAGCTAGCTAACGTTAGCAGAGCGCGAGCAGAACGCAGCATGACCCCTCTCAATGCTAAACATGGGTGGATGGACAAATCATACTTCTCAGTGTCGATAGTGTCGCTGCCTCCCACAAAAAAAGGTCATGGCTGCAAAGGTCTAGCTTGCAAATCCCATATTTGCATATCTTTCTACCGTTGATTGTTCACATTAGCACAACATTTGTTTTATTCTCTGTTTTTCAACCAAAAGATTACCCGCGTCATCAAGAATTGGACCAGGGGATTTTGTCGAGCTTGTCTTCAGCGACCCTAGGCTTTGTGTCCGGCTGTTGTGATACTGGCGTGCCAGTGACTTTCTAATCACAGGACCGAAACACCCGCTTCTTCGATAAACAAAGGATACGTTTCAACATGTATCCTCAGGGCCGCCATCCAGTAAGTTACTACTACATCTTATTTATTTTAAAGGCTAATTAGCCGACACAGATTGCATATTTTGCTAGTTAAAATACACACGCTACACGAGTTCGGCTCATCAGACCACTTTCATCTCTGTGGTGTAGCCTACTGATCTAAGATGTGCATTTTGTTGAATTTTTGGGTGAGAACAATGTTCTTGTTTATACACCAAATATGTCAACACCTGCTTTGAATTGTGTTCGT